>NW_022631178.1:1533808-1709666 GCF_010015895.1 Lontra canadensis
CCTTGGCCTGGTAGGTCTGCTCCAGCTCCAGCTTGTACAGGCGCACCTGCTCGTCGTGCTGGCTGCGCAGCTCGTCCAGCGCCTGGGCCATCTTGAAGTCGTACTCCTGCTGCCGGCTGCTGTCCACCTCCACCAGGCGGCGCTCGTGCCGCCGCCGCGTCTCCCGCACCTCCTGCCCGGGGCCGCGGTCAGTGCCCCGCCCTGGGCCCCGCAAAGCACCCCCCCACCCGCCTCCGCGACCCCGATTCTCCCCCCTCCCGAAGCCCCAAGTCCACGTGGGTGCCCAGACCCCCGAACCGCTGCGGAGTCACGGCCACCAGAGCGGACCCGGTCCCGGCCTCCCCCACTGGCAAGCAGATAAATAAAACGTGCCCCCCACACACACAGGGGAACTACCCGGCCGCAACCGGGAGCCAGGCGTCCCCACGCGCTGCCCCGGGGACGGCCCCGAGCCCACGGCCGCAGGGAGGGAAGCAGACACAGGATGACACACGGGGTGTGAGTCCACGCGGGTGACCCGCCCAGACCAGGCCGGGAAGGGGGATGGAGCTGCTGGAGGGAGGGGCGGGGGGGGGGGGGGCGTTGACAGCTGACAGGGACCGAGTTGCTTTGGGGCCAACAGAACCGTCTAGTTAGAGATGAAGCTTGAGCAGTTCTGGAAACGTACTAAAACCAGCCAAACTGTACACCTTACAAGTTTTATAGAACAGGAACATTCCAATAAAGCTGTTGTTAAAAGGACTCCTGACAAGGGGCTCCTGAGAGGGGGGCTCATTCAGTCGGGCACCCGACTCTTGGTTTCCACTCACATCATGACCTCAGGGTGGTGGGATCCGGCCCCACGTCCAGCTGTGCACTTGGTGGGGACCCAACCTGAGATTCTCTCCCACTCCCTTTCCCTCTGCCTCTCCCCTTGCTGACACACTCAGGGGCTCCTCCTCTCGCTCTCTCAAATAACTCCATGAATAAAATCTTAAAGTAAGAATTCCTGCTGAGCCCATCCCAGGTACCTAGGGACAGAGACACAGAGACCCAGGCCTCAGAACAGCGGCCGGACACCACAGCGACACCAAACCCAGCAGGAGGTCTGGGCCCCAGAGCACAGCTGCCCCAGATACAGGTGTGGACGGAGGGCGCCGTTCCCCAGCCTTAGGCTCCCAGGGAAGGAGAAACTCGCTCCAAACGGCCGGCCGTCACTCACACTGTGCCATCAGCTTGTAAGACCAAGAGGACTGCTTCTCAAAGAAGCCAGTCCCGTTCTCAAAGAACCCGTGAACCTCGGGGAACGCTGGACCAGGACACCCACCTTCATGGCGGCCCCCATGGTAGGTCCCCGCCAGGAGCCCTTCCAGGCTGTCCTCCGGGCTCCCCTCACAAGTCCCCGCATGGCTCTCTTCCTGGGATCCTTCCTCACAAGTACGGACACCCTCAAAGGCTCAGGGTCTCCAGCGGATGCCTTCAGGGGCTCCCCTCTAGCTGTCCTGGCCCTGGCTCTCAGGGGGCCGGGCTGGAGCTGGAGCCCACTCCTCAGGTGTATGGACATCGTTCCTGCCAGCACCCCCCACCTGCCCCCGGGGCACTGAGTGCAGGAAGCTGCAGCCCCAGGGTTCCGTTCTGGGCCCTGACAGGACAATGAGCTCTGTGATGATGAGCTGGGAGGGGCCCCGGTGCCACATCCCCTCCCAGAAGACACAGAAACCCCAGCTCTAGCTGCCAGAAAGGCAGGTGGGCCCACCATACCCCAGAGCCTGGGGCCAGGGGTTCCAAGCTTGGGGGCGGGGGCCAGGAAGCAAGGGATGCAGATGGGCCCTCCCCTGCCCTTTCACAGAGAGGGTCTGCCGTGTGTTCAACGGTGGCACCCCAAAAGATGTGTCCACGTCCTAATCCCCAGAAGCGGGAGTGTGAACTTATTTGGAAAGGGGGGCTTGGGAGATGGGACTTATAAGAGTCTCCAAATCTGAGCTTCTGGATCATCCCGGTGGGCCCTACACCAATGACAAGTATCCTCATGAGAGACAGGAGAGCAGAGACAGGGGAAGCACGTGAAGACGGAGGCACACATGGAGGGATGCGGCCACGAGCCTGGGGGGGCACCTAGAGCCCCCCCGCCCCCGGGGCTGGGAGAGGCAGCAGGTCCCTCCCCCGGATCGGGGTCCTGCGCTCCAGGAGGTGGCAGGACGCCGCCACCGCCGTACGGGGTGCGAGCCATGCCCGAACCCACCTCCTCAAAGACGTTCTTGCGGAAGTCGAGCTCCTCCTGCAGACTCTGACAGCGGTTCTCCAGGTCCACACGCGTCAGCGTCTCCTTCTCCAGCTGCTTTTTGGCCACCGCGTGACCATCCTCCGCCTGGGACACAGGACAGAAGCTGAGGTGACAGTCTGTCTACTGCACCGTGGGGCGTCTCGGGGCCCAGAGAGCCCCTTACACACACACACGTGCGTGCGCACACACTCCCAACAGGGTGTCAAGGGCTTGGGGACGGGCAGCCACCGGCATCCTGGCCCTGGGCCGCTCCCCTACGACGGGACGTCCGGCCGCCGCCGCAGACCCCTGCACTCGCCACTGGGGCCG
The DNA here is from genome assembly GCF_010015895.1 of Lontra canadensis. NCBI lineage: Eukaryota > Metazoa > Chordata > Mammalia > Carnivora > Mustelidae > Lontra > Lontra canadensis. The sequence goes on from NW_022631178.1 coordinate 1,536,381, forward strand.
CTGGAAACCCACCTTAGCCAGCTGGGCCCGCAGCTCGGCCACGTCGCTCTCCAGGCCACGCTTTTCACTGAGGGCGGCGGCCAGTTCTGCCTCACTCCGGTGGAACAGGGACTCCAGATCCTTCACGCGGCCCTGAGCCACCGCGAGCTCACCCTCCCTCTTCTTGGAGCTGCGAGTCAAGGGCGGGCGTTAGCCAGGAGCAGGCAGGGCGAGCCGTCGGGCGCGATGGGGGCCTCTGGCAGTGCCAGGAAGCCCCAGGACCGGCTCCCTCCGGCCTGAGCCGCGCGCACCTCCTGAGGTAACGGGGCCTGGGCCTCCGGCACAAAAGGCGTCCCTTCCTCAGACCCGCTCTGCACACCAGGACTCCACCAGCTGACAAGTACAAGCGCTCAAAAAGACCTCGAGGAAAGAGCTTTAATGTCATTGTTTTTTTTTTTGACAGAGATCACAAGCAGGCAGAGAGGCAGAGAGAGGGGGAAGCAGGCTCCCCGCTGAGCAGAGAGCCCGATGCGGGGCTCGATCCCAGGACCCTGAAACCATGGCAGAGGCTTCACCCACGGAGCCACCCAGGCGCCCCTTTAATGTCATTTTTGTGTAATTTTTGGACATGGGGGGGATCACGTAGGGGAGAATGATGTTTTAAAAAACGTATAATTTAGTAAAGTTGCAGGTTACAATGCTGCCCTTTGAAAAGTCGATCTCACTTGTAAACTTAATGCACTTCTCGAAGCAGGTCCAGCTGACGCCCCAGGAGACAATTTCCCCGACTTTAAAGAGGCAAACAGATTCTTTAACGCCCAGCTGTCTGCAGCACGGGCCTGGGGCTCCTGGTCGTTTCTCAAAGGAATTCGCCACCCCCCAACCACACACCCAGTGAGAACCGCTGGGGACGCAGCTTCCGCTGCACGAGGCCGGGGGTCGGGGGGTGATGGCATAGGGCCCATGGCTTCGGCCGCCAAGCTGCCGTGTCCTCAGCAGCAGCCCTGGAACACAGAGCTCCAGCCGCGCCTCCGACTGCCATCCTCCATGAGGGTCTCGGGGTCCCCGCAGTCCTCACCCCTGAGCTTATGCCACACGGTCCTGGCTCTCCTGCCCATGGCGGGACTGAAACCCTAAGGCCCTGGAGCAGCTTCTGCAGGGGTTTGGGAAAACGAGTCCCTCGTCTGAACCCGTCACCGAGAGCCTGCTTTGTGGGGACGGGCCCCCTCGCGCCAGAGATGCACCTGGGAGCACCGGGCTCTCCTGGTGCAGAACCTTCTCGTGGGTGGAGCTGACCGTGAAGCCCGTGAACCCGCATCAGGAGGGCAGAGAAGCGGGACAGGATGTGAGGGAGGGGCACGAGCCACGTGGAAACCCTCACTTTCAAGGTGTACAGCCCTGCCTGGGGTCGCCCTGGAAACAGACCTGGATGAGGGGAGCATTAAGAACGAGCCAGAGCAAGGGACACCTGGGGGACTCCGTGGGTTAAGCCTCTGCCTTCGGCTCGGGTCATGGTCTCAGGGTCCTGGGATCGGGCCCCGCATCGGGCTCCCTGCTCAACGGGGAGCCTGCTTCCCCCCACCCCCGCCTGCTTCTCGGCCTACTTGTGATCTCTGTCTATCAAATAAATAAACTCTTTAAAAAACAAAACAAAAACAAAAACAAAAACAAAAACCAGATCCATTATTTCCAGGAGAGGAGCACTCAGGCAGAGGAAGCAGAAGTGCAAAGACCCTAGGGTCAGGTGTACCTGGCAAGTTTAAGATCAGCCACAAAGCCAGGGTGACAGGAACAGAGGCATCAGGTGATGTGGAAAAAAAAAATTTTTTTTTTTTTGAAAAAAATTTTTTTTAAGTTCATTTGAATAATCTCTAAACCCATCGTGGGGCTTGACCAAATAAGCCCAACACATGCTCTCCCGCCGGGGTGAGACAGCCACCTTGATGCAGAAAATCTCTAAACACCTTTATCCAATATTCGCATTCTGCAAAACTACACAGATCGGCCCAGAAAGCAGGGGCGCCAGGGGCTCCCATGGGCCACGTCTCCCGAGCATCGAGCTGAACGCGGCTTCCTCATCTGTGGGACAGTCCTGGAGGGCTGAGCGGGAGCATCTGACCTGTCGGTTGGGTCCTCCAAGCGGCCGCCCACGCTCCTGTCCTCGCCAGGATGTGCTGATAAACGGGTCAGGAAGAGAACCCACTCTACCTAAGTGCGGCCAGCTCCTGCCCGGGAAGGGCTCCTGCGGCGGGGCAGGAAGTGAGGGAACGGAGTGTGGCACCTGCAGCCTCTGCTGGCCAGAGGGCGGCTGCCGGACAGGAGGCCTTCCCAGTGGAGCAGGGGCCTCCACTGAAAGTGACGGCCCAGACGTGCAGAGTCCCTACCGCCAGCCCCGGGGCACCGGCTGCTCCTTGTGTCCTGTCTGCCGCCCGCCACACCCAGCATCAGGCTGAGGGAAGCGGCGGACAAGGGGCACAGCTGTCACCCACAGAAGCCCTCATGGAACAATGGGACCAGCCTCTCACAGCCACGGCTCCCCTGGTCAACCTGTCCCGGATGCGGGAACATCCCAGTGGCTGGGATAACATCCCAGCACAGAGGACACCCAATGACTCGGGGGGGACATCCACGAGAGGCTTGTGGCCTCCCAAGCCCAACCCCACCAGTGTGTCCGGGGTCCGTCGTGAGTTTACGGAAGGCTGTGCGGGTGCTCACACCGGCCCCGCGGTCGGTCTGGCGCAAGGCTGCTGCAGACTTTTACTTTTCTCCTTACACTAGCTTGCTATTTCCACTTTCTCGCCAGTGAGCACCTGGGACCGCAAAGCAGGAAAAAATCAAGACTTCTCGGCCCAGACAAGAGCCACACCCAGAGTCCGAGGTGTGTGGAGGCTTCTGGAATCCTCAGTGGCCACAGGGAAAGCAGTGCTGACTCTGGAATTCCCTCAATCTTCCCCAAGAAGCACAAATCCCTTTTTAATTAAAAAACCTACGATAGGGCACCTGGGTGGCTCAGTGGGTTAAAGCCTCTGCCTTCGGCTCAGGTCATGATCTCTGGGTCCTGGGATCGAGCCCCGCATTGGGCTCTCTGCTCAGCGGGGAGCCTGCTTCCTCCTCTCTGCCTCTCTGCCTACTTGTGATCTCTGTCAAATAAATGAATAAAATCTTTAAAAAACAAAAATAAAAATCCTATGAAACTGGTGGGCTATAGTCTACCCTGGGTCTAGCATTGCTCCCTGGCTGAGGACCAGGCTCCGGACCCCGCGGGGCCACCCCGTGCACACTTCCATTCCAGTGGCTCTCCACGGAGGGACCCCCGAGGCATGTCCCTGAGCCAGAGCAGCTGGGCTGAGGCCACACCCCGTGGGGCTCCGAGTCTGGGACGTTCTGGAAAAGGCAAGACCGTGGTGGCCTGGACGGGACGGAGGGACGGGGAAACACAGGATTTTTAGGGCAGTGAAGCCGTAAGGGCAGATGCGTCTTCATGACGCAGGTGCCCGGGCTGGTGGAAGGCACCTCCCGCTGGGAGGGAAGCCTAATGTCAACTCGGGCTCCGGTTAGTGACGCTACATGGGTGCCGTGTGTGGGTCACGACGGTGGAGCTCGCCCACTACTGGGTGGGGAAACCAGAGCAGAGACTTTGGAAACTCTAGCCTTTCCACTCATTTTCCTAGACACGCAAAACTGCCTAAACCCAAAAATGGAGAAGAAGGAAAACATCCCACAAACGTGAAGGCGACTCTGTCAGCAGCTGGGACTGTGAATGGGGCTTGGGAGCCAGGCCTCGGTCCAGGTCACTGCCAACCCGAGGGGCCCTGGACGAGCCTGGCCCGGTTTGCCATCACCCCCCCACATACACTGAGGTGGGGACAATGACAGTCCAGCCCTCGTCACGTGTGGCCGCCTGGTGTCATTGTGGTGTCATGGTGTCCTCTACCCAGTACTTAGTCTGGTGCCGTCCCCGCCACAGCACCTGGCTCTCCACGCTGTGTGCACGGGCCTGTCTCTCATGAGGAGCCAGAGAAGACAAAGCACTTTGGAAGAAGAGAAAAGGCCCGGCCTGAAGGCTGCCAGCCCAGCCCAGCGGGGACCGCAGTCTAGATGTGGCGCGGGGACAGAGGCGGGCAGCCCCACAGCCCCACAGGAGCCTTGGAGGATGAGGGTCCCCACGCCACACGTGAGGCAGCGCGCCAAGGTCTGTGGGGCCCGCGGCCTGGCGGTGGGGAGGGGGTAGCACACCAATGGCTCCCAAACTCAGGGCGGAGAGGGGAGGCTGGACCGCGTGGCCCGGGGCCGTCCTTTCCCTGAGGGAGTGGGGGGAGCCACTCAGTCTATTTTTTATTTTTAAAGATTTTATTTATTTATTTGACACAGACAGAAATCGCAAGTAGGCAGAGAGGCAGGCAGGAAGAGAGGGGGATGCAGGCTCCCTGCGGAGCAGAGAGCCCGATGCGGGGCTCGATCCCAGGACCCCGAGATCATGACCCGAGCCGAAGGCAGAGGCTTAACCCGCTGAGCCCCCCAGGCGCCCCGGCCGCTCAGGTTTAAAAGCTTCCCTGGGCTGAGTGATGCTGGGGGACCAAAGGTGGTGGGAAGGGCCAGCTGGAGGCCCAGGCCACAGAGCATGCCCCCGCCAGCGGCCAGCCCGCCCGCCCCGCACCAGCAGTGTCCAGGGTGCCCGAGGGCCACACGCCTACCCCTTGTTGGCCTCCTCCAGCTCCGCCTTCAGCTTCCCCAGCTCGATCTGCAGCCGCGCCCGCTCCCGCGCCGTCTCGTCCAGCACCCGGCGGGCGTCCGCCAGCTCCGACTCGTACAGCGTCTTGATGCCGCTCACCTGCGGGGTTGCAGCCAGGCCCAGGTCAAGGACAGACCCCCCTCCCCACTGACAGCGGGCCCTCCCGGCCTGGACACAGCTCCTCCCGAGGCCCCCCACCCCCACCCCAGGGGCACCCCAGCCGGCCTGAGCTCTCCAGGTCCCGGGTCCCCCGCCAGCTGCGCACACAGCTCATGCTTTTTGCTGCCTTCTCGCTCCCAACCTTCCCCCGCGTCCGCATGCGGAGGGCCAGGCATGGGTGTTACAAACATCTGGAACCAAACTAGGGCCGTGAGAGAGCCCCTCGGTCCCCCTAGGGTGGCCAGAGTCCAAGAGACAAAGGATAACAAACGCTGGTGGCAACACCGGGAAACCTCAGGCCCCCGCGGGCAGCGGGCGGGAGTGGGAAACGGGCCCGGTGCCGGGCAGCCAGGTGGGCAGCGGACACTGGAACCCAGTGACCCCACAGCTGGGACCTCCATGCCCGGAGAAGCAAGACGCGCGTGCACACGAAGCTGCGTGTTCGCGGCTCAGCCCACCGCAGCCAGGAGGTATAAACAAGCCCAACGCTCTCCCGCCGACCAGCAGATGCACACGGCGCGTCCCCACACGCACGAGCGTCCCCGGCCACCAGCAGCAGCGGGGCTCCCACACGCTGCCCCGGGGACGGATCGCAAGCCCACGACACGCAGGGAGGGAACCAGACACAGAAGGGCACGTGGGGTGTGAGTCCACGCGTGTGACACACCCAGACCAGGCTCCTCCACGGACGGGAAGGGGACTCATGGGGGCCGAGGAGGGCTGGGGGTGACGACTGATGGGGACGGAGCTTCTTTTGGGAAAGCGGCAATGTTCGGAGGGGATGGCTGTGCACCTCTCCCCACGCACAAGCCACTGACCTGCGGAGCGTCGGAGCCACAGGCGCTGGGAACTCCAGCTCAGTGACCTGCGGGCGCAGAAGGCGGATAGAGGACGACACAGAGCCGCCGCTCAAAGTGGCACCACGTCCCCTCCCACGAAACGCCAGCAGGTGTGGGGGGGTGCGGGCGCGGCCGGGACCCTTCCTCCCACAGGAAGGCCCCAGAGCAGAGGGGACTGCTGGGAGCGGCCCACAACCTGCTGCACGGTCAGGTAAGCAGCATCCCGCTGCCCAGGGACCAAGGGGCCTCCAGGAGGGGGGACGCTTCAGAAGAGTTGGGGTTTTAACAGCCAGTCTGAGCCCCCCTCACTGTCCTGGGCATCCTGGGCCTCAAGACAGCAGCTCCCAGTCACTTCATCCCATAGGTGAGACGGGATGTGGGCTCCTGGCCCTATCTCACAGATGGGGAAACTGAGGCATGGAATAGGAAACTGGTCTCTCTGGACCCATCACGTGCAGGGCAGAGGATGTCCACTGGGGGCGATTCCAAGAGGACACGCAATAGGGGAGCAGAGACAACCTTCTCCCTCCTGTCCCCTGGCTATGGCCATCACCCACCCCCGGACAGCAAGGCTCTTCCCCCCGCAGAGCTGGTCGCCTGTGGCCACGTCCGATGTTTGCACCTCTGGGAACAGGATTCTGGAATCAAGCTCAGTTCACAAAAGTGACCGCTCCTGTCTCCAAGCGTACCTGGGTTTACCGTGTGTCCGTTCTGCCTCCTGCCATCTCACCTTCCAGAACTCTCCTAAGCCTGAGGGAGGGCACGCACAAGATCCCCTGCCCTGACCCCCACCCTTTCTCTCACACCTTCCCCTCACCAGGCAGGGGTCCTGGGATGACTAGCGACCAACACTACAGTCACTAAGGCCACCAAGCCCTGAGCCAGGTTGGGGCATGGGGCAGGAGAAGCCAGCAGTGGTGACACTGTACATAAGTTCTCAATACTTCATTCCCAGGGGGGTTTTGCACTAACTTTAATTTTTTTTTTTTTTTTAAGTAAACTCTACCCCCAACATGGGGCTCAAACTCACAATCCTGAGACTAGGATTCACACACGCCACTGACCGAGCCAGCCAGATGTGCCACTAATTTTAATTTTTTTAAACAATCCATTAAAATATTATTGGGCCCACTGCCTGGCCTAACCATGAGGAAACACCAGACTGACCCCAAACTCATGACCAGCGCTCCTCAAGGCTTCCGGGGGACATCGACCCCTGGGAATCTCAGAAACGCTCTCGGTCCAGAGGGGCCCAAGGAGACGTGACACCTGAACACCGTGTGAGGTCCCAAGGGTGTCCCGGGCCAGAGGAGTGGGGGAAACTGAGGACATCCAAATAGCATGGGTGTTAGCCCATGATGTCGCTACAGCATCAACGCTGATAAAACCACTGTAACAGAGACATGACTGTGAGACGCTAACAGAACTGTGCTGGGGGACATGGGACCCTGCACGTCCTTGACCATTTTCGTGTAAATCCAATACTAGCCTGACAAGGTTGAGTAAGTAAAAATACATCGTATTGTTTGTCTCCACAACTGAGACTTCTGGGTCCCCCCTGGATTCGCTCGTCCTGACTGCTCTGGGCTCTGAGGCCACGCTCTCGCAGTCACCTCAAGTGTCTTGGTTCAAGTCCCAGGTTCTGGGTGGCCCGGCTGGCTCTGTCCTGCAGCTCTCCATCTCAGGGAGGAAGTTCGAGCCGCATGGGCACAGAGATGACTAGATACAGGTACAAAGTCCACGCAGCGTTTCACGCCCCCGTGTGCGAGCGCACGTCCCTTTGTCTTCACAGGCGCTCACCCGCAGCCGGGCCGGCACGCTCCGGCCCATGGCCAAACCCATCCTGCCCTCTGCGTGTGTCCAGCCTGCAAGCCCAGAGTAGTTTCTACATCAGTCCGTGGCTGAGGGGAAGAAAAGAGAAAGAGATTTTGTGACACAGGCCGGTGACAGGAATTCAGTGTGTATAAATAAAGTTTTATCGGCACACGGCCTGGCCCATTCCTTTATGTCACGTCTGTGGCAGCTTCCACTCCAACTGCTGAATTGAGTAGCCATGGCGGAGACTTCCAGCCCACAGAGCTGGAAATGCAGACTCCGGCCCCCTTCAGAGAACATCTGCCGACCCCACTCTGTGGCCCTGGGACGATTCAGAAAACTCTTGTGGAGGACACACACACAGAGCGTCTTTCAGACCCCTAACAGGTGCTCTGCTGGCAGGCCCCTGTGGCCCGGCCCCTGTGACGGCCCCTGCAGAAGCCCGGCCACAGCAGACCGGAGACCGATGGCTGGGGCCTTTTGTTTTGTCTTTTATGGCATTATTCAAGTGCCAAGAATGAACAAATGTGTTAGCATGTGTTGGCCAGGAAGGGGAGCATGGTGGGGGCGGGGGTGTCCAGATAACCCGAGGTGGCCTTTCCCTGTTCCTGCGTCTCCAGGGGATGGAACCTTCCCAGCCGGACACCACGGTTCTGCAGGCAATCCCCGGACACAGACAGCACATAGGGCTACTTTCTCCCACCCAGCTCGCTGTGCCGCGCCCCTGCTCCCAGGGTCCACCCGGGGGGGGCCCCCTACCTGCCCCCACCCCCCAGCAGCAACAGGACACCTGGGCAGGTGAGAGAAAAGAAACCGAAAGTCGGAGGAACTTAACACCCGAGTGGGGAGGCTCCTTGGAGAAATGCCTCTCCCTCTTGGCTCCCTACTCTCCCGGCCAGCACCCAAGACCTCGCTCAAACAGAAATCGAGCCTGGCCCCAGCCCTTCCAGAAGCCCTCCAGTGACATGAGCACGTGGCTCTTCAGCACAGAGCGGCCGGTGGGACCCGTATGCAGCACGTGCGGGAGGGTGCAAGGGCTTGGAAGCTTCCGTCTTCCCTTGCGCACCTCCACTGTCCGGATTTTGTTACAGGCTTGTGGCACGCTTAGGACACCGTAAAAGGCATCTTCAAAGGGCTCCTTAAGTGGCTTCTCCTAATGGGATTTGGGGTTGGAACATCTCTGGGAAGGGGTCATCCTGAGCACTGAGGGGGGACGGGAGTGAGCAGTACCCCTTCCCCCACCCACTCCATGCCAGGAGCGCCCCAGCGTGATGACCACCGTCCTCCTGGGGTCACCAGGCACCCGGCTCCGCCCACATCCCTCCTGGAGCCACCATCCAGTCCCAGCCCCCACCCGGCTTCTGCCTACCCACCTCTCAGGGCCCCTCCAGCCTGGGCCCAACTGTAGCCAAGGCCACTACCAGGGTGCTCTCCGAAAGCCTGTGACAGCGCCCCCCACTGACAACCCCCCCACCCCGCGCCGACTGCTCCAGTGCCCCTCCTTCCCCAGGTGCCAGCTCCCTCCACTGCCCAGTTCCCAGGGGCACTGATCACCTGGCCGCAGGGGCAGCTGGAGGCTCCAGAAGAACCTGCTGGTGGCAAGTCCCCAGCTCCAGCTGGTAGCCTGACCCTTAGCCCGGGGATACCGGGAGCCCCTGGCCCGCCCCTGAGCCCAGGGTGGGGCAGGTTTACCACAGGCGGCCACACATCCTTTGTTCCCAGGAGCCGTCAGAGACTGCGAGACCTCACCTCACCAGCTGGGAAGGGAACAGCCCCTCCCAGACCAGCGGGATCCGGTTCCCCAGGCCCTCCTGCTGGCGCTCTAGGTACAACACCCACCCAGCGCCCGGGGGCTCCCATGCCTTGGGCCCAGCCGGCCCATCACCCTCAGAGAGCTGCCTGCCAGCACCGCACCTGCAAGGCCAGGAGAAAGACAAGGCACCCCAGCAGGCAGGAACCGGACCTGCACCCTGAGTACCCCCGCACCGCTCTGGAAGGTGGCCACCTGATGGGGGGGGGTGCGGACAATTCTAGCCTCATGGGACTGATGACAAAACCTGCCCAAGGTCACACAGACTGAAAGCACTTTGCACAAGTTTGCATCAGAGTTTGAATCCAGTCCCCACACCCACTCCCGCAACACCGACAGCACCACCTTCCAGGGAAACCTCCTCCCCGTCGTCACCCAGGCCACTTTCTGAGCAGACCCGTCCTGGCTACTGTTAATCAGGGGCGACAACCCACAGTCCCCCCGGGGCGCCCGTCCTTTATTCTACAAAACGCGCATTAACTCGCCGGCCAGCCAGCTAGAACAAAACAGGGGTGGCTCTGTCATCTCCATTTTACAGAAGAGGAACTGAGACCCAGGGAGTTTAAATGACTTGCCCAGGGTCACCCAAAGGGTAAGTGGCTCCCCAAAATGACCCCCACAAGGCTGTCACAAGGCCCACGGTCAGGATAGGGGCCTGGCTCTCCTAGGAGGCCCTCAGGGGGAACCACAAGGTGAGCACTCTCCCACCAGCCATCCTGATTCCCAGCAATCACACTTGGGTTTGGAAAGGGGCCAGCAGGGGTCCAGCTAAGTGAGAAGAGAGCCTGGGGCCCGGGGGAACCGGGGGAGAGTTGGGTTGGAGCCACAGTCCCCAAGCAAGGAAAGAACCCACCCAGGACCCCCAGACACAGGCCCTCCCATGCCCCTAGAGGGCGGGGGTTACCCAGCCCCTTCTCCCTCAGTCTGCAGTGAAGCCCTGGGACCCACCTGGAACCCCAAACGTCCCACTGGATCCCCAAGACCAGACATCTCCCCATCCCCACCAGGCTCCAGCCCATCGGCCAAGCGGGTGCCCCAGGGCCCAACTGAGGACCTCTCAAATTTCCCATGGGACCCCGGGGCATCGGACCCCCTCTCCTCCCGTGCCCACCCACCCCAGGTGCCAGTTAGAGATGGAGCCTACAGCCTAACCACCTCCCTAGTCCCTCAACTCCCCAGAATTCATCCCAGGACCCTTGGAGAGTTCCGCAGAGAAGAGCACCGTGCCCCCGCCCCGCCCGAGACCTCCCCGCCCGAGGCCTTCCACCCCTCCTCGGGGTCCCTTCAGAGAGCTTGAACTCAGGCTCCTCTGAGACCACAGAACCCCACCAGATTTCCTCCCGGGACGCCAGGACACCCTAACACAGCCCCGAGACTCTCCGCCTCTCCCTTAGGGGCGGGGCTTTCTCGGGCTCACACCCTCTCCGCCAAGGGATCCCTAGATACCCCCAGACCACTCAGGGCTCGGGCCTGCCCCCTATCCACCAGTCGCACAGGGGGCCGCTGATCCCTTGGGGGATCCCTCAGAGGACGGGTCTACCCCAGACTGCGCTCCTCACTCGGTGGGCTCACGAACCCCTCTGTGGGCCCCTCGGCGGGGGGGGGGCTTGTCCCAGGGCGCACCCCTCGCTCACAGGTCCCCCGAAAAGCCCCGGGGAACCTTCAGTGGGCGGGGCCTGCTCCAGGGTGCGCCCCTCACTCCGAGGTCCCCGAAAAATCCCTCGGACGCCGCGGTGGGCGGGGCCTGCCCCAGTCTGCACCACTCGCTTGGGGCACCCCCGAGACCTCTGAGGATCCCCTCTATGGGCAGGGCCGCCCGGCCTCGGATCCTCACCCACGGGAGGTCCCCGAAACCCCACGGGTACCCTCAGAGGCCGAGGCCTAGCCCCGCGTGCGCCCCTAGGGACCCCGAAACGCCGGGGACCCCCCCGGTGGGCGGGGCCTGCCCGGCGTCCCCTCTCGCGCACGGGAACCCCCGGGGACCCTCCGAGGCTCGAGCCCCGGCTGCGCGCCCACCTCGCGCGTGGTCACCTCCTCCCTCTCGGAGATCTTGAGCAGCAGCCGGTCGTTCTCGAGCTCGAGCGCGCGGACACGGTCGATGTAGTGCGCCAGGCGGTCATTGAGCTCGCGCAGCTCCTCCTTCTCCTGCAGCCGCGACAGGCGCGTGGGCGACAGCGGCGTGGCGGGCCCGCCCCCGCGGCCGGGCAGCGGCGTGGCCATGGCGGCGGCGGCGGTGGCGGCGGCGGCGGTGGCGGCGGCTCGGGGCCCGCGCGGCTCGGGACGGCGGCCGCGGCGCGGCGGGCTCATTCAATCCGCGCCGCCGACCAAGATGGCGCCCGGCGCCCGCCGCCGCGGAGCAGCCTGGGACTTGTAGTCTGTCGCGGCTGTACGGGGCAAGCTGGGAGCTGTAGTTTCCCGCGCCGGCAAGGCTTCTCTCGCCTCCCGCTCCGCTTCCCGCTCTGTCCATCGCAGTTCCTGAAACCGCTAGCGTTCAGGGCCAGGCCCCCGGACCTGCAACTCCCAGCTCGCCCCTAAGAGACAGCGGGCTTCTTTCCAATGCCCACCTTCCCCACTTGTACAACCTCCCTCCCTCCTTGGAGTCCTATTAAAATGAAAGGTGAAGGGACCTCGCAAACACGCTCAGGGATGTCACTTACAGGTACGATCAAAATAAAATAATGGTAAAATAAGATAAATAACAGCTCACAGCGGCGCCAGGCTGGCTCAGCCGGAAGAGTATACGACTCCAGCATTGTGAGTTCAAGCCCCCAGTTTGGCTGTAGAGATTACGAAAAAAAAAAAAATTAATTAAGTTAAAAAAAATAACTGAGCTCGCAGATGCAGAGAACAGGTTGCTGGAGGTTGCCGGTGGAGGGGTGGGAGGTGGGCAACACAGGCGAAGCCGTCAAAAGACACAAACTTCCAGTTATAAAATAAGTAAGTGCCAGGGATATAAGGCACAGTGCGGTGGCTGAGGTTAATAACACTGTATTGTAGGTCAGAAAGTAACTATGTGCGTTGACGGATACCAACCACACCTACTGTTATCATTTCAACAATGTACGCAAACCTTAGATCAGCAGGTCATGCACCTGCAACTTCCACAACGTAACATGTCAATGACACCTCAATTTAAGAAAAGAAAAGAAACACCTCACTGAAAGAAGCCAGGCACAAAGGGCCACATACTACCCAATCCCAGTTATGTAAGACATCCCGCGGAGGGGATTCTATAGGCCCCCTCTGGGCACACCACCCCAGGCCCTGTTGTTCTCTGTGGTGGAGCAGGATGTGGAGGACCACCTCTGGGTGCCCCAGCCTCCACCTGATGCCAGCAGCACCACTGCCCCACTCCAGTCCGAATAACCAAATGTCTAGTCACTTCCCCCTGTCATCGCCCCCAGTGGAGAACCACTTCCTTCCCCTCACCCTGGAACTTGCGGGGAGAACTCCTCCTTCCCAGACATCCCACCTTGGGGAATTGGGCTGAAACAGCCTCGCTTGGGGACTCCTGCAAATGTCACACGAGAACGTGATTGCCCTTCCAGCCCTCGGAGGGCCGGGATGCTCACCAGTCTTCAACACCTGAAACTCACTCTGTATTCCCCTCTCACCAAAAGCCAAGGGCCCCCCTTAGAACCCAGTCAGGAACAGTCCCCAGCTAGACTGTCACTGTGCTGCCTTCTCAAAAGTGACTTTGTCCTTAAACCCGGTATCGGTGCCTGTGCCGTCATCACACAGAGGAGACGGTGGGTAGGATGTAGGGTGCGAGGGCACTTAAAGCGGAGAACGAATCCGTGATACTGCAGGAGGCAGGGCCGGAGCGGGAGGAAAGTGACAGAGGTTTGAGGGTGGCATGGGGTCACCTTGCCAGCGCTCCCCGACCCCAGACCTAGCTGCAGCCCCCTCCTCACCAGAGCTCCGCTGACCGCTGCCCAGAGCCCTGGCCGACCTGGCCCCCCCGCTCAGGGCCCTGCAGGGTCCCACCCCGCCGCGAACGGCTCTCGCCCCTCTCCGCCTCCCGGTCTTTCCTAGGCCGGGAAGCCAGTCCCCTCCCGGCGGCACGGGCTGCCGGACAGGCCTGGGCCTCAGCCCTCGCGTCTGTAAAACGAGTCTGGCCCCTACTCCCCACCCCGACCCCTCGGCGCTGGGCGGGGCTCGGGTGCTCGGAGCACCCCCCACACACGCGGGACCCCCGGGGGCTGGACTCCAAGTCCCAGAAAGCCCTGCGCTTCCCGTGGGTGGGGCCCTGGGCTCCCCCTTCCCCGCGCGGTTTGGGAGGTGACCGCAATTTTCAAATTTTGGCGCTGGACCGGAGGGGCGGGGACAGCGGCCGCCAGGCCCCCGCCCCCCTCCTCTGCGGAGCCGGAGGTCCGGGCTCCCCCCTCCCGCCGCCCCGCCGGGCTGGGCTGCCCCCTGCGCCGGCTGCCCCCGCCAGGCACGCAGCAGGACGCTCCCGGGCAAGGCCGGCGGGGGAAACTAAGGCACGGAACCCCCAGCGTGGCGGGGTGGGGCGCAGGCGGGACGCGAACCCCCCACCCGCCGGCCCCGGGGCGCAAGAGAGTTGATGACTGTCCGCTCTGGGGACGGGGGTGCGGGTACGGGGTAGGAGGGTCCGCGCCGGCACCGTGCAGCCCGTCAGGCCCGGTCCCGGCCGTGCGCTCCGCGCCCCTCCCGCCGCCGCGCTCGCCCCGCGCAGGGTTTGGCGCCACATCTTTCAAAAACCTCCGTCCAACGGCTGCCACTGGCTCCGGGCCCGGCTCGAGAACCCGGATCCTGAATTCCGGAGCCTGGATCTGTGAGGCCGGGATTCCGGAGTCCTGGGAAGGGCCGGACGCCGGAGCCTGGCTGGGCGGCGCGGCGTATTCCCGAGCCCGGAGGGGACTGGGGGCTCCGGACCCCTGGTTCCAGAGCCCTGCGCTAACCCTGGAGTCTAGGAGCCGACTTCGGGGACCTGGGGGGCTGGAACCTATAATCGCAGGTGGAAGCTGGGCGGGAAGGAGGACGCTGAGGCTGGCAGGAAGCCGTGGGTTTAGGGAGCGGACTGCATTAGAGACAGGGACGAATGCTGGCGAACTTCTCCCCGAGCCAGGCACTGGCGCTGGGGCAATTCGGCCCCAACAAAGATCCCTGCTCGGAGGCAGGGGGCACGGGGGGAGCTGAGAGACAGGACACAGACACACACAGCACAAATAAGCAAATGACATGGAGTATGGGAAGACGGGAAATGGGGGAAAACAAGGTTGAACGGGTTTGGGGGGGCAGTGGGGTATGTGGGGATGCATTTTAAAATTGGGTGGGTCCCTCTGCAGAAGGCTGGGCTTTGACTTGGAGAAGCTGACATTTAAGCCAGGACTCAGAGAGAAGGAGGAGATCAACCTCCTGGTCTGAACGCGGAGACAAAGCCTCCCAGGGAACAGGACCAGGCCAACTCTGAGTCTAGTCCTGCAGGTCGGGGCACTGGGGAGAACTTCCAGCAGGTGGAGATGTCCAAAATCAACCTTGGAGCTTTGGACCACCGTAATAACACTAAGCCAAGAGTTTGGGATAAAGAGGGACAATAACTTTATTGCGATGCCCGGCAAAGGAGGCTACGGCTGGCGGCAGCCTTCAGAAACCTTGGGCCCTCCCCAAGGAAGGCGCTGGGGCGTTTTGCAGGGAAGCACAGGATCTAGCAGGAATTGGGTTTGTGCTATCAACCGTTTTCGTGGCGGTTCTGGGTTCCTGAAACAGAAGGATAAGAAGGGAGGAGGGGAGGTTTGCAGAAGAGAGGAAAAGCTTACTTTAAAATCAAGCTTCGCCGAAGCTTAGTGCAGCCATTTTATTTTTGCTCAACTTGACACTTTTAAGTGGCTTCAGGGACAGATATTAAAGAGGGAAACAAACATGTAATCAGACATTGGCGTAGTAGCTAGCTACTGCTGCGTAACAGGTAGCTCCAAATGCAGACACTTAAAGCAACTCCCATTTCTTCTCTCCATTTCCAGGGCTCAGGAATCCGAATGCAGCTTAGCTGGGTCCTCTGGCCGGGGCTTCACAAAAATTCCCTTCCAGCTGGTTCGCACTGTTGGTGGAAGGATTCAAGTCCTTGCAGTCTATAGGCCTGAGAGTATCAGGGTCTTACAGGCTGTTGTCCAAGGGCTGTCTCAAGTCCTCATCCCATAACAGAAGATCTCGTTTGGGTTTTGAAACCCTCACTGCTTGTCGTAATAGGGAACCAAAACCCAAAAACAACCCAAATATCCATCAAACAACGGACCCACAGCTCCCTGTATATTTGTGCTATGGAATATTATACAGCGGTGAAGAGGAAAGTGCCTCGGGGAACACCCAGTCACAGAATGGCCTCCCAGACGTAAGATCGTGCAAAGAAAGCAAAGCGCAGAAGAAATCCAACACTATTCTACCATGTTTATGAGAATTCCGAACCTGGCTGACCCGGCCGATGTGTCATTTAAGGGTCCTACAAACATGATAGAATTGGAAGGAAAAGCAGACACAGCGGTTTTGTCTGGTGACGGAGGTGGTGGCACGTGGGGACAGGTAGAGACAGTGAGGCTTCAACATGGTGGTCACATTCGATTTTGTAAGCCTGCTGGTTGTGAAGGTTCTATTCTATATGCCGGACATACAAGTTATAGATGGTGGTTCTGTGTTTGATAGACTTCATCTTTCAAAAAAGAAAAAAGAAAAAAGAAAAAGCCTCCTTGGGACTGCTATGCAGAGCAATGTGGTCCCAGTAGAAACAGACCATCCTACCACAAAAGAGGAATGGTAGTCATGTGACCTCACAGAGGTGCTAAGTAAACTACAGTGCTATTCACGTGGAGATATTTAAATGTATCAATCAGCACACATTGTACACCTTAAGGTTACACAACGGTTATATGTCAGTTATATGTCAATTCTGGGTAATGGGATCGAGCCCCGCATCGGGCTCTCTGCTCAGTGAGAAGCCTGCTTCCCCCTCTGTCTCTGCCTGCCTCTCTGCCTCCTTGTGATCTCTGTCTGTCAAATAAACAAACAAACAAAAATCTTTAAAAAAATTGGGAGGTATGTTTTAAAAAAATAAATAAATAAAAATAAATAAAATATTTTAAAATAAATAAAATAAAATAAAATTTGGTTTCAGGATGGCTGGCCGGCTCAGTTGGGAGAACATGCGACTCTTGTTCTCAGGGTCGTACATTTGAGCTGTGTTGGGTGTAGAGATTACTTAAAAAAATAAAACTTAAAAAAAAAAGGCGTTTCTCAGTCACACCAGCCATATTTTAAGGGCTCAGTAGCCACACACAGCTGCTCGCCACCGACCAGCGCAGGTGACGCGGAGGCTGGGAAATCCCCCTGGGGAGGGCCTGTAGCGGCCCGGGCGGTGGCTGGTGGTGCAGTCAGACCTGGCCCGTGTCCCTTTCCGGACCTCTCCCTACACCTCCTCTTCTACATTTCACCCCAATACCCAGGACTCAGGATCACCTGTTTCCGGCACCAGGCGGATCTCGCCCTCTCGGGCAGCCTCCCAAGGGCACACTCCCCGGACTCGGGTAGCAACGGGCAGCTGGCTGGTTGTTGCGGGGGCAGAGGGAAAGGAGGCGTGCGCTGAGCTGCCCCCTGTGTGCGGGTGAGGACCCTTCTCACAGCGAACAAACTGCTGGGAGAGAAACAGAGGCAGGCGGCAGGGACCTCAGGCTGGCTCTCTCCACACCCCTGGGTCCGGGGCAGAGCCGCGAGGAATGGAGAGCTTTAACTGTGAAGCAGGCTTGCCAGGAAGGTTTGAAGGGGTGAGTCCTGGGCTATCTCCGTGTAACCAGCGGCCCCCAGACTTTATTACCACTCACAGTTCCGGGAGCCGGGAATGTGGCTCAGCCGAGTGGTTCTTCTGTCCAATGCAGGGGTGACAGGAGTCATCGGTGGCATCTAACTCGCAGGTGGGCCGAGCTGGGGCCTCAGGCAGCCTCTCTCCCCTTCTGTGTGGTCGCACGTCCCCAGGGCTGCGGCCGGTGGGACTTCTTAGGTGGGATCCCAGGAGTCCCCGAGAACCGGATCGGAGCTCCAGGCCTCTTGAAAGTTAGGCCTGCCGCGGGCAGGGCCCCTTCCCTCGTGCGCCATCGGTCAGCAAGTCACAGATGCAGCCCAGATGTGCTGAAGGGGAGGGGGAAATGGGATCACAATGGGATGAATGCCCAGGCACCACAACTGGGCTTTTCTTTTTTCCCAACGACTTTATTGAGATGTAATTAACATACCATACAATTCACACCCTCAAGGGCACAGTTCAGTGGTTGTTTTTTTTTTCCCATATTCACGGCTGTACTATATTCACCACAATCAAGGTTCGAACATTCCATCACCCCCAAAAGAGGCCCCATTCCTTCCCTTCCCCCAGCCCCCAGCCCCCACGAGCCCCCTTCCCGTCCGTGGAGAAGCCTGGTCTGAGCGTGTCACATGCGTGGACTCACACCCCGTGTGGCTGTCTGTGTCGGTTCCCTCCCTGAGCGTCATGGACTCGGGGTCCGTCCCTGGGGCAGCACGTGGACGTCTTGCCCCTGTTCGTGGGTGACTGAATTTTGGGGTGTGGGTGAATGACAACGTTTTCACCCGTCATCAGCTGATGGACGTTTGGGCTGACGTTTTGGACATCACAAACGCTGCTGCTATTAACACTCGTAAGTAGGCTTTTGCGCAGACAACAGTTCTCAGCTCTCCAGGGTGGACTGGTCAGGTCAGATGGTAATCCCGCACTCACCCCTTGCAGGAGCTACCAGACTTGACTTTTCCTTTTTTAAAGGATTTTATTCATTCACTTGACAGAGAGAGATCACAAGTAGGGGGAGAGGCAGGCAGAGAGAGGAGGAAGCAGACTCCCCGCTGAGCAGAGAGCCCCATGTGGGGCTCGATCCCAGGACCCTGAGATCATGACCTGAGCCGAAGGCAGAGGCTTAACCCACTGAGCCACCCAGGCGCCCCTACCAGACTTTTCCACAGTGGCTGCGCTACTTCACGTTCCTACCAGCGCATGCGCGTGTGAGGGTCCCAATGTCTCCACATCCTCCCCAGCACTGGTTATCACCTGTGTTTCCTATTGTAACCGTCCCCTTGACCGTGAAGCTGACGGTCCCGACACGCGTCTCTCATCCCCAGGAGCGTCTATCCCGATGGGAGGACAAAACATGCCTGGGTGGCATTTTCTTATTTGGTGCACAGGCTTTTGAACCCTGAGAGGTGGGTTTTGGGTGTCCCCCCCCGCCGAATTCTTGCTCTGGGTCCCACAAATGTTAGAAGCAGGCTTGCCGGTGGTGCCCCCGGAGGCCGGAGGGAAGGGATTTGAGATCTGTCCTGGAGCTGGAGTTGAGGAGTTAGCCGCTGCGGGCCGGGGAGCTGGGGGAGCGGAGGGGACCCCCACCCCACCCGGCCTGTCTGCGCATCTGGCTCTCCTCCAGCCTGCGAGCCCCAAATCTTTGCTGGGTGTTGGAGCAAATGGTGTCTCCCCACCGCAAACTCCTGCCCACTTGGAACCCATGAGTGGGACCTCATTTGGGAATAGGGTCTTTGCAGATACAATTGGTTAAATTAAGAGGAGGTCACTGGGATTTGGGTGGGCCCCGAGGTCAGCGCCTGGGGTCCTTGTGAAGACACAGAGGCACTCAGGGAGAAGTGCAGGTCCCGACAGAGGCAGGTGGGAGCCAGGCGTCTGTGAGCCAAGGAGAACCAGCACCACCAGAGGGGCCCAGGACAGATTCTCCCTGGGAACTTCCACAGTCCAGCGGCCACCTTGACCTTGGACCTCTGCTCTCCAGAATGCGGAGAGAATAGACCCCTGTCCTTTGAAGCTGCCCAGGACGGTGTATTTGTTTGTGGCGCCCCAGAGACGGCTACACTAGGGTTGTGAATCTGGCACTCTTCCGAGGCTCCCCGAGGTTCTGGGGGTCACGGCGCACCCCCACTCCTGCCCCCGCTTGCCCCTGGGGTCCGAGTTGAGGGAGGTCTCTGGGGACTGTGCCCTCCAGCCAAGAGATTGGTTAAGCACTGGAGAAGTACCAGCCCTCCAGCCAATGAGGCAACGTTGGTGATGGTCTCGGAAGGCCTGCGGTCCTGTGAGACCTCTGCGCGGAGCACGACATCTCACTGCTCCCTTCGGTAGTGACGGGAGCCCTGCAGTTGTGCAGCCAGCACAGCTTTACTGAGCACCTGCGGTGTGCTGGGAACACTGTGGGGTGCGGAGCCCACGTTAGGGCGCCGTAACAATGATGTCGGGAAAGGAAGACACGTAGCGTGTGCCAGTGAGCTAACTGCTAAGAAGAAAAAAGGGGGGGCATGGAATGCGCCGGGGAGGGGTGTGTGAAACATCTTGTGGGGTCAGGGGAAGTCCCGCTGAGAGGGGGGCAGGGGCAAGATGACCTGGGGCTGGAAGGGGGTTCCAGGGAGAGGAACGGGCAAAGGTCTGGGTGCAAGACCACATTCCGCACATTCAAAGGGCATCAGGAAGTGTTCCCGGTGGGGCCACCAGAGGAGGGACCTGAGCGCAGCGGCAGGGGCCCAGCTGGGGGACATGGGAGTCCGGGGAGGGAGATGGTGGCCGCCGGTGGATTGCCAGGTCACCCCGGCAGGGCAGGGCAGGGCAGGGCAGGGGTACGAGGAGGGCTTCCCGTGTGCCACACATCTTCTAGGCCGTCCTTTCTTGCAACCCTTTCACTAGCCGGATCTTTCCCTGAAAAGAGGGAGTTAGAGGTTAAGTCCTCAAGTCAAGGATGCAACAGGGGTGCAGATGGGGTTCGATCTGGGTGAGCGTGACCTCAGAGCAGAACCCCTCAACCCCTCCCTAGGATGTCACAGCTGGCAGGCGTCCAGGCCACCTGCTGCCGGCCAGCCCACCCCTCCCTCACCCCGCCCTCCCTCCTCCTCAGCAGTCCCCAAACCTGCCTGACCTCCTCACCTCCTGACCTCTGCTCTTGTCACCTCCACCACCTGCGGGATCAACCCCACCTCCTTGCAGCCCATCCTGTCTTACCAACACCTCCAGCTTCAGAGGATGACTCACATCCACCCGGAAGCCTCTCCTTAGGGACAGGAATCACGTCTTGTTCATCTCTGCAAAAAAAAAAAAAAAAAAAAAAAAAAAAAAACAAACATGATGTCAGAGGCCAGCTTTTCTCCTTCAAACTTGCCAGAGACTTCCTGGCACATCCAGATGCCCCACCCCCACCCCCACCGCAGATCCCAAGACCCACCTCTCCGATCACATCTCCCCCACCTCTGCCCCTCACTAACTCTGCTCCAGCCACCTGGGCCTCCTGGGGGCTCCTCAAACATTCCAGGCGCAGTCCCACCTCAGGACCTTTGCACGTGTTGTGCTAGAAGCACTCTTGCTTCATGCTTCCCCAGCCTGGCTTCTTTATGTCACTCAGGTCTCAGCTCAAGTGTCATCTCCTCTGACCTCTCCACCTAAAGTGGGGTGACCACCCCCAGCACCATATCAGCATCCCTTGGGCCTTCAATCAGTGCCTAAAAGTTAGAAAGCACCCCATTTAGAGGAAGTTGCAGCACTCAAGAAGCCCTCTTCCAAGTGTGGGCCAGAAGGAATTCGTTCGGTGCTCGGAACAATCCTGGATAATGCTATGATATCTGTTAGCAGAGAGGGAAACTGAGGCACGGGAGTGGAGCAGGGAAATGGCGCACCCAAGTGCCCACAGCTGGACAGGAAGAAGGCTGGGATTCAAAGCCAAGCAATCAGAAGCCTCCTTGGTCATCCCATCCCTTCCATCTGTTTGGGAGGCTCTGTCCATCCCCCACGCCCCTCACACCCCCTCCGGCTCAGCTCAGGCCACCATAACAAAGCCCAGTAGGCTAGGGGGGCTTGAGCCACAGTCATTCGAGGTCCTGAAAGTTGGAAGCGAGGGGATTAGATTAGGCCCCGGGCAGGGTAGGCCTCACTCCCTGCAGTGCCCACCTTCTCACCACGGCCCTCACATGGTATGGAAAGTGCCGATCTCTCTTCCTCTGGTTATAAAGCCAAATCCACCGTGGGGCTCCACCCTCAGCACCACCCCCCCAGAGGCCCCGCCTCCAAGTACCGCCCCGCGGGAGGTCGGGGCCTCAGTGCAGGGAACCCTAACACCTCCTGTAATGATGGGGGCCTCCAGGCGGCACCCTTGTCCCCACATCCACCCCAGGTCCGCCTTCCCTCCTGGGGCATTCGAGCCTGGATCCACCCCCAGCAGGCTGACCCCCCACCCAACCTCCTTGCTTTGTTCCTTAATCCACTAAGAGCAACCCCCTGGCTCCCAGATTTTTACGCGGGGCGGGGGGCGGGGGCTGTTGGGGGTAGGGGGAGGTGAGGGAGGGTTTAAAGGCAGGGTCCCAAGAAGCAGGGCCTGGACCTGGGTGAAGCAGAAACTCAGGATGAGAAGTGAGATTTTGATGCTTTTAAGAAAGTAAAGCAAATGGAAAATAAAAGAAAGAAATCCATGGATACATTGAATCAAAATTTTCAATCAGGGCAGATCAATCATGCTGGTTTTTCCCTTTTGGCTGGGCCTCCCATAAATGACCCTGCCTTGACTGCGGAATTTTACCATCCCACCCAGCCCGGACTTTGGGGAGCAGTCTTTGGAGTCAAACTATCGTATTGAAACTTTTATCTCATTCTGGACCAGTGGTGATAGCCGCTCGAGGTTTTTCACTGTACAAAACCCACTGAGCTGGACACTGTAAGAGGGCGAGTTTTGTGGTACGAGAATTAGATCTCAATTTTTAAAATGAGAGAAAAAAAGATTAGCCATCTTGGTGACTGAGTTTTTTGTCGCTCCCTTAAATTTTGCACCCCAGAATGTTAACGCTCTCTGCCCCCTAGCGCCTGCCCTCTTAGCCAGAGCACAGCAGAGCTTCAAAGAATCCATGTCCAGACCCTTCCTAGGAATCAGCCTCTTCCTGAACCCCCAGGCTGTATCCTCTGCCTGGCACGCCTCCTCCCGTCTTCACCAGGAAAACACCCACTCATCCTTCCGTACTTATGCTGTTTTGTCTCCTTCCCGGTCTGGTTTCCTCCATCCCCCTGCGCCCCCCCCCACTCCCTGTCCTTTCCCTCTAGGCTCCAAACATCCAGTCCTAACCTCTGGGGTCTTGGGATATTTGGAGTATCTGGAGATATCCTCAGGGAACTCTGAGCTCTGTGCCCTTGAACGAATAACACTGTCTTTCCAAGTCTCTATTCCTTCCTCTGTGAACTTGGCTCAGCTGCGAAGTGCCACTTAGCGGGGAGGGAATGCGGAGTGAGCCCCCAGCAGAGAGACTGCTCACCAAATGCCCAACACGTAGTAAGCACCTGATAAAAGTTCGGTCTTGGGGTGCCTGGGTGGCTCAGTTGGTTAAGCCACTGCCTTCAGCTCAGGTCATGATCCTGGAGTCCCGGGATCCAGCCCCGCATCAGGCTCCCAGCTCCATGGGGAGTCTGCTTCTCCCTCTGACCTTCTCCTTGCTCATGCTCTCTCTCACTGTCTCTCTCTCTCTCAAATAAATAAATAAAAAATGTTTAAAAAAAAAAGTTCGGTCTTATTAGTACCTTCAACCCAATGCAACATCACAAAAAATGGGATTCCAGGGGTGCGTGGATGGCTCAGTTGGTTAAGCATCTGCCTTGGGCTCAGATCGTGATCCCAGGGTCCTGGGGTTCCCAGCTTCTCCTAGGGAGCCTGCTTCTCCCTCTGCTTGTGCTCACTCTCTCTCTCTCTGACAAATAAATACATAAAATCTTTTAAAAATGTGGTTGCATTTATTGATTCTTGAGACAAAGAGTCTCATTTTTTTAAAGGGTCTCACTTAAAAAAAAATTTTTATTGGGCACTTCGGTGGCTCAGCGGTTTAAGCCTCTGCCTTCGGCTCAGATCATGATCTCAGGGTCCTGGGATCGAGCCCTGCATCGGGCTCTCTGATCTGAGGGGAGCCTGCTTCCTCCTCTCTCTCTGCCTGCCTCTCTGCCTACTTGTGATCTGTCAAATAAATAAATAAAATCTTAAAAAAAAAAAAAGACTTTACTGGTGACAACAGGCATCCAGAACAGCCAAAAGGTGGAAGCAACTCAAGTGTCCATCAGTGGATGAATGGATAAGCAAACCGTGGTCGGACTAGACCCTGCAATATCACCCACCGTTAAGGGGCGCCTGGCAGGCTCAGCTGGTCCAGCGGCCAACTCCTGATTTCACTGATTGGATTAACCCCCCTGTCAGAGTCTCCCTGAGTGTGGGGTCTCCTCCTTCCTCTCCCTCTGATCGTCCCCCTGCTTGTGCTTGCTCTCTCTCTCTCATTCTAATAAATAAGTAAATAAATAAAGTCTTAAAAAAAGAAAGTAAGGATATCCTGGGGCACCTGGATGGCTCAGTTCATAGAGCATGTGACTCTTGATCTTGGGGTGGTGAGACCAAGGGGCTAGAGTTTACTAAAAAGAAAAAAACGATAAAAAAAAAAAAAAGGAAATCCTGACACCTGCTACAATGTAGATGAACCTCGAGGACGTTGTGCTCCGTGAAACAAGCCAGACACAGGACACACAGGGTCTGATTCCATTTATAGGAGGCACCTAAAACAGGCAAGCCACGGAGACAGAAAGCGGAGTGGTGGGTGCCAGGGCCTGGGCTCCTGCTGAGTGGGTACAGAGTTTTGGATCTACATAGTGATGACGGTTTCACAGCGGGGGGAACAGACGGGCCGCCGCTGAATGGCACGTTTACAAACGATCACAATGAATTCTACCGCAGTAAGAGATAAGCCAGGCGCACCCGAGCGGTAGTCGGTTTTTTTCATTTTTAAAAGACACGGCGTCTGTGAGGTCATGTGTTGCACGTGTAAGATACTGTGTATCCAAAATGCTGCAGCTGTCACTCCAGTCCTGATTCTTCTCGCTCTCCGCCCCTCCGCCTCCCCCCTCCACCGTCCGTCCCTTCCGGCGCGTCGGGCGCGGAGACCGCGTGTGGCCACCAGGTGGCGCCGGAACGCCTCTCGGCTCCCGGGACATTTCGCGCCCCCACGGTGGGCGGTGCGGAGGCGGCGCGATGCGTCAGCCGGACCGCGGGCCGGGGAGTCGGGGGAACCGAGCCGCGGGGCTGAGGCCAGACCCCAGGCTGGCGGGGGAGGGGACGCAGCTGTGAGTCAGCCGGGAGCCCCCGGTCGCCCGTGGGAGGCAATCCCACGCTGGCCTGCCCGCCAGGCTCGTGAATTGCCTTCCCGGGGAGACCGGGAGGCCGGCGGCAGCCGCTGAGTGCGGCCGTGCTTATCGCACACATGTGGCTTCAACACCAACTGGCCAGTGGCTTGGGGGCGTGGTGGTCTCCCCAAGCCTCAGTTTCCCCTTTTGTCTAATGCAGATATGTATGGACCCTGCTTCTTGGGTCTTTAACCAAGAAATGAACCGTGATGCCAGGAGCCCGGTGCGCGGTACGCGCTCGGTGTATACCAGCGTCCACTCCGGAAGGAGGAGTCAGAGCGGCCGCCGTCCCTGCCAGCGGACGCCATGTGGCCGCGTGCAGCGCAAGCACGCACCGTCCGGCCCGGGCTTCCTCCGCCGCCGGCGTCTCTGCGCTGTCAGGTGCGGAGCCCGGTCAGAGGGTGAAGCGCGAGTCGCCGCCAGGGGGCGCCGGGCGGGCCGCGGCCCCGCCACCTGCGCCTCCCACGCGCGCCCCACCCTGAAACTCGCGGGGGGTGAGGAGGGGGCGACCGTCTGGTCCCTAGAGTACCTGGGGCTGTGCAGTCCTTACTTCTGCGGACCTCGAGGCGGCGGCCGCTACCGCCGGCTGACATTTATTGAACGCTTACTGTGTACCCCTCATTTTATGTCATGCTTCCTGCAACTCCATGTGGCCGGGACGCATTCTCCTGGGGCAGGTGACACAGAGGCCGCCTTCGCAGTTCGCAGTTTTGGGGGGCCTCGAAGCGGCCTCCTGCGACCGCCGCCGTCTATCGACCACTGTGTACCTTTTACTGAACTTAACGCTCCCTCCAAACCGGTGAGGCCGGCGTCGCGGGGCATTAGGTTGGGACACAGGGTCCCGGACAGGTTAAGTCCCTCAGGGTTTGGGGTCCCGCAGTCAGCCACCCCTTCCCCCGCACACACACCGCCTGGGAGGAATCGGACTGCAAGCTGGGACCCTCCTCCTGCAGGCCCTCAGCAGAACTTGGGAAAGGCGAGGGCCGGGGACTCTCCCGGGACCAGGAGGGGATTCCAGCCCCCCCCACCCCCCCCGCCAAGAGGCCGCGCCGGCCTTGCGCGCTGGAAATCCCGCGCGCGCCCCGAAACGCGGTGCAGCTGCCGGGAAATCAGGAGGAAAACTTCTGCTTTTTTTTTTTCTTTTCTGGCACTCACGCTCCCCGCAGCCCCCCCGCGCCCTCCTCCCGGCTCTCGCCCCCACGTGGGCGCCCCCCCGCGCGGCGCTCCGCCCCCTGCCCGCGTCGGCCAACCGCAGCGGGCCTTTCTCTCGCCTTTGTTGACTCGCCAATAGGAGGGGCGGACGCGCCGCCGAGGCCACGCCTCTGGGGAGAGTCTATAAACGTCCGCGCCGGCGGCCGCGGACTCAGATCGCTGAAGCCGTGGACGCGATCTGTTTCCTCGCAGCGGTGCGGATTACTCTTGCTGAGGATTTTGCCTTTTTCGCCCCCTTCTTTGGGGGAGGATTTCGCTGCCTTCCGAAGGTCTTGAACGAGCACGCGGGCTCCGTGGGAAGGTTTTGGGCTTTGCGGCCTCGGATTTTGCATTTTCTCGCTTGGGACTGTCTGGGCTGCTTTCCACTGTGGATTATAACTGCAACATGACGTTGGAAGAGCTCGTGGCGTGCGACAACGCGGCGCAGAAGTAAGTAGCCCGGGCTGTGGCCCCCTGAGGTCAGCCAGGCCGGGCGGGATCCCGATCGATCGGTGGCCGGCCCGGCGGAGCGGAGCGCTGACCTTCCTTCTCTCCTGACCCCAGGATGCAGACCGTGAGCGCCGCGGTGGAGGAGCTGCTGGTGGCCGCGCAGTGCCAGGACCGCCTCACCGTGGGGGTGTACGAGTCAGCCAAGTTGATGAATGTGTGAGTCACACACCGTCCCCGAACTGGGCGCGGGTGGGGACCCCCTCCGCTCTGCAACCCCCCTGCTGCACCCCTCTCTTGCGCAGGGCTAGGTTTTCCCCCACGCGTCCCGCTGTGGAGCGAGGGCCTCTGTGCTTGCTTTGGGAGGTGGGTTGCAGTATCCTGACTGCAGCGTTTGCAAGTACCCACCACCATATTTGCTGCTGCGCTTCCCCTCAGATATCCCGAAACGTGCATCTCCCCACCTCGCCTCCCCCTGCATGCACATGGGATCCCTTAGGCGCCTTCCGTTTCTCTTTGCTTTTCGAAACTCCCTTGTGCACAGTGGCCTTTCCGCAGCCCCCAGCTGACCAATCTCCTTCCTCTGGCCCCCTTAGGGACCCTGACAGTGTGGTCCTGTGCCTTCTGGCCATTGATGAGGAGGAGGAGGATGACATCGCCCTGCAGATCCACTTCACGCTCATCCAGTCCTTTTGCTGTGACAACGACATTAACATCGTCCGGGTGTCAGGCATGCAGCGTCTGGCCCAGCTACTGGGCGAGCCAGCGGAGACCCAGGGCACCACCGAGCCCCGAGACCTGCACTGCCTCCTGGTCACGGTGAGTTGGGCCTGGGACATGCCCCACCCTGCCCAGGCACCTGGGTCTGTTTGTCAACAAAGTTGAGCTGGCCGGCCTTGCACCAGCTCAGCGCTCAGCCA
This sequence comes from Lontra canadensis, assembly GCF_010015895.1. Classification (NCBI taxonomy): domain Eukaryota; kingdom Metazoa; phylum Chordata; class Mammalia; order Carnivora; family Mustelidae; genus Lontra; species Lontra canadensis. Next base: position 1,563,466 of record NW_022631178.1, read on the forward strand.
CGATTGGAACGTCCCGTGGGCAGCCCCGGCCGGCCCTCCTTCCTGGGGGAGCTATTTTGAGCTGGCCTGTTTTCCCCAGAGGGGTCCTGGGAGAGGGAGGCTCCCTGCCCACTCCTGGGGCTCCCACTGAACCCCTTCTTCCCCCCCCCCCCCCCCGCAGAACCCTCACACAGATGCCTGGAAAAGCCACGGCCTGGTGGAGGTCGCCAGTTACTGCGAAGAGAGCCGAGGGAACAACCAGTGGGTTCCCTACATCTCCCTCCAGGAGCGCTGAGACCCTTCCCAGCATCGGAACCTGCTGGGTTGCTACCAAAAATAAAAATAAAATAAATATTTGATCCCTCCCCCCCAGAACAACCCCCCAAAACAACCCAACCTGTGAGACCGTGGGGGCAGAATCATCGGAGAAGAGGGGAGCATGCAGCCGCCCCCAGGGCGGTGAGCCGGGAGCAGCACCCGCTGCGGCCCCCGTGAAAGGAGAAGAGGGGGACCCGGGCCAGCAGGAGAAGGGAAGCTGGAGCTCAGGCTCTGCGACGGAGCAGCTGGAGTGGGGGAGCCGCGGCCTCCCCCACAGTGGAGGGCCCGGACTCCACACTCGGGGTGGAGTGAGACCGACGGCGTCCCCACCCTTCTTGAGACAGGCGCTGCCATCTGCATGGGACTCGCGGGCGCGAGGGTCTGCACCCTTGCCAGGACGAGACTTCGGGACTTGGGAGCTGGGGCTGACCTTGCTCTGTACCCATGAACTCCCAGTTTGCAAACGTCAAGGACCATCTATTTTGTTACTTGCACTTGTTACTTGAACCACTGCGAGAGCCGGAAAGCTACAGATACACGTATTTTTACTTCTACGATGACCTTGTAATAAACTTCTAGAGCTTCTGGGTTCTTGTGTTTTTGCCACCTCTGAGAGAGGCCAGGACCTCTGCGCCCCCCCTTGCGCCCCAGCAGCACTGCCCCCCAAGCCTCCTCCGCAGGCTCACCAGGAAGTGTTACCTAAGTCGCTGCTAGCAGCCTGGCTCCCCTGCAGAAACAGTACCTCTTCTCTCTGCAGCCGGCGCCAACCTCGCCGACAAACCTTGGCCTCTTTTTTTTTTTTTTTTTTTAATCCTCCCTCCTCCTGCCCCATAGCAATTACAAGACCGGTTTATTACGAAACCTGGCTGCTGTGCCACAGCTGTTTCGGGCTGTGCTGGAGCCGGCCCCAAGCTCCGGGCCTAGAGAGACGCACCCCTGGGAAACAGGCTGCAGCCTCTGGCCTCCCAGCCGCCACCAGCCCCAGGTCCGGAGAGGTCAGGAGGGCACCTGGATGGCGGCAGGCTCAGGGCTCGCAGCTGCCTTGGCAGGGCTGGTGGGCTTGCAGGGAGAGCTCCTCCGGACAACCCCCAGGGAGGGGCTTTCCACCACCCATGCATTCTCCCTCCCGGGACAGGCTTCCTCACTGCACTACAGGAAAAAAAGTTTTTCTTTCCCCAAACTAAGATCAACAAGCAAAAAACTCAAGGAAGTCGTGCTCCCAGCCCAGCTGGGCTCGGCCGGGGGCTGTGCTTTGCCTCTAAACCGAAACCGTCTGGCCAGGGCCAGGACCCGCCACCTCCCGGTTCTCCCGAAGCTGCAGGCGCGGTGACTCCCCTGCCCCCGGGGCTGGGAGCCTGGGCTCCCGCCTGCCCGCCCCACCCCGCCTCAGTCTTCCCGCCCCAGGCCTGCGGGGTGGGCTTGCGGCGCCTGGGCGGCAGCGTGTCCCTGTGCCCTGCTAGGAGGGGGACGGGGCGGGCTGCGCCGCAGGCCGCGACCTTTCCACGGAGCTCTACGTGGGCGCGGGAGGAAAACCCCGGCGGTCCCCTGGGAGTCACGGGGCTGGGGAGAGCCCCGCCGGGGAGGATGGGAGGGAGGGAGAGGTGGAGGGGGAAGTCCCAGAGGGAGAGGAGAAGGGGCGGGATTCCTCCGGGGTGGGTGTGCGAGTAAGAGGAGAGACGAAGTGGGGAGACGGGATCCCCGAGGGGGGAAGGAGACCCCGAGATGGAGCGTCGGGGAGCGGTGGAAGGGATCCTGTAGAGGTTAGGGGGAGATGCTTAGTGGAGGCAGGGGCCAGAGCCCTTAGGGGTGGAGGGGGTAGTTTGAAGAGGAGAGGGTTTGGGGTGTGGGGGTGCGAGGTGTGGAGGAACCCAGGCGGACTGGGGTATCAGAAAGGACCCCTGTACGGGGTGGGGGAGGGGAGGGAGGAGGCCCGAGCCCCGAGGGATGGGAAAGGGGGAGGTGAGGAGGGAGGTAGGGGACTCCGAGGTGGGGTGAGGGGAGTTGGGGAGTGTGAATCCCTGAGATAGAGCATAGCGGGGAGGAACCTGGGGAGGAGAGCAGAGGCTGAAGGACCCCCACCCCCACCTCAGGGGGAGGGGCTTAATGGGGAAGGACTGGTCAGGTCAAGAGTTAGCTTTTGGTGTTGCCTTGGCTCCTCTGGGGGGAGGCTCACCCCCAACCTAGTGGCTCCGCTGTGCAGGGTGTGTGTGTGTGTGTGTGTGTGTGTGTGCTCTGTCCTTATCTTGATTCTGGCCATCCAGAGGGGCTTTTGATGTCTGTAGGTTCTCTGTCCAGTAGGGGAAGACCCCGGCTCCTGAGCCCCAAGGACACACAAGGCATGGGGGGACCCCAGCTGTGTAACGTTTAGCTGGTCCCCTAACTTCTCTGTGCCTCCGTCCCACTGCCCGAAAATTGGGGTAAGAATGCTGTCTACCTCCTAGACTGTTGACAAGGTTAGTATTTTTTGGATTAGGTCTTCCCACATGGAACACAGAAGGACTGGCCATTATCGCCGCTGTCCCAGCACGATTCCTACGCCCCCCACCCCTGCCTTTCTAGAATCATCTCCTTACTCCACCCTGTGAGTTACCAGAGCTCAGAGGAGGGCGAGACTTGCACGCAAACTTTAAGAAAGCGGGTGCTCCAAACTCAGCAAAGTGAAGATGATTTTCAAGCAGTATTTTCGGAACTCGATGCAAGGAAGGGGCAGGACAGTTTTGCTTGTGAGCGGAGTCGGGGATCGCGGCAGGCCGGCATATGTTTGCTTCTGTCCCGGGCTCATATGCCTCTCCCTTCCCCACTCTGGGTTTCGCTCCAACTTCAGATATTCGGTTCCTTTACTTTGCAGGTGAAGAATGAAGGCTGGGAGGGTGTGACCTCCCAGGAGGGGGAGAGAGAGATGAACCCAAGGCCTGGGATTCAGACCCCAGCTCTCTGGGCACTGCCCTGTGCAAGCGCAGGGTGGAGGCAGTGGTTGGCCCGCTCCTGCCCCTGCTGCTGTGGTGGTGGTGGTGGTGCTTTAACAGGAGCACGGAGTCCAGTTTCCAGAAGAGATGAGGCCCAGCGAGGGGGAGCCACAGACTGGCCACTGTCTTGAATTGTCACCGACAGGCTAGTCAGCCCCTGGGGAAAACGCGGGCTGAGGGTGAGAAGACAGATGGCGCCGTCCCCAGGACACCTCTCCTGCACAGTTCACACCAGAGAGAAGCTGACCAGGTCACCTCTGCAGGTGACCCCCCGGGCTCCCACCGCTGGGGGACGGGGGAAGGAGAGATGCCACGACATCAGCAGGAAGGTGCAGGCGGACCCAGGTGATGGGGTGCAGGTTCACCTCGGGGTACCCACACTCACCTCTGTCCGTGCCTACACCCGTGGTCCTGAGACACGCACACACGCACCCCCCCATGTGGCTACGCGTGCACCCAGCTCCCCAGACCCCAGACCCCAGACACGCTGTCACCCGCTCAGCCCCACCCAGGCACTCCCGGGCCTGGGGCTGGAGGTCCGGCTTCAAACCACCCCCTTGGGCAAGTCGCTTAGCTTCTCTGAGCCCCGCGTCCACGTGTGTCCACAAGACAGTTTGCGTGTGTTCACACACCGCCCAGTGGACCCCGGCACGGGTTACGTGCATGTTGATAGTTGTGTAAACACAGATGTCATCTCTGGCCCCGGGCCTTAACAGTTTGTAGGAGTCAAGCTAGTTCCTGCATCCTCCGTGCCTGGAGAAGGGGGCTGGCCTGGGGGGGCATGTCCTGAAACACGTAACATAGCCCTGGACTTGAGGACGAGCAGGGACCTACGAGGAAGAAGGCCAGACCCGGAAGCAAGGTTGAGATCAGTGTTAGAACAGCCGGCACGGCCGGGCCAGCTTCTGCCCTGTTATCTCCTCAAAGCAGCTCTGCCCGGTAGCTCCTATCTTCATCTGCTTTTCACAGGAAGGGAGCACAAGGGCTCAGAGAAGTGCAGCCACTTGCCCGAGGTCACACAGCTGGGGGCAGAGAGCTGGGGTCACACAGCTGGATGATGGTCTGGTCAGGGACCAAGCCAAGGCCTTGTGTGATGCAGAGGTAGGCTTTGATATCTGTTCATATTTTTATTTTAATGTAATTGAGATATAGTTTACAGACCATAAAATGTACCCCCTTTACAGTGTGATTTAGTGTTTTTTTTAGCACACTACATGGATTTTGGCAGTTATCACCCGTCTAGTTCCAGAACATTCCATCACTCCAGAAGCAGCTCTGTCCTTGTGCGTGGTCCCTCCCCAGCCCTTCCCCAGCTCCCGGCACCCATGAATCCACTGTGTTTCTCTGTGGCTTTGCCTGGTTTGGCACATCCCACAGAAACAGGGCCACACTCCCGACAGTGCGTGATCCTTGCATGATATTTAGGGGTTCATCCGTGGTGTGTGTGTCACCGTCAGACTCGGGTTGCTTGGTCCACGTCTGTTGTCCCACGTGTGCACCCTTCTGTGTAGACAAGGACACGGGAGGGTGCTGACATCATCAAGCACCCTGCTGGGGCTTGGCACCACGCCTCCCGCCCAGGCCCTGCTCACGCACCTGTCCTCCAAGCTCTGTCCTCCAAGCTCTGCCTCGTGCAGGAGGGGACCGCTCTGTCCTGAGCCCTTCCTGCGACCCCTCCCCCAGCGGACGCTGAGTCAGCCTTGTTTGCTTCCGTGTCGCATGCCCCATCTTTGGGGAATCTCACCACACAGGACCCCCGAGAGCCTGTCTCCCGTCTCCAACTCAGCCCTCTGAGACTTCCCAGCACCTGCCTGCATGTAAGGACACATTTCACCCTGCTTGGGACCCTGGCACTTTGGAAATCCTCGGCACAAAGACTCCTGAGTTGTGTGCCGAGATTGACCCACTGATGGTGACCTCCTTCTCTGGGACAGACTGTTTTGTTCCTGAGGGACACACGCTGCCCTGCCAGGTGCTAGGTCCTGGCCGGATCCAGGGACACCGCCCGTGGCAGGGAAGCTGGAAGCAGGCCCGTGGGGGCGGCTGGCTGTGTGCCCGGGGCAGCTTGCTTCATCTCTGCAGGCTCAGTCTCCTTATCTGCGCAATGGGGACACTAATAGCAGCGCGCACCTCTGGCGCTTTTGTGAGCGTTAGCTAGCGAAGTATGTGGGGCATTTAGAGCGGCAGGGAGCCTTCCAGAATACGCAGCTATTGTTACGTGAGTCGTAGGCCACTGTTTACGGGAGTCTTTCTACTTGAACGAGGTATCTGTCCTGTGAGTCGTGGGCACCCAGAACTCCTGACCATCTGGGGTCTCGACGTTAGACCCAGACGCACCCCCAACTCCGGGAGCTGCTGATTCTGCCACATGGCTCTGCCTCGGGCTGAGAAGGGGGCTCAGGGCATGAGCTCTGGGGGGAGGCAGCCGATGTGGCTGGTGGCCAGGGGACTGTCTGTGCTCCTCTGTGGCCGTGGATGGCCGCAGGTGCGTGCAGACGCACACGTGTGTGCTTGCACACGCAAACAGCACACACTGAGATCCCCAGACTGGCAGATAGGCGTGGCCACGCACACACACACATGCATTGTTCTTGACCTTGGGCTAGCCCACTGCAGGAGTGTGCTGGGGCTGCTGGTATGAAGTGGGTCGGGGGTGGGCATGGGGGCTCCGCAGCAGAAACGGCCTGGCTTCTGCTTCTGGAGGCCGCAGATGTGAGCTGACGGCGTCCTTCTGTGGCTCCGAGGAAGGATCTTTCCAGGCCTCTTGCTTCTGGTGGCCTCGAGTGTGCCTGGGATTTGGGTGTGTGTCCCCCCCCCAACAGTCCTTGTGGCCGCCTCCACGTATGTGCAGCTCCGTGTCCCAGGGACACCTTCTTGGAGGACGCCAGCTGTACGGGGTCAGACCCGCCTTCACGAACCCCTCCACCGTCTGCAAACAGCCTGCCTGCAGATAAGATCCCATCGCCAGGTGCCAGGGCTCAGGGCTTCAACCTCCTGTGAGCACAGTTCACCCCGTCACCCCCCACCCCTGCACAGAAATACCCATGACGTCCTCCCAGTCACACACGCAGACTCTTGCGACCCAGGTCTCCCGCTCATAGATGAGTGTACACGGGCACACGGGCACACATGCCGGCAAACACCCCTCTTTAGCTGGCTCTCAGGTCTTCACAGCAGAGCAGGGAGCGGAGGGGAGTTCTTTACACAGACACCAAATGCGTCCTAGGGTCCCTCCTGCCTCCCCCGCGGGCACCCTGCGGCAAGGCTGAGGGGTGCTGAGAGTCGCCCCAGGTGACCACTGGGGAGCTCACGGGCACTCGGGTAGCCTCCCTGCACAGCGGTTCTCCCCCAGCAAGGTGCCCCGCATTTCATGGGCCCAGCTTCCCTCTGGCTCCTTCCACCAGTAGGTAAGATGGCACGGGGAGGGCCGGGGGCGTGTTTTTGCTGAGATGATACCCCTCTTCTAGGAAAGCACCAGAAGGAAGCCAGGGCCTTCCTGGCTTCTGAAATACTTCCCTCTTTCCTCCCAGGGGTCAGGGCAGGACTCTGGCCTGTCCCACCCTGCCTTTACCTTTTCCCTTCCCTCTGGAACCACTGCCTGCATTTCCCAGCCCCACAGTCCCCACCGGCCCCACGGCGTCCTGCCTGGTGCCTCATCCTTCCCCAAGGTTCCTTCCCAAAGGTTCTCTCCTGACCCCGAAGCCCAGGCAAGCCCAGGTGTGGCCTTTCTCCTAGATTTTTCAAGGTCCCTGTGCCACCAAACTCGAGGCTGGAGGCTGGGCAGGCGGGAGGGTGGGGAGGCCATCCAACGGCATGGCTTTATCTGTTGGAAGAGGACAATCTGGGAATGACAGACCTGGAGAGACCTGAGTGCCGCCAGTCAGGGCTGGTGAAGGTCAAGTGTGCCAGGGACCCACGGTTCCTGGCGGTGGCCTCAGGAGACCGGGAACCACCAGCTTGATGCACAGATCTGGTGCCACCCCCTCCCCCAAGGACCTGCGGCCGACACACTTACAGACACACAGAAGCTCCATCTGGAGAAGCCCCTCCCTGCCCCTTCCCTGCATTGTTCCTGCCTCCTCTTTCCCACCCAACCCCCTCCTCCCAGGCGCCGGAGTTTCCCAGGATCTGGGGCTGGGGTGGGGTGGGGGCGGGGGTGGGATGAGGGGTGTCTGGGGGCGGCGCAGGCCCAGCAGAAGACCCTCGTGCACACGGGGCTGCTCTCCCCCGGTGCGTGAGCACCCACGTGTCGGAGCGGGAGCCTGCGTGCACGCGTGGGGCGACGTTCGTGCCACGGCGTACACAGCAGGCGCGCCATAAATTCCCCTTGGGCGGCTGCGAGGGGGAAGGAGGAGAGGGGCAGCCGCACAGCTTTGGACTCGAGTGGGCTCTCGGCGGCTTCCCGTCTACCCGCGGGGCGCGCAGCAAGCGTGACTCAGTTTCCCCATCCATAAAAGGGAAAGTCTAACCGCCCTCCCACGTGGCCAGGTGAAACCATTTAATGCGCGGAAGCGCTTTGTAAAAAGCTCGGCCTTGAGAACCCTGACCACGCCTTCCCTCCACCCCACCCTCCCGCCAGACACTCTGGGGGTGGAGAGGGGCGCTGACCCTGGCCCCAGACGGCCCTCCCGACCCAGCAGGCAGGAGTCCCGGCTTCTTCGGTACTTAAAACTGGATAATTGGAGACAGAGGCGGGTATGCGAGAGCCAGAGAAATCCCCGAGTGGGCAAAGTGCAGGGGCCTGTCCCTCTAGTTTCCCCACTTCAGGGGCCCCGACCCTCTCCAGAGCCCCCTTCGTGCGCGCCCTGGGCGCGCTGCCGGTGCGCACGGGAGCCCCCGCGCTTGCCGCCGACCCCCCTCCCGCGCCCGGCGGTGCCAGCCTCCCGCTGGTGCCCGCCAGGCGCGGTGTCTGCCGCCGCCCCGGGGGTGGGGGTGGGGGGGGTCTGCGCCGGCGGCCGTCCCGGCGGCGTCTCCCTCCCCCAGCCCCTGGCGGCGGGCGGCCGGGCCGAGGGCGGGGCGTCTGCACAGACCCTCCTTTTGTGAGCGGCGCCTTCCCCGGGCGGCCTGGCGCGCAGGGCCCGGGCACCGCGCCAGCGCCCGGAATAGCCTCCCTGCCCCGCTGGCCGCCCCACGCCCCGCCGGAGCCGCCTGACCTGCCAGGCCGGGCGCGGGAGTGGGCAGGCCCGGCCGTGGCGGCGCAGGGACCGGGTGCGTGCTCAGCGGCACGGGCCGCACCGCCACCGACCCTCGAGCAGCAGGGCCTACTGTGTGCTGTCCCCTGACCGGGGCGGGGCGGGGGGCGCCTACCGTGTGCAGAACACTGTCTGAACAGCCCACCGTGTGCGGACTCGCACCTACATGCCCACGTGCACGCGCAAACTTCCACCCGTACAGGACCTACTGTGTGCAAGACCCACCGTGTGCAGTCCCTCTCCTACGTGAAAATTCCCATGTGTGCAGACCCCCGTCTGCATACAAACACCCACAGTGAGTGGATGTCTTCATGCGTGCAAATACCTACTGTGCGTGGCACCAGGGTGTGTGCACGAACCAGCCGTGCGCAGGCACAGACACGCTCGCGGATACCCATTTGTGAAGAAGTCCCCTATTTTCAAATACTCTCATCTGTGCAGGTACCCACATGTGAGTACAAAATCCTAATGCATGCACACCTGCGTTCGGGTGCACCCTGTGTGGTCATCACAAGCGTGCAAGCTGTTCCAAGTTCAAATGCTCCCTGTGCAGACCGCCTACACCAGTGGATTTAGGGCGAGCAGCATTCGGGCGCCTACCGAGAGCTGAGACCCTCTCCAGGGGTCCTTGGGGTATATGCTTCAGTTCACCCCATCTGCACAGACTCTGCTGTTTGAGTCTCTTTTGGCTCTGACTGCGAGGGGCTCTGACCCTGTGGGAGGAAGTGGGTTGGACACCCCCCTGCACTGTGTGGGTCTTCGGGGAGGACTCAGTCATGCAGGGCTGGAGGCAGGGCCTCCTGGGACCTTCCTGGAAGCCCAGGGGGCAGGTGCAAGGGCAGGCGGGCTCTGTGGCAGGCTGCCAGCGGGTGGCTTCCCTGAAACTGGGCACAGCAGCTGGGAGAGGTTTCCGGCGCGCCCGGCCCCACCTGGCCCCGGGCACTCTCGGCAGATGGGCGGGGCGGGCAGGCAATGCCAAGGAGGAGCCAGGCCCCGGACTGCGCATGCCCGCCTGTGCACACACTCCTGCGTGCGTGGGCCAGGCCCGGGCTAACCCTGCATCCCGTACACAAAGGCGTGTGGCTGTGCACGCACACCAGCGTGCACTTGTAGGTGACACGGGAGCCACGGAATACGGCAATGGCTCTGGGGATCTGTTTTCACCCTTAGGCTCCACAGGACTGAGATATTTTTCTGACTCACTCATGGCTCCGTTGTCACACCTGACAGCTGGCTGGCGCTCGGTGGATATTTGCAGAGCGAGCCACCAGATGAAGGGAAACCTCACTTTGCAACTATGTACGGAGTGTCTAGGTGCACTGGGTGCCTGTACGTCCAGGAGCAACAAAAAGATGTTAGACATTCCAGACCCGCAGTCCGGATGAGATAAGCTCACACTTGCCGGCCATGGCCATGCCCGTTGGTCAGGAAACCGCGGAGTCCACTTCCATTCATTCACCGCAGAAACCAGAGCCAGGCGGACACACGCAGGCCTCGAGGATATGCACGCAGTTTTGAGCCCAGGATTAGCCCTCTACTCTAAACCCAGGATTAGCCCTCTTCTCTCCCTACAGTCTGTCTGCACTATCCATCCCAGCTGCCTGGGGCTCCTGATCTCCCCTCCCGAGGCCACTGGGCATCCACCCCTCAGTTTCAAGGGATTCCTCAGGCCACAGTGAGCCTCGTGCCCCACTCCCCAAACATCCATGTTATTAGGTGGTCCCAGGGCCTGCAGTTCCCACCATCTGAGGTTCTCCTAAGGGCTTAGGGTGTTGTCTGCAGAAGGTTCCAGAAAACATGCCGCCTGAGTTGGCAGGGCCAGAGCCGTGCAGGCTGGGGGACTTGCCGAGGGGCTCCTGGATATTCCCAGAAACGATCTTTTCATTTCACATCCCGGGAAACTGAGGCCCGGAGTTGGGAGGGCATTACTGTGGAGTGGGGGAGGGGAGGGGCAGACTATGAGAAGCAGATGCTTGACCTGGGGGGCTAGGGGGGCCTTTTCTTCTCATCCTTTTGCAGCCAAAACCAGGAGATTCCCACGGTTGCCTGCTGGGGTGGGGACAGGAAGGTGGGGGACTGCACAGGGGGGAGGAGGCTTGTGAGGGGTGGGGGGGGCCTGTCTGTGTCCTGGAGACAGAGAGGCGGGAGGCCCTGAAACACCCACACGCAGCTCACAGAGACCCAATCTGGGATGCGCAGACATGAGTTGGCTCCTTCCTGGCGCAGATGCCCTCTTCCCAGCCTTCCAATGGGGCGCCTGGGGCCCCTGCCCTGCCTGCGAGAGTGTGAGTGAATGTGTGTAGGCGTGAGCCCACGTTTGTTTGGTGTGTGCCCCTGCACATATTTCTGGGCGTATCGGGGTGTATATGCATGTGTGTTGGTGTGCATGGCTGTATGTGGGTATTTGTGTCTGTGTGCTTGGACATGTGGTTGTGTATGTGTACACATACACGTGTGTTTGCACACACACATGTATGTGCGCAAGTGCGAATGTCGTATATGCACGGGCACGCGAGTGTTTCTATGCATGTGTGTTTTGTATGCGTGTACACACGTGTGCTTCAGTGTGCTCACACACGTTCCTGCGTACCCATGTGCGTGCTTTCGGATGGTCTCTGCGCGTGTGTGTTGCAGAGGTACCGCCAGGCACTCTAGGTGTCCCAGCCTCGAAGCTCCAGATCCAGGCACGGTCAGTGGCATGGGCTCCGGGGCCGCGCCTGCACGCCCGGCCCCCGCAACTGTAGTAACAAGCCGTGGTCTGTTGTGTCTACTACACGCCAAGTGTTTTTTCTAAACACCCCACATGCGTGTTTTTAACGCCGGGTTCACTGAGGTGTCTTTCACAAATAGTACAGTCATACCTTTTAGGTGTACAATCCCGTAAGTCCCAACAAACAGACGCGATTGTGAGTCCTCATGCGGTCAAGATGTACAGTAGGCGCACGGCCCAGAAGCCACTGCTGCCCCTGGTCAGCCGGCTCTCCCCTGCACCAGCCCCTGCCCCCAGGGGGCTGCTCTGTGCTCCCAGTTCTGCCTTTTCCAGAAAGTCATAAAGACAGGGTCACCCCACCTGCAGCTTTCCCAGGCTGCTCCTTATACTGCGCGATGGGCTTCCACGGTGTTGCCTACGGTGTTGCACACATAAACAGTTTGTTCCTTAAAAAGAAAAAGAAAAAAAAGCTGCAATCCACATACTACAAAATTCACCCGTTCGAAGTGTGTAATTCTGGGGTTTTTAGTGTTTTCACGGAGTTGTGCAGCCATCCCCTCTATCTGATACAAAATATTTGTATCTCCTCCAAAAGAAGCTTTGTCTCCATCAGCGGTCACTCCTCACCCGCTTCCTTAACCCTAACCCACCAGCTCCCTTCCTGTCGGTGGCTGTGCCCACCCTGAACCGCTCAGGGAGGTGCACTCACACTCGGGCGGCCTTGGATGTCTGGTCCCCTCCCTCCCTTTAGGCTTGTCAAGGTCAGTCCCTGTGTACTGCCCACTCCTGCTCCATTGTGGGGGCGGCGGCGCTCGGTCTACCCTTCCGCTGGGCATGGCCGGCAGCGTAGTTCTCAGGCTTTGGTAATTAGGGATAAAGCTGCTGGGAGCGCTCACCCCAGGTTGTGGCGTGGACCTAAGTTTTCGTTTCTCCCGGGTACCGGGGTGGGGGGGTGTTCCTGGGCCCTGTGATGAGCACACACCTTGGTCCATGAACTCACGGACTCCTCATAATCTCGGAGTGAGCACTATGATTAGATCCACTTTATGCATAAGGAGAGGAGACGCTCCCACTGATCTGTCTCACGGCCCCCCACCCCCGCAGACAGCAGGGATGACGCGCCCACCACCCAGCAGAGGCCCTGCAGCCCAGGGCGCCCCCACGCACGCAGGCCGCACGCCTGCCACGCCCCGCACCCGGGAACAGAAGCTGGTGGGGCCCGCAGACCCAGACGTGCTGCAGACACACTGGGATTTGTTCATCTTTCCAGCCAGCCAGTCTCGTCCTGACAGTAATTAGCTCCCAGACTGGCGGGGAGACAGGGAACGGGCTCGGAGTCATCGCGGCGGCCCCACGCCCACAGGCCAGGGCCCCCCGGCACCCTGTGTGCGTGTGCGTGTGTGTGTGTGTGTGCGCGCGCGCGCGCGCGCGCGCGCGTGTCCAGGGGGCGCGCCCCGCTCCTCTCTTCCACCCCTGGCGTCGCAGACAGGCCCTGCAGTGTGTCCTGGCTTCCTACCCCCTCCCGCCGGGGCGGTGCGCGCTCCCCTGCCGCGCCTTCCACGCGCGATCGTGCCCCGCGGGCGCCCGGGCCCTGCGCGCCGGTGGAGCGTGTGCGCGCGCGCGTGTCCCGGGCCGCGTGGGGGTGGGCCCCAAGCCCGAGCACGCCCCGCCCCGCCCCACCCCTGCCCGGGCGCCGCCGGAAGAGCTGCGGCGGCGGCGCTGGCGTCACGGGTTTCCACGGGGGCCCCGCGCGGAGGCCGGGATTCCCTGGCGCAGGAACGCCCGTGACGGCGGCGGCGCGGGGAGGCCGGACTGGCCCGGGATGACATCAGCGCCTGCGCTTCTGGAGCCGCGCGGGCGGGAGAAGGCGCGTGGGGGGAAGGGAGTCCGGGCCCCATGCGCGCTGCGCGGCCCCCGTTTTGTAGATGCGGACAGTGAGGCCCGCTCAGCGCGGCCGCTGTCGCAGGGCCCCTCGGGGACCCGAGAGCCCCCTCCCCCCTCCAGAGAGAGGGCCCAGCGCCTTCGGGGCTCCGGACCCGCACGGGAGCGGCGGCCTGGCTCTCCTGCAGCGAGAGGGCTCGCGGAGGGCCTGCGGGCGCCCCGGCGCCACCCGGCCAGTCGGCCGCTCGGGCCAGACCTGTCCACACTGCTGGTCTCTCCCCAGCTCTGGCCGCTGCGGTGGCCAGAGGCGGTGCCCACGTGTCGTCCCCCCCCCCCCCCCCCCGCTCGGCTGCCCGTCGGGGTGTGCCCACCGGTGGCTGCCTTTGTGCTGAGGCCTGGGCCAATGGACTAAAAATAGCTTGGGCGGAGAGGAGGGCTATTTTTAGCCCGAGTGGCGGGCCCTCCCAGTTCCCGGGTCAGCGGCCACTGGGCCAGGACGGGAGTGGGGGCTTGGGGATGGGAGGATCCCCTTTGCAGGGTCCCCACCCCTCCTGGGCGTCCCCACCTTCCAGACCTCAGGGCACAGCCAGCGCTGGGGAGGACGGAGGGAGAGAAAGAGCCTGAGGGGGATAGATAGCCTTGGGGGTGGGGGGAGGGTTGCCCGAGGCCACATTTCCTCAACACAACCCCCATCCCCCAGCTGCCCCTGCCTTTTGTTGGGCTGGGAGGCTGCTTCCTATTTTGAGAAGGTGTTGGAATAATCTCCCTGGCTATTTTTAGCCCGTTTGGGGATTCCTCCAACCAGACTGGCCACCGCCTCTCCTCCCTGGGGCCCTCCTCCTCCTCCCTGCTGACCCAAGGCCTGCATCAACCCTAAAGGGCACACAAGGACACACAACCCCTGGCCCCCAGACGGGCATCTCCTTGGAGCAGACTTGGGGCGGGAAGACCCCCCCCACATGTTTCCTGGCTGGGGAGGGAGGGGGAGCTCTCAAAGGCGTTCCCACGTTCCAGGTGAGCCAGACATTCTGGCCTCCAGGAATCCATGACAGGCCGCAGCTGAATTCCATCTCCAGGGCAGGGCGGGGCTCCCCAGTCTCTGACCTTTCACCTCCTTTCAGTGTGTGACAGGTCTGCCCCGCCTGGGGGCTCCTGTGTCCCCCAGAGGAAGATCTGCTTGGTGAGGGTAAACTGAGGCACAGAGACGACACAAGGTGGGCCACATCTTAGGCTACTCCCTGATGTTTTCATCTCCATCCACACTTCACTCCTTAAGAGCTGGGCGACCTTGGGATGGTGACTTCCCCCCTCTGTACCTCAGCTGCCACCCCCAGGAAAACGGAGTAATAATGGAAATGGAATTCTAGAACACGATCCTGGCAGGAGATGCAGCAGGTGGCTCCAGAAAGGACACGCAGCTGAGCCTGGCTGGAGACGAGAGGGAGGTTTTGGGTTCTAGCTGACTCCACACTTTGAGACCGCTCTCCAGCCGTCTCCTGACTCCTCACGGTCCTTGATGCTGGCAGGAGGGACCCCATGCTACAGACAGGCAAACCAAGGCTCTGGCATGATTTCACGGCCCAGGGTCTCATGCCTGGTGACACACGGAGGCTAGTGTGGTCTCCTGACTGTCCTGGCTCTGACCCACAGCATATTCCGCAGCTGCCTTCTGCATGCTTTCGGGCATTCTTTTGCTCATTCAGCAAATACTTGTTGGGCATCGAGTGAATTTCCTACGGCTGCTGTAGTCAGTCACCGCAAACACCGAGGCTTACAGCAACACAGACTTCTTTTCTTCCAGTTCTGGAGGTCAGAAGTCAGAAACCAGTCTTCCTGGGGTCCAGGTTTCCGCAAGCCTGCGATCCTTCTGGAGGCTCCAGGCAAGAATCCGAGGGTGCCCTGCTATCCCTTGGTTCATGGTCCTGCATTACGTGGACCTTCTCTGGGCTCCCAGCGTCCCATCACCTCCTCTCTCTGCCTCAGACCCTCCTGCCTCTCTCTGCTAAGGAACCCTGTGGTGGCATTGCCAGCAATAACCACCCCCCCCAATCCAGGATATTCTCCCGTCCAAAGATCATTAATGTAATCCCATCCGCCAAGTCTGGAAAACATACACAGGTGCTGGGCATTAGGATGTGGCTATCTTTGGGGAAAGCATGCAGGCAGTGACTTTGGTTAGGTCTTATTTGGCAAGGACGGACAGGGACAAAAGCTGACCCGTGCCTGACCTGGGGTCCACAGTCTGGGGTCCATGGCCACACTGATCAGATGGTCACAATGATGAGCAAATAATTATGAATAAGGTTATAGATAAAATATAAGATGCCCAGTTAAATTTGAACTTAGTTTGTTTTTTTTTTAAGATTTTATTTATTTATTTGACAGAGATCACAAGTAGGCAGAGAGGCAGGCGGGGGATGGGAGGGGTGTGGGGAAGCAGGCTCCCCACTGAGCAGGGAGGCCGAGGCTGGGCTCCATCCGAGGACCCTGGGATCATGACCTGAGCCAAAGGCAGACATGTCTCACCGGCTGAGCCACCCAGGCGTCCCAAATTTGAATTTTAGATAAACAACAAAGAACTTTTTGGTATAAATATGTCCCGTGTAATAATACATCTCATTGAAGAGTTAAGTCATCCTGACACTAAATAAGTTAAAAAAGCTATAAAGGATTTGTGTATGTGGCTAGGCTACAAGTTACAGTTTGTCACGGAAGGATTCATCAGAGGTGACAAATGAGCTGCAACGCGTTAAGACCACCCAGGCCCGCGGTGTGGAGAGGGGGCGTGGGTCCAGGACGCTCCCGCGCAGAAGCCGGGCTTTTATAGCTGTGGGGGTGGGCGTGCCCATGCGGGAAGCTCCGCCCCCAGGCCTGCACATGCGCATCCTGCCCTCATGGCGAGAAGTTCAGCCAGAGTCTGCGCCTCTGAGGCTCACGTCCCGGTGGCGCCTTCTGCGCAGCCTCACGGGAGAGAAGCGTCGAGGAGCACGAGGCCGGGAGGGTGGTCGCTCGCCCGCCGGGACCCCTCGCAGGACCCGCCCGACCCTGGCCGGCAGCGGGGGCAGGTAGCGGCGCCTCTTCGGAGAAAGGGCCCTTCCTCCCGGGGCCTCGCGGGCACGCAGACCTGAGGCGGGACGGGCCGCGCCGGCCCAGGGGACGGCAGCTCCGCTCGCTAGCGGGCGCCCGGGACAGCGGCCCCTCACCCCGGACACGGGGACCCCTGGGACAGCACCCCCCACTCCGGACACGGGGACCCCCGGGGACAGCGGCCCCTCACCCCGGACACGGGGACCCCTGGGACAGCACCCCCCACTCCGGACACGGGGACCCCCGGGGACAGCAGTCCCTCACCCAGGGACATCATCTCCAGACACCACACCCCGGACACCACGCCGCCCCACACCACGCCTCCCTTGCGCCTCACCTCAGACACAGACCCTCCAGGGACAGTGCCCCTGGACATGGTCCCCCCACCCTGCAACATGGAGCCCCCAGGGACATTGTCCCCCAGACACTGCCCCCCTCCTTGGGACACAGGGTCACCTGGGGACACTGCCCCCCAGAAACCACCTCCCCAAGACACCATGCCCCCCACCCTGAGACAAGGCTTCTCCCGGGACACTGCACCCCATAACACTGCACCCCATAGGGTCCCCCAGGACACCCTATACCACACCCACATACTTGCCCTTCTTCCCCTGACATCACCCCCTGGGGTTACAGGTCCCCCCCAAGACACTGCCCCCCAGACACTGGCCCTCCTGGGGCACTGTCCCCCTGTCCCCCAACACCATTCCCCAGGGACATGGTCCCCTGGACACCAGCTCACACATGCACTGGACCCCAGCCCCCAGCGCTCTCTAGGGTCCGCGGTGGAGGCGCGTCCCTCAGTCTCCGCAGCCCCACCCTGCGAGGACCGCGGTCAGGGAGCCCACTCCCCTTGCGTCGCCTTGAACCTTGGCACCCGGACGGCCAGTGCGGTCTTTCCGTTTGTTGCTCATTTTCCCGCGCCGCAGCTCACTTTTGGGAGCCCACGTGACTCTCCAAGCAGGGCCGTCTGCCCGCTGCCTGCGGAGAGACGGCCCAGGACAGGACCCTGAGCGCGCGGCGCCTGCAGCATCGGGAGGCCGGCAGCCGGTGTCCCTCGCTGACTGTCCTTGACGCCCATCGCGTAGCTTCACAAGGACCTCGGGGCCCCCAACTGCGCTCGTTTTACCGAGGAGGACCCGGAGCTGTGGTGCCGCACTGCCGGCTGGCTCTCTCCGCCAGGCTGCCCGGCCTGCCTTGCCCGTCCCACCCGGGCGCCTGTCGTCGGAGTGCTTTGGGATCCCCTCCGGAAACAGTCAAGGGGACACCGTGGGTGCCACAGCCCCGGGCCGAGTCCACCGCAGCCCTCCTGCGGTGTGTTCTGAAAACCGCCTCAGAGAACCCACGGAGAGCGCGCTTCCCGGTGTGCGGGCCGGGAGACCAGACGTGCGGCGCGTTTCCTCCCCCTCCGTTCCAGGGGCAGCCAGGACCAGGCTGGCGGACAGTCGGGCCGGCGGGGATGGGGGGCGCCCCGGGGGGGGCAGGTGTCGCTGGTGGAGCAGTTCCGGGACCCGAGGGTTGGGTTTGGCTTCAGTGCACCCCGAAGCCATGCTCCCTGCTCCAGCATGTGGGCCACTGTGAGCTCTGGCCCCGTGCTCTCGCCCAGATGGTCTTGGTCTGAGCGCCCTCCCTTGCAGACGCACCTCCACCTGGCCCGGACCGCGGGGCCACGAGTGCTTGCAAAGTCGGGACCTCCCCGGAGTCTCCTGAGGCTTCGGGACCGGGTGGCAGACAAGCTGACCCAGGGGGCAGAAGACACAGGGCTTTTCCTGGGTGTCCCCTAGAGTAGGAACCCACCTTCTGCCCGGGCCAGGAGACTCTAGAGGGGGCGCGTGTCCCCACTTCCTGCCCTAGGATCCGCACGCGGCTTCATCCAGGACTACCTGTTCTGCTCACAGAGGAGTGGAGGGAGGACACAGGGATGAGACCCCCTGTGGGAACCGGGGGCACAGGAGGAGGGATGGGGTGCTGGTGGGGACTGAGACCCCGACACCGGCTGGCTAGCCCGGGCTCCTCCTCGCCGGCCCGTCCCACTCCCGGGCGCAGATAGACTGTGTTCGGACCAGAGGTAAAATGTCTTTCTCAACCGTGGGCTTGGAGTGCTTCCCAGAGGGAGGCATTCTGGCCAGAAAGACGGCCACATTTTTCGGGCAGGCCCGCCAGCGAGGCCTCGTGCGTCACTCTTTCCACCGGGGGCTTCGAGCTGGCTCTGTGCAGCCGCCACGCGTGCACTGCCGGGAGTGCTGGGCCCGCCGCGGCCACCCAGGGGGAGCCCCACCCAGAGCCCTCGGAGCCCTCGCTGCCTCCCAGGCCCTTCCGCGGGGTTTCCCCCAACTCTGGATCTCCGGGGGCGGGAGAGACTGCCTCCTCGGCACCCCCTGATTGGAACCTCATGGGGGCGGGGGGGGCGGGCAGGCTGGCGGGTCAGGCTTCGTGGCCCAGGTCCTGACCGTCGGGTTAGCGCCGTCACTCACCCCTTAATTTGGGACGGACACAAACATTTGGGGACAAGATGCGTGCAGCGGGAAGGCTGCGTGCGGCTCTCGTCCTCCTCTCCTCTGCAGCAGGGAGTTTCCGGAGGTTTCTCTGTTGGTGGCAAAGGTGTACGTGGGAAGAACGTTCGAGGAAAGACAGACAAGGCTGGTGGGCATGGAGGAGGGACGAGCTGGCTCCCCGGGATGTTGGCAGGGTTCGCCAGGCTGCCAGCGCCGCCAGGGGTCACAGCTGCCCTGCCCAAGGTCACGGCAATTCCGCAGGCCGCCTGGGGCAACGGCAGGTCCTAATGGACATGGACCCAACGAGAGACCGTTCGGACAGGCTGGTTGGGCTGCAGAGCCCCGCTGGGGCAGGGCAAGGCCCCTCCCGGCCCTCCGTGACGCTCTGATCCCAGGAGTCCTCCCCGGAAAAGCTCCCGAACATGGCTCAGTCTGCTTCCCAGAGACCCCAGCCCGGAGTCCGGCAGGGGCGACTGCGCCTGTGCACTTGTGTCCCTCGCTGCCTTTTGCAGACCAAGGAACTGGAAGTCACGGAAATGAAAGAACGTTCCAGAACTGCTGCAGGGCCCTCACGGCTCCTGCAGTTCTCGCTTCCGGTACTTGGACGCAGCGTCACTGGTGCGAAGGCTTCTGTCTCCGAGGTGCTTTGAGCCTTCGGCGATTACGATGTACCTCCCGGAAGGTCTCATGTGGCGCTTCTGGCCTCGCTTTCAAGCCTGAAACCCAGGGCTGGTGGTTAGAGTGACTTGCTCAAGGTCACAGGGAAGCGGGGCTGTCTCCACTTGTTGGGATTTTTAAAAATATGTATTTAGAAGAAGAAGTGGGGAGGACCCCGCTGGTGCAGTTGGGAGAGCGTGTGGATCTCGGGGAGCGTTGAGTTCGAGCCCCATGCTGGGCATAGAGGTGACTTAAAATCAATTAAAAAAATTTAAAAGAAGAGGAGGAGGAAATACCGAAACAGGATAAAGCAATCGTAGAAGAAAACATACAGTTGCTATTTGCAAAGCGACGGCGGTCTTTCAACCCTGTCCGTCCGTGCCTCCCCCTTCCACCTGCTCTTGGGGCGACCATCAAAGCCCAGAAGAGGCTCTGAGGTCAGTTTCAGAGATGCACACAGACATCACTAAGACGTGATCCTGAGTTCAAGATTAGCCTCTTAATTTCATAAATAAAATGTCCGTTGGCTTTGAACGGGACATAGGATTTCTTTTTCTCTGGAGCAGAAGTTCTGTGAAGTAGAATTGGGAGCACCGTGTATTTTGTGCATTTCTCGAGAAGTTGGTTGGGGATGCAAGGAGGGTTCGAGGCCCCCTTGCTCTGGACAGGCGCTCTCTGGAGCTCCGGGACTGGGAGGGGGGCTGGCCGTGCCCGGGGGTCCTGCGGGTCCCTGGGGCCCGAGCTCGGGAGCGCTGGCACGTGGTCCAATGCTCTCCTAGCACCATCTTGAAATTCTTCATTTTGAACCAAATCATTCAGCTGGCCCCACTGAGAGGCTTCGTGACTCCGAATCTGCCATCTCTTCCGTCATGGGTTGGACATGGTACTGGTGCTCGCGGAGCGACCACGCCGAGTATCATTGTGAACTTGCTGCCTCTGTGGACGGCGCTGGATTTCTGGCTCTGACTCAGTGTCCAGCTCCAGCCTCTCGCCGGTCTCCCTGGGCTTAGGGACCCCAACCTCCCTCCTTTCTGCTGCGCAGACCCGGTCACAGGATGTAGGGCCCAGGGCCCAATCCAGCCCTGGCTCCCCTGCAAATGGCCTATTTCCAAAAAGGGCACATTCGGAGGCGGGGGGCTCTGGGGGGCAGGGCTTGAACATAGAGTTTGCGGGGGACACAGTTCAGCCCACCATGGTAGCCTAGCTGGAGCCCCTCTCCAAGGCCTTTCCTGACCCGCTGCCCCCCCACCCCCCGCTGGAGCCCCGTCCCCTCCTTTGTGCCATGATGACTCGTGGGTCCGCTGGCCTCACTCTGGGCCCCCGGGACTGTAGTGAGTGAATCACTGACGTACGCTTGCTGGGAACACGCGGAGATGTTTCCGCGGCCACGTGCAATCGTCTAGAAGAATCTGCCGTGTTGGGTTGGCCAGTGTCCCCTCCCCAAATTCCTGTCCACCTCTAACCCTGCCGTTTGACTGTCCTTGGAGATGGGGTCTTTGCTGATGATGTTCGTTAGGATGCGGTCCTGCTGGAGTGGGGGGGGCCTGCACCCAGTGGCTGGGGTCCCTCTAGGAAGAGGGACACCGGGAGACACACAGGTGGAGATAGGCGGTGATGCTCCCAGCCTAGAGACCCCGAGGACCACCAAGAGCCCCGGGAGCTGCGGGAGGTGGGGAGGGTCCTCCCCTGGAGCCTCCCGAGGGCGAGAGCGTAAATCATGTGGGTTCAAGCCAGCCGGGGCCTGGTCCTTCCCCGAAGCCCTGGCACCCAGTCTCTCTGGGAAGGAGGGGCCCCCGGGTGGGAGTGTGCAAGCCCGAGGCTCAGGAAACGGAGAGGGCCCTGGGGTGCCTGTGCGGGTCACCCGTGGGTTCCTCCTGACCTGCCTCGCTCTCCCCTGCCCGCCCCACCCCGCCGACACCTAGGGGTGTTTGCGAGCCTGATGGCGGGAAATAAGCTCACGGCGGGGCGGGGGGGGCGCTCAGTGAAGACCAGAAGCCCATGGCGGGGGCCTCCGCTCCCGCTGGGGGCTCAGTGTGGCCTCCCGCCCTCCTTCCACTTTTTCGGAGGCGAAGTGCCTGCTGGGCCTCTGACTTGGGGGACAAAGTGTGCCCGACTTGGGGGCGCCGCTGCCCGCCGGTGACGCCAGCCCTGCGTCGGGCGCAGCCCCTGCTCCGAGGCCCGGTTTGCTCTGGGGGCGAACGTGGTGTGTGGGTTTCAGCAAACGGATCCTGCTGTGTGTGCACCGTGTCCGTGTCCTGCGGGGTCGCGTCCCTGCCCTAAGGTCGCCTGTGTCCACCCCCTCGTGCTTCCGCCCTTCCCCGGCCCCCTCATCCGTTTGCGGTCTCGTGGTGGTGCCTCTTCCAGAAGCTCCCAGGGCTGGGGTCCCCGTGTGTGGCCTTCTCACCCTGGCCTCTGCCGCGTGACTCCTGCTCCTCATGGCTTCGGGGACGCCTCTGGGGGGGCCTGTGAGGCCGCCGCGCCCCGGGGAGCCCAGGTCCCCCATCTGCAGGTGTTTGACTCCGTGTCCCTGCAGGACTCCTGACGCCCCGGGGGCTGATGCAGCCGAGGGCTCTGGGGAGGGGGAGTATACGTGTCCTCGGGTCCCACTCCTGAGCCGGCGGCCGGCACCCGGCACCCGGGCCTCCCAGGATGCCCTCATGTGCCTGGGGCTCCCAGGCAGGCTGCCGGGCCACCGGCCTGGGGGCAGCAGGTCCCTAACCTGTTGAGTGGATTCCGGGCACGAACAGCTCCCACGTGTTCTGCAGCCACCGTGGGACACCCAGGAGGCTTCGGGTTTGGGGTGTTATGACAGAGGCAGCGCTGAACACCCCCAAGGCCTTCTGTGGACGCGTGCCGGATCCCTCTCAGGTGAGGGCCTGGAGCAGAGCCGCCAGGCCTCGTCCCGGGCTGGCCCTCGCCTGTCGCCGCCAGCAGCCGCTCTGAGGACAGGCCGCCCGGCACACTGGCCCCGTCCTGCAGCCACCCCACCCCCCCGTCTCCAGAACTGTCCATCCCCCACACAGAGACTCCGTCCCCATGAAGCACGGACTCCCCACCCCCCACCCCAGCCCCGCTCCCAGCCCCTCCTCTGTCCGTGTGGACGGGACTCCTCTGGGCCCTCCCGGGAGTGGGGACCTGCGGGACGGGGCCTTCTGGGTCTGGCCGCTCTCGCTGCGACTGGATCGTGTTCCCATGTGGGGACGGGCTGCACTGTGTGCCCTTCACCGGCTAGTGGCCCCTTCCCCGCGCTGTGAGCGGCTACTGTGGGCGCCACACGTGGGGATGATGCATCAGGGGGCAATTCTGTGTTTGGGTTTTTGAACTCATTTCTGATCTTATGCTCTCGGACGCAAAGAGGATAATTTTTATGAAGCTGGATCTGTAAATGTTTTACACAAAGTTCTCTGCTGGGAGGTCAGCATCTTTCGTGGACAGATTTGTTACTAAACTTGAACTCTCTCCACAGTCCGGTGTGAGTCGGGACCACCACTCACTCGCCTTCTCCCCTGGGGCCTCTGGGGGCCGAGTGTGGCCGCTGGGTGACTGGATGGCGGGGGCACCGGGCCTGGGGCGCTCCGAGCTCTTAGGAGAGCGAGGCACTTTCCCGACGAGGGAGCCCATGCTGGACGGAGGCCACCCCGAGCCGGGGTCACAGGGCTCAGGCGTGCTGAACCTCATGCAGGGCAGCTTGAAGTTTTCGTTTTAAATTCATTGGAGAGAGAGAAGAAGAGAGAGAGAACAAGCAGGGAGCAGGGGCAGAGAGAGGGGGAAGCAGGCTCCCCGCCGAGCAGAGAGCCCGATGCGGGCCTTGATCCCAGGACCCCGAGAGCATGACCTGAGCCGGAGGCAGAGGCTTCACTGACGGAGCCCCCAGGAGCCCCTCTTCGAGGTTTCCTCGCTGCAAACTGGAAGGCCCATGGAGGCTGAGGGCCACCTCGTGGGGCTGCCCGAAGCCATGTTCCATCCACGCAGCCCCCTCCTAGCAGCAAGGGGTGCACGTGTGGGGGGCAGCCCGTCAGCCCTGTGCCTGGCCCGCCCTCCCGCCCGACCCCAGCCCCCACAGGCGGTGGCACGGAGAGAGGACCAGGGAGCCTTTGTGCTGGGGATTAGTCACTCTGTATTAACGATTCCACACAATATTAAAACACTGCAAGAAAGTGGGTGTGGCGCACCTGGAATTTTTTTCCCTTTAAAAAAAAAAAATCAGAAATAAAAGCCACTGAACATCCCAAAGGAGATGGGGTAGAACCTGCTAGAGCCACGGACGGCTTCTGCGAGCTGGAACCGGTCTTTGCAACGTTTGGCAATGGTTTCCACGGACCGAGAAGGAAGCGGGCGAGGGCCCGACATATGGCTGCTTCTCTGGGGACTCCGTGGCAGGCTGGCTTTTTGTAGGTGTTCTTGGAGGACCAGCACGACCTTTGGTGGCCTCACCTTGGCCGGGAAACTGCCCCTGGTCCCTCGCCCTTGGGGCAGGCTGACGGCCTTTCCCGGCCCCCGCGCTCAGCGGGGCCGTGCAGAGCTGGGGGAGCTGCCCGGAGGCCCAGCACTCGGACGTGGACGCCAGAGTCGCAGGCAGGACGGCACCTTCCGCTGCCCGCGGTTCACATCCCCCAGGCCAGGGGTCACGCCCCCAGTCACTTAAATCTTGGCCTGGGGGTCACGTGTGGGAAGGGGTGCACATTCTAGCTCCTTCCTGGTGTGGAGGAGGGAAGGGGAGGCACCCCACGTGCCAGCCCCCTGGGGACCCCCAGACTCGGTGTGTTGGGGATGGTGCCCTTAACGTCCCCCCCATGATGTGGCTAGAGACGCGGGTCTCCCCCAGGCCTGTGGCACCAGCTCCGTCGGCTCCCGCTGACGCTGGGCACGCGATGTGTTCATGCGGGAAGTGCCCAGGGAAGGCTCGGGCGCTCGGGGTCTACACTAGGGACACGGAGACTTACTCTAGAAGGAAAACAGGAGCTAGAAGGACACCCACGGTGGGGACGGCCACCTCTCGGGGTCGAGGTCCCTGGCAGCCCCCGGGGGAGGCAGCTGGGCAGGTGTGATGGTGGGGGCTGGGGGCCCACCCATCCTCACCCTCTCTGGGGCTAGTTTACCCCCACCCCCAGACCCGGGGGCTCTGACTTGAGTTGGGGTTCACTCCAGGGTTGGGGGTGCCGCCGGCTGTGGGGCTCCCTGACTCCATTCAACCGCACCTGGGCCGCGAGCTGGGGACACGCGGTGGGGCTGAGCGGGACAAGGCCGGTAGGGAGGGGGTGGACTGAGACCAGGGCCTCCCGTCCTCACTGGGGACCTGCGGCCTGAGGACCAGCCCAGGGTGCTGGGGACGCAGGGAAAGGATGGGCTCCAGGGATTAAGGCTTTCACAGAAGGGGCCCAGACAGGCTTTGCTCTGCCAACCGCCTCCCCAGTCTGGTGTCTCGGGGCGGATCCCCCGGGCCCTGGCCTCCCCACCGTGGACAGTTTCTGCTCTGTCGTTGCTCAGCTGGGGAGGGTGAGAGGCTGGCTCCCGCCCAGTGAAAGGTGGCCAGGGCATCGGGCTCTCGAGGCTCCCCCGTCCAACGGCAGGTTTGGAGACGCTGGGCTCCCCCAAACCCCTGGTGCTCCCGGACCGGCCGGAGAGAGCTGGGAGCCGGGGAGCAAGGCTGGACCCTACAGCCTGCACCCTGGGGAGCCAGCCTGCATGGGGACGCATCTCCCCCATCCCCAAACCTTAGCGCTGTTGGGGTCTGGGCCTTGGCACTTGCAGGGGCTGGGGGGAGCAGGAGCCTTGAGGTTGGCACGAGGCCCTGGCCCCGGCCTGTAAGGGGGAGGACCCTCCTGGTGTGGGGTACGCAGGGGTGCAAGGGCGGGGCAGGTGGGGGATGGGTGTGCTCGGGGCCTTCCCTCCGCCTCCTGCTCCTGGAACCGTCCAGGTCGTCACAGGGGCCAAGCGACTAAAGAAAAGCCGCGGGAGGGCAGGCGAGCGGGTTAGGCATCTCACCCCCGGGGCCCTGCAGCTGCTTCCGGGACCAGATGCCTTCTGACCTGCGAGGCAGGGACTCCCCAGGCCACCCTCCCATCTGCAAAGTGGCCACAGCGACGCGCAAAAGCGGAAAACACAACAGAACACAACACAGCCGCCAGGAAGGGCCGAGCACGGACGGTTTGCACTGCCCACCTCGCCGCGGGCGCTCAAAACGGGCCACGACGCAGGCGGCCGCTCCCGGGAGCCGGGCAGGGGCCCGTAGACCCGCCTCCCTGAGGGCTGGGGTCCCCGCGAAGGGCTGGGGGCCGCGGTGGGGCTGTCGGGGGCCACGTGCCACACCGATGCCACGCCGGTGCCGCGGTGCAGGGGGACATGAGGCCACGCGGGGCACGCTGCACGGACAGAGCCCCCCTCCTGGCTCCTACCATCTGGGGGCGCGTTCCCCGTGACGCACAGCTGTGGGCTCTGGGCTCAGCGGAGAGGAGACGCGGTTCCCGAGCCGTGCGCTGGGCCCTCGGTGCACCCCTGACCTCAGGCGGCTCGGGGAGAAGCAGTGCAAACACAGCAGCGTCTCCTGGCGCCCGTGTTTCCACAAACGGACAATGGTGCGAGGGTGGCCACGCGCGGGGTGCCCGGGGACACTGCCAGGTCCCCCGTCTCCTTCCCCCGCCCGGCCCGGCCGCTACCCAGATGGCGGCCCAGAGCCTCCCGACGCCATCAATGCGTCACTCGGGCATTTCTGCGGCTCCCCACGGGCCAGAGCCCCCCCGCGTCTCCCTGCGGGGCCCGGACAGGACAGCGCTGCTGGGCTTGAAGCTCCAGCTAGACCCAGAGGACGCATTTTGCCACGTCCATGGTGGCGGCTGCTCGCCTCTCTTGGGGATGAGCGTTTTGGGACTGGAGATGGCTCGCTTGCCGGCACAGGGAGCGACGCCCGAGCGGAGGGAGCCGGAGGGAGGGACGCCGGAGACGAGGCTACAGGATAATACAAGGCTTCTTGTCCTTAAAGGGGTTCTCGGAGGCGGGGACTCCCACCAGCAGGGGGTCGCTCCGGGCGTGCTGCTCGCAGTAGCTCATGAGTTCCGACGAGGCTTTGGACACCTGCACGTGGGCACAAGGACCAGAGAGGACAGGTCAGATGGGCTGCCCCGCGCACGTCCACCACAGCCAAGGCAGGAACAGCCCAGTGTCCGCCCACTGGGACAGATACACCCGACCTGTCCAGCCGCACGTGGGAGCATCCCCGGCCCCAGCAGGAGGGAGGCCCCCAGGCGTTGCCCCGAGGACGGACCCCACGACGCACAGGGAGGGAACCAGACAAGGAGGCCACATGGGGTGTGAGTCCATCCGTCTGACATGTCCAGACCAGGCTCCTCCCTGGAGGGGAGGGGAAGGGGGCTTGTGGGGGCTGGGAAGGGGACTGTTGATGAGGACGGGTTCCTTTTGGGGAGATGGAATGTTCTGGAACAGGGTGAGGCAGGCGGTGGTTGCACAAACGAGTGTGTTATCATCGCTGGCAAGGGAGAGACGGAGCCCTCTTTAGGATTCAGACCAAGACTCCATTCCCACCCAAGACAGGAGGGCACAGGAGGACCCATCCCAGCATTGGAGGGACCCCAACACCAATTCCTGGGCCTTTCTTTGCTGGGCCCCTGAGCTGGCTGGGTCCAGTGACCTAGGCGAGGGAGCTGACACCTCGGGCACTTGCCTCATGGTCCCCAGAAGAGGAGGGGGCAGGTGCAGGGAGAGCCACTCAGCCCCTGGGAAAGCTGATGGGGGAAAGGGGCACTTCATCACAGCAGAGGGCACAGCCCAGCCCTGCACTCCACCTTCTAGGGTGTGCATCTGGGGCTGTGGTGGGCACCATCCCACTCCACTCTCCCCAGTGCTGGGGGCTGGGCACTGGGGTTCAGGGATCCTGGGCCCCTGGGTCTCCTCCCCATGGTGGGAACTGTCAGGGGAGCCTGCTTCCCCACGTGCCAGGAGCGGGTGTGACCGGGTAGAACAGGCAGGAGTGAGAACTCTCCTTGGGCTCTGTGGTCTGGGGCCCTGCACCCCGGAAAGCCAGGGCTGCCCAACCTCGTCCCCAGGGCTGCCCAGTCTGCAGGCTGGTCTCTAGGTCCATCCCGGGGACACTCCTACCCACACACATTGACAACTGCCACTGTCCCGAGCCCGCTGGCGCTCCCAGGGCCGCCGCCGTGGATGAGCTTGGTTTCCAGAGCTGTATTCGGAAAGCAACGCCCCAAACGACAAAGATAGCCTCCGGACCCTGGAAATAACCGATGCGGTGGCTCGGGCGTGTGGCCCCCGCTCACGCCCTGCATCAACAGGAAAGCTCTGCGCAGAGGGCCGGGCCCCCCATGGCCGCCTCGCTGCCACTTGCCAGGCCGGCTTTTCAGATGTGCCCATGTTTGCAGTTCTGGCCGCCGGTTTGGGGATGGAAAGCCTCAGGCGGGACTGCAGTGGGACGGTGGGTCCCGTCCTGCTCCCCTCCTCCCGGCGTTCAAGGGTGGCAGGACTCCTCCAGCACATCAAACGGGCCGGAATGAAGCGCGCCCTCCACCAGCAAACCGCGGCAACCGAGGCTTTCAAGCCTTTCTCTTTCTTCAGCCCGAAGGAGTGCTTTGAATGCTCAGGGCTCTGCTCCCGGGAGCTGCCTCCCCAACCCGGGGGCTGCAGGAGCCCGCTCCCCGCCCGGGGCTGACAGGCAGGTGTCAGTCTGTCTGGGGGCGGGGCTGCCTCTGCTGCTGCACCTCCTCGGCAGCACGAAGTTGGCTCCGTGGAGTGGCAGGTGCGGAGAATCGGTCTGAACAGGCCCGCGCCGCTGATGTCCGGTTTTATGCGTCCACTTGGCCAGGTCACAGGACCCGAGTGGAGATGTCACTGGGAAGGTCATTCTTATAGGAGATTAACATGTAAACGGGTTGACATAGAGTAGGGAGACGAGCCCCTCGAGGTGGGTGGGCCACGTGCCATCAGTCGAAGGCCTCCAGAGGTGACAAAGTCTGCCTCCAGGTGGCCTTGGGGACTCGAGGGGCTGCGTCAACCCTGGCCTGGATCTCCAGTCTGCCCTGCAGATTTTGGACTTGCTGGCCCCCCTGGTCTGTGAGCCAGTTCCTTAAAATACCCCTGGCTCTCTCAACACATGTCCTCCCGGCCTGTGCACTTGGATGTGATGAAAAGGCAGCGGGAGAGGCCACGGGAGAGGCCACACCTGGCCACACACTTTCCCTTTTGGAAAGACTGAGTCTGCAGAGCTGGGGCCCAGCTAGAACGAGCTGTGGTTTGGGTCTCCGGTCCCTGAAGGGTTAAGTGTCTGTGAGCAGGAACTGCTTGTCCTTTTTCTTTTTTTAGCATAAAAAGCAAACACACTTATTTCAAAAACTCCAAACAACGCAGAAGTGAAGAAAGAAGCCGGCACGGAGCCCGGGGTCCTCCCTTCTCTGGGCCACAGCTCTCGAGGGAAGGACCCCAGGGCTGGGGGTGGGCTCGGCCCTGCCTCGGGGCCCCCGCACAGGCTTTGTATCAGCTGGGTCTTTCCACTGAGGAAACGGAGGCTCAGAGAGGTTAGGGGGTGGCCCAAGGCCGCCCAGCTCGGGGCACAGCGGGAACGCAGCCCCCGCTCCGGGGCAAGGCCCGTGCAAGGGGTCTCCTCCCCCTCCACGCACCCACCCAGCTCACCTTGATGCGCTCGATGCCGGCTTCGATGCGCAGCTGCTCCACCAGCTTCCGGGCCTGGGCTACGTTGTTAGTGGCTGACATTGTCTGCCATCAGCGCCGGCCCTGCTGTCCAGAGAGCTGCGGGGGAGGGAGCAGACGGGTGTGAGCTGGCTCGTGAAGCCCCGGCCCCGTGGCCAGAGGACGCCTCCCCACCCAGAAGCCTCCACCTGAGCCCCCGTGCCCATGTCCCTGGAGTGGGGGCGGTGGGAGGCCCAGCCGAGGCGTCTCCATGGTCCCCCTGCGCTAGTGGGGTAAGTGCTCCCCAGATGCGACCACCAAGCCTGTTCACCAAACCACAGCATTGACACGGAGATGACAGAATGAGGGACTCATGGGGCACGTTCTCTGATCCCTACCCTGCTCCGTGCCCCCCAGCACCACTGACCCTGGGCAGGGTCGCGGTCTGGGAGCATCCCAGGCACATCCTCGGCCCCCACCCTTCGATGCTATGATGTCCCAGTTGTACAGCCACAGATGTGTCTGGACATGGCCCGAGTCCCCCGGGGAACTCAGAGTCATCTGGGAGAGACCCCGGCTCTGGACCATGGCGGGTCACCCGGGAGGCCCCGTGTGCTGCGGGTCCTGGGTCTGGCTCCCCTTCCTTCATCCCGAGGCTCGTTTGCCCGGAGGATGGCCCGCCCTATGAGAACCCCGCTCGGCGCGGCTGAGCGCAGGGGGAGGCCCCTGGCTCCTTTCTGTGAGGGTCCCTGCCTCCGATTTCCCTCGCCAGGCCCGGCTGTGACCGGGACCCCACAGGAGGCCGCCGGGGCGGGAGCGTGGGCTCCTGCTTCCCTCATGGGAGAGGCTTCTGGGGGTGGGAGGGGCGATTCATGTCACCCGTCGACAAGGGAGCCCACTTGGTTTTGCGGGGTTTCCCCGAGCTTTCTGATGTCCCGGAGAGGCCAGGACAAACGCCACAGCCTAGGGAGCTGAGCACAGCAGGAATCCGCTCTCCCACATTCTGGAGCTCAGAGGGCCGAGGTCGGGGGGGGGGCAGGGCTGGGTCCCCCCCCCCACGGCGAGGGTCTGAGGAGGCTCTTCCTCCAGCGGCGGGTGCGGCCACGTCACTCGACCTCTGCTTCTCACCGGGACACCCTCAGCCATGACCTCCTCCTCCTACCTACTTGCATCTGTAAAGACCCATTCTGAGGTTCTGGTGGATGTGGGTTTGGGGGGACGCTGTTCACGACGCCTTCCTTGAGGGTGGCTCACAGCCCCCACTGACAGCGGGTAAGTGACTGCGGAGAAACCCTCTTTTCGACACCGAGCAGCCCTTCCATGAATTCTCCGAGGGCCTCTGCTCAGCGATGGGGGTGCCTGCGGCTTTGACGACCAGATGGCACCCAGCGGTGCTCGCACCCCCACATCTTCAGGAAGTGGCTGTCATGTCTCAGGGGTTCAGGGCCGGTCGGGGGCCTCCCCACCTGCTCGCCCAGGGAGAAGACCAACCTTTTGCTGCACCAATGATTCCGGCTTTGCTAGTGTTTGAGGGTGACCGATTTTCCTTCCCAAGTATTTTTATGGATCTATTTTTTCATGACTTTAAAATCTGGAGGTGCCTGTTGACTCACACACAGTGGCAGGGAATGACAGATCCCTGTGCCCGGTTCTCCCACGACGACGTCTTACAAAACCACAAGGCACAGGGACGCAGGCACAGAGGACACGGGCGTCCCTCTGGCCCCTGCCCCCGCCCGGTCCCAGCGACCACCGATGGGGTTTCCTTCTCCAAACTTCTGTCATTTCAGGAATGGTGCGTAAGTGGAACCGTACGACCATAACCTTCCCGGACTGGCTTTCCCTGATGGGGCCGATCACTGTGGGGCACTCAGGAAAGGCACCCGGACTGCCATGCACGTGGCTAGCTCCCTGCAGAGTGGCAATCCCCCCACCCCGGGGCGGCCGCAGCTCACCTGCGGAAGGTCAAGGTCCCCCGCCCAGAGCGGTGGCAGCCCCGCGGTTCACCGGCAGAAGGTCAATCTGGCCCAATTCCCGTTTTGGGCCCTCGCAATGCAGCTGCCCCAAATTGCAGACTTTTGTGCAAACCCAAGGGTTTGTCTCTGAGATAAACGCCGAGGGATGGGACTGCGGGTTCAATTTTCAGAGAAGACGCCAAGCTGTCTTCCAGAGTGGCCGGGCCACCCGTGTTCACACCAGCACCGGACGAGCGGCATTAGCTTAGTTTCATAATTCAGCTGTGCACACTTTCCCCGTCGCTTGGGCGGCGAAGATGCGACTTTCCCCGCAGTCTTCATCTGGGGGCTCTGGCAGAGCGGTTCCAACGGCTGATCGTGCCCTCCAAGGACACCGGGCCGAGAGCGTCGGGATCTCTGGGGATCCCACAACCAGGGGAGCTCCTGGTACCAGGGCGGGGCAGGATCCTGCTCAGCCCCCACCATGCCCGGGCCCCCCCCCCCCCGCCCAGAGACGACACGCTCAGTGTCTCCAGTGTCCAGGCTGAGGAGGCTCCCAGAGGACCTGCACGGGTGTCTATGCAGACACAGGGCCCAAGGTCAGGAGTCTGGGGAGACACTTAGCCAGTAACGAGCAGCAGCCTGTGTCTGCCACGACGCAGCAGGCACGGTCTGCTCAAGGTCACCAGAGCCAGAGGGCCACACACAAGAAAAGGCAGCTATCAGCCTCCGTCCCTCTGTCCCTCCCTCTGTCCGTCCTTTTCTTTCCTTCCTTCCTTCCTCCCTCCCTCTCTCTGTTTCTCCTTCTTCCCACCCTTTCTCCCTCCTCCCTCCCTCCCTCCCTCCACCCTTTCTCCCTCCCTCCATCCCTTCCTCCCTCTTTCCTTCCAGTTTAATTATTTATTTAAGTCGTCTCTACACCCACTGTGGGGCTTGAACTCACGGCCCCGAGATCAAGAGTCACACGCTCTTCGACTGAGCTGGCCAGGCAACCCAGATTTCAGATTTTCAAAACATTTTCTATTTAGCAATAATAATAATAAAAAAAAGGGCCACCGATACACACAGTACCTTGGGTGGGTCTCCAGGCAGTTAGACTGAGTGAAAAAAGCCAATCCCCAAAGGTCACGTGACATGCGGTTCCATTTACAGAACAGCTCTGAGATGACAGAATTGTTGGGACGGAGGACAGATTCATGGTTCTGGGGGGCTGGGGGGTGGGCCTGGGCAGGAGGGGGCTCCTCGTGGCACTGGAAACGTGGATTCCTTGAGGGGGGCAAGAGGCTCACAGCCACATGTGTGACAACCTTGCACAGTTCCACACGCACGCACACACGCGGGACTGCAGCAACAGAGTAAGGCAGTGGACGGTATCGTGTGGACATTCTGGTTGTGATACCGGCCGTAGGTCCACAAGATGCTACCATTGCAGAAACTGAGCGAGTGATACGTGGACCGTCTCTGATTTGTTACAACCGTGTGTGAATCCAAAGTGACCTCCGCAGGAGTCTCAGGAGAAAGACCCCTCCATGCCGCCTGGCTCCCTGCCCCTTCCGGCAGACATCCAGCCCCCTTCTGGGCCAGAAAAGGCCTGAGTGTGTCTGTTCTGGGAGCACAGAGCCCACGTGTGGGTTTCCAGAAGGCTCTGATTCAGCAGAGAGCTTCAAAGCAGCCACAAAACATCCAGCTCAGGGAAAACTGCCCTTGGTTGGGCTTACAAATACCTAAATTACTCAGCGCTAAATATAGAACGCGTTGGGGTAAGAAACGGGCTGGCCCCGTGGCGTGTTTTCTTTGGAAGGCCCGGGACGCCTGCTGGGCATCCACACTCAGAAGCGTCCACCGGGATCCCAGGACCCCCGCATCCCTGAGGCCACCCCCAGCCTGGCCTCCCTCTGAAGCACGGAACCCCTCAGTGTGGCTAGTTTCTTGTTCCACACACATCCCAAAAGGCTCCCTCTGGGATGGGTTTGCACGGCCCCCGAGGACGGCTGGGGGATGTGCACGCCCACGAGTGTGTGCACGTATGTGTGTGTGCAGTGGGTGTGCATGTGTGTACGTGAGCGTGCACACACGTGCCTATGTACAGGTGTATGTGCGCATGTGCACACGCGTGTCCATGTACATATGTGTGCATGCGTGTGCACGTATGCGATGAGCACGTGTGCGCACATACGTGTGAGTGTGCACACGTGTGTCCATGTACAGACATGTGCATGTGTGTGCGTATATGCGAGTGTGGTGAGCATGTACGTGTGCGTGCGTGTGAGCGTGCACACACATGTCTGTGTACAGATGTGTGTGCATGTGCACCGCGCCCGTATATGTGTGCCCAAGTGTGCTGAAATGCTGGGACCAGACGCTGGTTGCGTCACTGCCGTGCACGCGGCAGACTCAGCCTTGTCCTGGCGGGGGTCATAGCCAGTCACTGACTCATGGCCCAGCCGTAGCCCCGACACAACAGGCGGCGGCGCTGAGTCAGCCCCAGCACATTCCTCACTCGGTGCTGGTCCACAAGCAGCACATGACGGCGCCCAACCTGGCCGGACCTGCTCGGGCCCTGGGGGACAGGAGGGAGTGGGCCTGGGGACAGGAGGGAGCGGGCTGGGCTGTCTGTCCTGGCCCTGACTCCCGGTTCTGCCCCTGCAAGGTGCCCAGGGCACAGCTCGGGGGACGCCCCACCCCTGCTGGGAAGCCATGCCGAGCCTAGGGGCTCCTGCGTGAGAATCTCTCGTGGGCATGTGTGACAGGAAGGACAGCGGAGGCCTCCCGCCCTGGGGTACGTTGGGAGAATGTGGCATCATGATCGGCGGGGCAGTCACCCCTGGAAGGAACAGGTCTGCCCTTACACACCAGGCTCCAGGGCACATAGGGTCAAACAAATCATGGGGAGGGGCAACGTGTCTCCCACGGTGGGCTGCGGACGCGGCCACATGGGGAAACAGAACGGCGTCTAACGGGGCGTCCCTGACCCCCACCCCTCCGTGCCAGGAGCACCCCCGGTCCAGACGGCTGCAGACATCCCCAGACGGCTGCAGACATCCCCAGACGTCGTCCCGTGTCCCCAGGGAGCAGAGCTGGCCTGGCATGAGAACCACTGAGCAGCTCAGACTCTATTTCACACCAAAGAGGTTCCTTATAAAGAGCCACAGAATCGGGAAGAAAATACACACAGATCAGTGAAGCTGTACTGGGTGCTTATTCTCAATCATGGAGAAGTTAGGTTCTAGCAACTGAAGCAACAGAAAGAACGGAGAAGGTCAGCAGCTCTGATCTTCTGGAAACGCGTAGAACTTCACAACAAGTGCTAACTGGACTGGAAACCAAGGCCACCACCGACCCGGCCAAGGCCACGGCAATGCAGAAGCTGATGGGCAGCCCCGTAAGGCGTTAATCACATGCAGGCCGGGCCCCCCAGAGGTGCGGCACAAGGACTCAAGGAAGCAATTCAGGTAAGAAGTGATTTAACCGGTAAAAACCAAAGTGAAGGGGCGCCTGGATGGCTCAGTGGGTTAAGCCTCTGCCTTCGGCTCAGGTCATGATCTCAGGGTCCTGCGATCGAGCCCCGCATCGGGCTCTCTGCTGGGCAGGGCGCCTGCTTCCCCCTCTCTCTCTGCCTGCCTCTCTGCCTACTTGTGATCTCTTTCTCTGTCAAATAAATAAAATCTTAAAAAAAAAAGATACGCATGGTTAAAGGCAGACAGGGAACCTCAAAGTGACAATTTTAAGTAGGCTCTGTGCTCAACATGGGACTCGAACTCATGACCCCGAGATGGAGAGTCACACGCTCCACCCACCGAGTCCGCCGGGCGCCCCCGAGTGACAATTTCGTCAGCGATTATTTTCATGACTTCCTTCAGTGAAGGGTTTCCCATTTAGGGACAATCTGCATACAGTGAAATTTGTCCTTTTGGGCACACAGTCAATGAGGTTTCACACACATCCCGTCAGGCAGCCGACACCACCCTCCAGATCCAGACTCTGTCCCCCTGGGACGTGCCCCGTGCTGCTGCGTTTGCAGCCAGCCCCTGCGGCCCTGGTCCGGGAGTCTGCACACACGGGCCCGCGAGCCGGTCTGGCCTTGCTCCCTCGGCCGATGGCTGGGTGGGTCACCGTGTCGTGGGGCCCGCGGGCACGCTGCTCCTGTTGGGGCTGTGTAGTAGCCCACAGCCCACCCGGGACACAGCTAGGCCTATTGGCCCTTTTGCCAACCGGGCCATGTCAGGGCATGGGAGACCGTGAAGAATGCCGCGATGCGCTCGTACCCAGGGTCTGTGGAGCCCGCGCTCCCGATCCTCCGCCCGGGTGTGGGACTTCCAGCTGCGCTGGCAGGTGTCAGTTTAACTTTACAAGTTAAATATTTTCCAAGCAGTTTCCAAAGTCACTGCACTCGTTTGCACTTTGAAATAATCCGACATGGATTGCAAAAATAGTATAGCCCCGTGTGCCCTTCTCCCCCGACGGTGACGTGTCCTACGCGACCACGGGACATCACGAGGTCGAGACGCCGAGGCTGCCTGATGCCCGCTCAGGTGTCCCCAGCCCTCCGACGGCTCCTTTCTCTGCAGAACGGATTTTTGCCCCCACCCTTCTCTCCGGGAGGGTCTGGCCTCCATCCCTGACCCAGTGGCAAGCCCCTTCCTCCCGAGCTCCTCAGGGAGTTGGGCTGCCTGCCCGCCGGCAGGCCTGCCCCACGCTGCCGTGAGCCCCACGGGGCACACGAGGCTTGGAATAAATGTTTGCTGAGTGGGTGGATGGGCAGATGCACGTGAAAAAGTGTGACCAGTCAGGGCTCTGGTCTGCAAAGCTACGAGGCAGCTGAGCCCTTGTGTTCATCACGTCGTAAACATGCCTGGCCAGCGGGGGGGAGGGGCAGAGTCTCTTCCCGCTCCGTGCCGTGGACCCCGGGGCCAGACTGTTCTCTGAGATCATTCCCCTGCCCCACCCGCTCAGCGCCAAGAGCACCCCCATTGTGACGGCTGCAGACGTCCCCAGACACTGCCCCATGTCCCTTGGGGCCAGGATCTAAGTCCTTTATGCGAAGAAACTGTAGCTAAGAGAGGCTCATTTGGGCAAAACGTAAAGTTTCTCTGGGACTGAAATGTAATAAATGAAAATAGAAGCTTGTTTCAAAAGGGGTTTAATCTTAGCATCAAATGACCTCCCGTGACTGCAAGTGACCCAGGGCGAGCTGCCCCTTGAACTCATCAGCCACTTGCCAGGCGGTGAGGCTGCAGGTGCCAGAGAGGGGCAAAGTGGAAGCGGGAGCCGAGCGGGACGTGGCGCGCCTGCATTCCGCAGACCTCGAAGCTGTGTGGCTATGGGGAAGTTACCACCCCTCTCTGAGTTCCAGCGAACTCTGCACTGCTCAGAGTGTCAGGCCCTCCCCGGCTGGGCCCAGCACACCTCCAGGTCCCCAAGTTCCAGTGCCAAGGAACAGGGGTGCCCAGAGGCCGACAGCCACAGAGGAGACCCTCTGGGAGGCACCTGTGACAACTGCTAACTGTAAACACAGCTGCTAGAGATGGAAGCAAAGACAGGGCGTCCTGCACAGCCCGTGCCCAGCGGAGGTGGCAGGGCCGGTTTGGTGCAAGCTGTTGAGAAATCCTGCTCCCCACGGAGCTGCTGCCCCGAAGTGGTCACACCCCTCAGATGCCCAGGGGCCGGGTGGGACAGGTGTGAGTGTAATCAGAGGCACTCCGGCCTCTGGGGACCCTCAGCCGCAAAGCCGTCCTGCTGAGCCCCCAGAGCTGTCAGGTCTCAGCGAGAAATGGGATTGATTTCTCGGCACCTCGTTCCAAGGACAAAGGCAGCCGCCAGCTCCTGACGGTGCAACAGGCGTGTCTCGAAGTGGGTTTGCGTGCCAGCTCTGCCCTGACCTGGGTCTTAGCTTCCTCCACTGGAGAATAAGACAGCTGTTAAAAGCTGAGAAGGGAATCTCTGTCACCCACTGGTTCTAAGATCCAGATGATCCGCGTTCATGGCTTCTGCTGACTAAGTCTCTTGGACTTTGAGTGAAGTCCTCTGTCTGCCGATTTTGGCTTACACCACAGTGGGACGCTAACGTGGACAGGCTCGCCTGCTGCGGGCAACCAGGAAGCTGGATAGAACCCAGGCGCATGTGCTCGAGGGTGCTGGAGGGTTATTAGCAAAGAATTTATAGCTAAGGTCTGGGGGAGGAGGGATGCTCAGGAGTCTGGGTTTTGGGGTCACTTTCCCAGGATGGAAGGTTTGCTAAGGGGCCGAGTGGTGCTTCCATCAGCTTGCAAGGCTGGCGATGCAGAGACTGACATCCAGGGCCCTCCGAAGGGTGAGTGCTGGGCGAACTCCCCCGGTACAAACTGGGACAGCAGAGCAGTGCGGTCCAAGCAGGAGAAGAACTTGGACGTGGCAATGTGGGGCAACACGGCACATGCTGTGTGGGGTCTTCTTGAACGCATGGCAGCATTTGACTAGACTGAATTTCAGATGGAATTGAATTTTACTGTCACTTTTACCATGGGTGACATTACCTTAGCTTTTCCCAAATAATCATGCAAAATGATGGGGTCACCGTGATTATCACACACACAGAGGGATATGGGTACACCCTTAAAGCGGCCGCAGCAGAGAGCCACATAAACTCAGACCTCGATCTGGATGGAGGTGATCCCAGGTTTTGGGCAGCCCTAAACGCTGGGCATGAGAAAATGGACAGCTTCTCTGGCGGAAAACAACATCATCTTAGGATTCAAATTATCTCCACAAACAAGTCGGCAAGCGCAGTGTCTAGCTCACAACTAGTAATAACCAGGTGTACAAGGAGGTAAGAGCCCACAAACAAAACCCAAGAGGAATAACAGGCAAGACGAACAGCTCACAGGGGCTCCCGACCCCGGAGCTGGCAGATGCTTTACAGTAATTGTGTTAATTACGTCCAAGGAGATAAACAGGCGAGACTGTTTATCCAGCAGCCCTGGACACTACAGAAGAACCGGCGGACATAAGCGTAAGGCCAATGTCTAAAGCCCAAGAACTCAGTGGAGAGAATGGCATCATTAAAGACAACTACGGAGAAAGCTGGTGAGCTGGAGGACAGTTCAGGGGAGAAAACCCAGGGCGAAGCACGGAGACGCAGAGGGAAAAGAAAGACGGAAGAGAAGGTAAGAGAAGAAGGAGTAACGCGCGCCCGGGGAAGGAGAAGAGGGAGGATGGAGCAGGAGTCATCCCTGAAGTGTAACGAGAGACCGTTTCTCCAAACTGAGGATTCAACAAAATACTACTTTCAGCCACAGATTCAAGAGGTCCTAGAACCTCGGGCAGGATAAACGTCTTAGGCACTGACCGAGAAATAGCCAGGAAGCCCGCGCAAAGGTGCTCCCTGGTGAGTCGTCAGGGAGACACGAATGGACGCTGGAATGGGCGGCTGCTTCCCGAGCACTCTGGGGGCGAAAGCAGAAAAGATCGGCAACTGCAAATACTGGGGACGGCGCGGACATGCTGGAAGCTTCACACGTTCCTGAAGGGAGTGTTCAACGGTATGACCACTTTGGGAAATGGGTTGGCGGTTTCTTAACAGGTGAACGCCGCGCCTCACCGGTGACCCAGCCGTTCTGCTCCTAGGGACTCCGCAAGACAAAGAGAAGCAGACTTCCAGCAAAGGACTCACACGGGTCATTCACGTCTCGACTGAGGACAGCAGAGCTGGAAGGAGCCGGAACGTCGCCGACGGCACTGCGAGGAAGCAAACCGCGCCAATTCACGCTGTGAAACAGGACGGCAGGAGGACAGAAACAGCCTACGGGGGAGAGCAGCCGCGCGTGTGAGGCTCGGAAGTGTTCAGCCCGTCAGAAGCCAGACAGCGGGAGCGCTCCACGTCCCCCGCGAGGTGTTGGCGTCCACAGGTGCGCGTTTTGTCGAAACTCGCCCCGCTGCGTACTGAAGGTCTGTTCCTCTCGCCGACGGTGAATCGCGCCTTAGTAAAACCGGTTAATCACAGAGCAAGCAAGAAAACACACACCGCCGGACGGAAGAGGACCAACAACCAGGCAGACTCCGCGAAGACCCCAGACCCGGTGAAGAGCGCGTTCAGGACTTCAGGTGAAGTTCAGACGCTTCTGGACCCACAGAACAGACAGCCTCCCCGGCAGACCCGCCTCGTTACGGGAGTGAGAGGACGTTAGAGAAACAGGAGCCCAGACGGGAGGGAGGGGATGTGTGAAGGAGTGAAAAACCCGGGGTAGAGCTTGACGAAGTAACTCGCGAGTTCTCCTGGGAAACACGACAGGGAGCGGAAGCCCCCGGAAGGGCCCGGCGCCCCTCGCCAGCTGCCAGCTCCCTTCCCCTCCAGTCAGGTTTTCAGCCGCTGTTCTGTACCTCGACCTTAAACGTTTTAGGGTGCCCCCTTGTGTTCTGCTATTCTGTTCCAGGGGTCACTTCCATAGTTTGGAAGCTACACAAATGCACTTGCGTCTGGCCCAGGGCCAGAGCGAGAGACCCACTGAGTTCTCTTCTGCCGTCATCTGACCCCTGACCCCACTCCCTGGGTGTGGGTGCTGTGTGCCCGGGGGGATCAGTACTCCTGCCTGCCTGCCTGTCCCGAGGGCTGCCAGTTCCTTGGGCATGGGGTCCACGTCTTCCTCCAAAATACCCTCTCTGTGGCCCCCTGAATCACCCATCCAGGAGAAATCTCGCCATACGACTGACTTCTCGGCCGAAAACCATCCCCACACAAAATTTTAGAGAAACAGGATGTTTCACACGTGGACTCACACCCCGCGTGGCCTTCTGTGTCTGGTTCCCTCCCTGAGCGTCGTGGGCTCGGAGTCTGTCCCCGGGGCGGCGCATGGGGGCCCCTTGCTCTTGCTGGCGGCTGAGGGACGCTCCGGCACGTGTGCAGGGTCACGTTTTTAAGCAAACATTTTTTACAAGGACAAGAAGAAAAAGGAAAGACCTCATCTTGCTGCTGTCGAAACCCAAGCCGGGGCTGTGCTCCTAATCAGCACTAAAGCCAATCAACGGCTCGCCAGACCTCCAGCACGACTGGAAGATTCGTGTTTCTGGAGGCTGGAAGATGTTTGCACTTTATTAACTGTCCCGAGACCATGTGGCCCGTGGA
Organism: Lontra canadensis; assembly: GCF_010015895.1. Lineage (NCBI taxonomy): Eukaryota > Metazoa > Chordata > Mammalia > Carnivora > Mustelidae > Lontra > Lontra canadensis. The sequence goes on from NW_022631178.1 coordinate 1,603,454, forward strand.
GGTTGGACCAGGGTTCGAATGCAATTCCCAGACTAGGGCTCACGGGGAGACGGGCCCCAGGGACTGCCCGGCCGCAAGCTGCCGCCCCCCGCCGTGCCTGCTCCTCCTGCCCCCAGAGCCAAACTTTGAGGTCGGGGCCAGAGGCCATGACTCCTCCATGGCCCCGTGTACTTGGCAGACGGCTTAGGGAGTAGGACCTACGGCACTTCTGGGTCTGAGGGTGTACAGGTCGGGGTGCTCGGCACCCACACTGGTCTGGGAGCCTCCAGACAGCTTCTTCCTCTGCGGAAGGACGGGCCGCTGTCTGTGCTACAGAACACTGCAGATGTTGGGCGCCTGGGGTGCTGGGGGGCTCGGAGAGAACCCCGAGTGGGCGTTAATGACAAAATGTCTTCGCTTTGTGCTTCCCGTGCAGCGGCGTGTAGGCGAAGCCGGGACTCTGAGTCCTGGGAATGTTTTCCCACGGACGAGAGTGCACTCCCCTGCCAGCTTCCCACAGCGCTGCCCGGGGGAGTTGGGGAAATCCCTTCGGTCCTTGGAAGGCCTGTCGCCTGGGCACCCCAGGGAGGACCCCTGAGAGGACTTCCCAGGATCGGATTTCTAGTCTCCCCTGCTCCCCGATGCGGCTGGGTGGGCTGCGGCTTCCGTCTCGGTGAGTCAGATGGAGGAGCGGGTGCTCTGAGAGGTCACTGGGGCCCCGTGTCGCGCCAGGGTGCTCAGCAGGACTGCGTCTGGACCGCCCACAGGGGGATGCATGGCAAGCAGGGACCCGAGACCCCCCCACCACGAGGGTGCACAGGCCGGACCTTGGAGCGGTGGCGTGCAGAGCCAAGGCACAGACGGGGGTCCTGCGGGGCTCCCTGCCTTCCGGGCACACGTCCGGGCTGCGGTCCCTCCAGGGAGCGGGTGCAGCCCCTCGGCTCAGCCCGGGGGCTGACTCCGCCCTTGGAGGTGTTTTCCCACTGCACAGGAAGCAAAGACAGCCAGACAAAAATGCCTGCGATCCCTCCGAATTCCACGCATAGCTCTCATAGCTGGGGAGAGCGCCACTCCCAGCCCGCTTGCTCCCGGAGCCCGCACCCCAGCGGCTCCGCAGGCTCTTTACCAGAAGAGGAAGAATGCGATGCCAGTGGAGGCTTCTGAAAGTTGGCGGGCTGGGCTGCGTAGCAGGAAAAGAATGTGAAAAATGTGCCTGGCGGGGCAGCGGCGGGAGGGAAGGGCCTTCCAGGAGAGGCTCGTGGGCTCTGGTGGCCTGAAGGACCCTTCCTGGCCGCCCCCCACCCCACACCCTGTTTAAAAGGAGGGAGGTCAGGGAGAAGGTCTGGGCTGCGCAACCCTCCCGTGTCTCCCGCACAGACACTCCTTCTGTAAGCAGCAGGGGCCGCTGACCTGGGACCAGATGTGTCAACAAGCCCGACCTCAGGCAGGGAGTGCTCCCCAGTGAGTGCTCACCCCGGGGCTGCCTCCATCACGGCAGCTCTGGGCAGCCCTCCTCAGAGCCAGTGGCTGTGTGTGCCTGTTGGAGAGAGGAACAGTGTGGGGGGCATCCCTCCGTGATGGCCCCCAGTGACCACGCAGGAGCCCTGGGCCTTCAGTGTGGCTGTGACCCGAGCAGATGACCCGGTCTCGCTCCGTGGAGAGGCCCTGCCCTGTGGCAGCTGCGGCTTCAAGAGAGGGAGATCGCCCTTGGTGGGCCTGATTCAATTAGGGGAGCCCTTAAAAGGGAGGAGAAATGATTTCCTTTTTAAGATTTTATTTATTTATTTGTGAGAAAGAGCGAGAGAGCATGTGCGCACGAGAGCTCACGTCTCGGGGAGCGGCAGGCAGAGGAGAAGCAGGGAGCCCGATGTAGGACTCGATCCCAGAGGCCTGGGATCATGACCTCAGCCGAAGGCAGATGCTTCACACACGGAGCCACCCAGACGTCCCAAGGAGGAGAAACTATTTGCAGCTTGAAAGGGATGTGGCGCAGAGAGATCCGTGTTGCCGGCTTTGAAGATGGAGACCCTGGGGCACGGCATGGGGGTGGCCGCTAGGAGATGACAGCCAGCAGGAAGTGGGGACCCCAGTCCTGCAGGTGCACAGGCCTGAATTCCGGAGCACTGTGAATGGGCACAGGAGACCCCAAGCTCCAGAGGAGACATTCTGACTTTGGCCCGGTGACACCCCGAGCCGGGAAACCAGCCACACTGTGCCCCATCTCTGACTTCCAGACCTGGGAGCCAGCTTGTTGGGGACAGTCTGTCACACATCGCAGAGCCGGTCCACAGGCCGGGGCGAGGCCGGAACAGGGGGCTGTGGGGCTGGCTTCGTTCTAGCACGCTCTGTGCACGACGTGGGCCGGGACGGTCCCTGCGGGCAACTGCTACTGACCGCTGAGCGAGGACGCAAGCTCGGTGTGCCGCGGTCGCGACTCCTGCCAGTCTTCTCCTTCCCCGCCCGGAGACGCAGGCCCGGAGCAGCTTCCCACAGTGTCCGTCAGCGGCCCCAGCCTCCCGCGCGGCTCTGGTACACAGGGGCAGGAGCGCGCCTTCCTCTCATCCCTGGACGGCCAGGCCTGGAGACAACCAGCTCGGAGAGCCCAGGGCGGGGGAATCAGTGCCCCCAGAAGGCCGGCTGGGATGGGTCCGCAGAGGCTGGGAGGGCGGGGCAAGTGGCACAGCGGCCCCTCATCTTCAGGGAGAACAGAAACAGCTTTAAAGTCTGCTTTAAAACCTCCGGAACCAGCAATTTTACAGCTCAGAGTTTCTGAACTTGTCTCTCCCGGGGACGGACAGGGAGACTCCGCCCCTGCCAACCGTTAAAAGGGAAGAAAAAACCCAAACCCAGGAGACACGAACCTGCAGCCAGATTCTGGGGGAAGCGGGGTGGGGGAATGATGCTGGGAGGGGGCACGCAGCCCCCCACCCCCGTGCCAGGAGAGGACTGTTCCTGGGCACGCCATGTGCAGAAGGAGAGACAGGGTATTGATGTCGACGAGGGAAGAAATCCTAAACCAAAACAGAGGGAGACAGAAGAAGGGGAGAGGGTGGCACACTGCCCTTGGTCAAGGCCCACGTGGCATGAGGCCTAGAACAGGGACCCCCAGCCAGATGTGACTGTGTCTCCAGGGGCCATGGAGCGGTGTCCGGGGACGTCTGTGGTCCTCACAACGGGGGTGCTCCTGGCACTGAGGGGGTGGGGGCAGGGTTGCTGCTGACCCCCCCACCCGGAGTGCTCAGGACGCCGCAGAGTGACCTGCCCAGATTGTCAGCAGCGTCGGGGGCAGGCGGGAGAGACCCGGTGTGGGACTCTGGAGAAACGTGCCCACAGAGAGGACAGCACGGTCTGGACATCAGGTGAGAAATTCAGAGGGAGGGGCAAGTGCCACCAGGAGTCCCCGGATGCTGGGCTGGGGTCAGCCCCTGGCCCGCAGCAGGGCTCTCCGGAGAGCCCCGGGAGCCGTGTCGGCATTTGCGCTTCAGTACTGGGCGGAGGCAGTGCCTCTCTGACGCCCGACCCCGGCCTCCGCCGCCCACCTCTGAGGCCCCTCTGAGGTTCCAAGCACTGGGTCCCCCCACCCCTGCCCGCGGCTTCTCCAGGGTCACGGTCATCCTGGCCTGGTGTGGGGCGGGCCGGCCACGTGAGGGCCTCCTCTGAGCCTTGGCGCATCCGTGACCTTTCGGTGGGGAGGCGGCGGGGAAGCTGCAGCGGGATTTCGCTAGGTGGACGTTTCCAAGAGAAGCCATGGACCCCTTGGAAAACAGCGTCCCGTGACTCTGACTGTCAGCCTGGTCCTTTTGTGTGTGGGCTACGTCGGTCCCCGGGGCAGCTATATTTAGAAAGGGCTGGGGACTCGGGAATGAATGAGTCCCCACACGAGAGGGGACAACAGCGCTGCAGGGCACGCCGGTGCCACTGGGGGCTGCGGGCGCGGAGCCCAAGAATGAGCAGGCTCGTGGGCGCGGGTGGTGACCAAGGCTGACGCTGTGGCTGATGCGGGAGCAGAGGAGAAGGCTCCCTCTGTCACCGGGGGGATGACTGCAGTCATGTGAGGGTTTGCAAGCCGGGGGGCTGGGCCGGGATGCAGAGCACTCCTGCTCTTGGCTTCCGAGCACCGAGGAAATGACATCACCCAGGCCCCGTGAGGGGCAGAAGCCCGGGGAGGTGGGTAGGGCAGACTCAGCCTTCCCACCTTGGTTCAGGCGGGTCCTTCTCCCCGTGCACCCAAGGAGCTCCTACGTCCCCAGCAAAGCCCTGGGAACGTCATCCCCTCTGAGAAGGTGCACAGCCAGTCTGGCCCAGACCCCTTCTCGGGCTGTCCACAGTCTCGCGTACGTTCCGTGGGCCCTTTATGCGTCCCCTGTGGTCACTGTGACAAATGACCACCAACCTGGTGGCTTAAAACCACACACATATATTATCTGATGATTTTGGAGAAATCGGACATGAGCCTCCCAGGGCTACAACCCCCACACGGGCAGGGCTGGTCCCTCCAGGGCCCCAGGGAGACCAGGCTCCTGACCTTGCCTGCCCTGCAGCCCCCCTCCATCCTCCTCGCCGGCAGTGCGGGGTCTGCCAGTCTCTGAGACCCCCACCCTCTGTCTCCTTCTTGTGACGACCTCGTGGGGAGGCCGGGTCTCCCGGGAACCCAGGGTCACCCCGACCTTGGGGGCTGTGACTTGCTCCCCCCTTCAAGGTGCCTCTGCCATGTCCGACGTCATACTCATAGGGTCCAGGGACCAAGATGGGGGCTCCTGGGCACCTCAACTCCTCTCCGCTCTGCAGAAGAGGGTGGCCTGTCCAGGCACACGCGGAGGAGGACAGGCCTCGGACCTGGGCTGTCTGTGGCGGCTCCTTGCTCTTGGCTGCTGGGCCGCTGGCCAGCACACCGTGTCACACAGCATCTGTGAAGTCCCCGGGGATGTCCCTCCCCACCTCTTGCTGTGGCTGGGAAGTCCAGGACAAAGCAGACCCAGCGGGTCCCTTCCTAAGCTGTCATGAGGGACATTTTTCACGTTAACAGTTTAGAACAGGGAGGAGCGGCCCTGTAAGAGGGAGACCGGAGAACATGGGGCACGCAGGGTCTGCAGTGGGGTGTTGCCGGAGTGACTATCTGTGGTCATCACAAGTGGGGGGCTCCTGGAGTGGAGGGGTGGGGCCAGGGACGCTGCTCGGCACCCCCAGTGCCCGGCAGGCTCTGGAGGGAGCGCCCGAGCCCCGGGGCCGCTGTGCCGGCGAGGGGGGCCCTGGCCTGGAGATATTCAGCCCCACAAGGCAGCTCTCCCATGAAACCCGTGCGCTGTGCTGGGCCCACCGGAGTCAGAGGAGGGGCGTGGCTCCCAGCACGTGTTCCCGGTGCACACCGTGAACCCTCGGTGTCCACGCGGTGCAGACAGGAGGGCCTGGGGGTCCTCTCTCTGCACCACAGCAAAGCACTGGGATGTCTGCGTAGAGGCCCCCCCACACCCGCTGAGTGCTAACCACATGGGTCTGGATGGATGCGTGACCCCCAAACAGAGTAAAGGTACGGAGAAGCGAGAGGCCCAGCCCAGGATGCCATTTCCGGCCTGTGTGGGCTCAGGGGAGGGCTTCGAGAGGCCTCGGCCACGGGGCTGCTGGACCACAGGCTCACTGGGGGGTGCAGGTCACGGACCGGGAGCATGGAGCCACATCAGGTCTGTGGTGCTAGGAGCGGGGTTTTGGTGTCGCGCAGGAAACCTTCCAGAGGGGGACAACACCACAGCAGCCCTGGGACCCAGAGACTGGAGGGAGGGATCGGAGGGCCTGGGTGCCCACGGGTGACCGCGGCTGGCCATGGGGTGCCGGGTGCCAGTGCCGGGTTTGTGGGAAACCTCTTCTGGGAGTGAGTTAATCTCCACTCCCAGTGGCCTCTGCCCCAAGATGAGGTTTCGATGACCCGTGCGGAATTTCTAACAATGAGATCAAGTGTCTGGTTCTGCTCACGCTGACATCCCTTTTCTCAACCGTCCAAATTCCATTACGCCTTTTCTTGTTACTGTAGGAAGGCAGCCAAGCCCGGGGCCGCCTGGGCCGTGCCGAGTCTCCTGGGACTCCGGCTGGAAGGGGAACCATGGCTGCCGTGGGCAGGGTCTCCGCAGGACCTCGGACGGACGGCGCGCAGGACGTGGAGAAGGCACAGGATGCGGGAGCGGGACGTTGCGGGATCTGTGGGGGCCTCTGCACGGCGGCCAGCGTGATCTCCGGTGGAGACTCCTGACGTCGGTCCCGCCCCACCCCCGCGAGCTCTTCCTCGCTGGCGTGGCCAGGTACGGCTATGTTTAGGAAGCCCAGGATGGACGGAGCGGTGGACGAGCCCCCGGAGCCGACGACAGTCCCGGTGACAGGCAGCAGGCACCCCAGCACACAGCCCCACAGCTGCAGGGGAATGAGCTCGCCAGCACCCCGGGGGGGCCTCAGGGGCAGGGTCACCCCGTCTCCAGTGAGGCTGCAAGCTGACACCTGCACAGTGGGCCTGGGGGAGACAACCCAGTCGGGCTGCACCCAGATTCCTGACCCCCTGAGACCGCGGGAGAACACAAGGGTGGAGACGGGGTCATTTGTCCCCCAGCATCACTAACCAAGACAGCAGGGGGTGACTAGAGATCCCGGAGACAACCCAGGCCTGCAGGAGGCGGCGGGAAGACAGCCCGATGTGCCTGCCAGGATGTCCCCCCAACTCGGTCCCAGGATGTCACGCCAACTGCGCCTTCTGCTCCTAAAATGGACCTACCTGACTACACAAATATCTACACAGAATACAGGAAGAATGCAAAATAATCATAACGTCGCCCTCCTGACCCCAAGATCCCTGACGAAAATCACCACTCCCGGAAGGAGAGGCTCTGCGTCCTGTTTGGGGGAGCAAGTCCAGGGCCACCCAGCAGGCGAGGGACAGAGCCAGGAGGGAGCCCTGCCGAGTCCGAGAAGGAACCACGCCAGCCAACGAGGAGTCCGCTGATCAATTCCAGGCCAAAGACCCACCTGAAACGAACATTTGTCACCGGGCCTGGCTCTTTGCTGCCTGGAATGCCAGCGGACCTTCCTGTGAGCAGCGGAGGTACCCAGCGGTCCGGGACTCCCCGGCCCGTCAGACAGCTCGCCGGCCCCAGTCCTGCCTCGTCCCCTGCTGCTCACAGGCCCGGGGGCTCCTGCCGGCACCCACACGGGTCCCCCGCCTGCACCGGGAGGGACACAGTCTCCTTCATGCCCGCCACACCGAGGCAGGGAGCAGGCGGGAGCCAGGCTCCCATTCAGTGTCTCAGTGCTCACACCTGCCGTTTCAGCCGTGCCCTCGGCCTAGGCATGGGGTGTCGGAGTGCGAGACAGCCCGCGCTTCCTGCACCGGGACACCCTCCGCAGCACGCTGGGCCTGCTGGGTCTTCCCCATCCCCTCCCCACACCCCCTCAGAAACCACACCACTCACCATTTAAAATATACAATTCTGTGCTTTTTGGTATATTACATTGTCGGTTTTTAAAATGCAAACATATGGTAAAATGTATACATAACAGAACACTTGTTTTAACCATTTTTCTTTAAATTAAGTAGGCTCCACACCCAACGTGGCGCTGGAACTCACGACCCCGAGACCAAGTCAGGTGCTCTACTGACCGAGCCGGCTGGGCGCCCCAGTTTTGACCATTTTCAAGTGTGCAGTTCAGTGAGATTAAATATATTCACAGTGTTGTGCAACCACCGCACTCCATCTAGTTCCAGAACATTCCATCACCCCAAAGCAACCCTGTCCCCAACACTTGTCCTCCCCCAGTCCCCACGAGCCCCTTCCCGTCCATGGAGGGGCCTGTTCTGGGCGTGTCACACGTGTGGACTCACACCCTGTGTGGCCTTCCATGTCTGGTTCCCTCCCTGAGCGGCATGGGCTCGGGTCCGTCCCCGGGGCAGCGCGTGGGGGCCTCGCTCCTGCTCGGGGCCGAGGGACGTGGCATGTTTTGCTTATCCGTTCACCGGCTGACGGCCCCGAGGGCTCTGAGAGGCCGTGCCCCTGGGCAAGTGGCCGTGCAGCCTGGGAGGCCAGGAGCCGGCGAGCTTTCCACGTCTGCAAGGCTGGGCCACGGAACGCCCAGGCGTGTGGTCAAGCATTATTCTGGATGATTCCGGGAGGCTCCTTCTGGATGAGACTGACCTCTAAACCAGGGGGCTTTGTGAAGACAGGAGGACGCTCTCCAGTCCACGACCTGACTTCCGACTTTGAGGGCCGAGGACGGGAAACACAAGGGAAACCCGAAGCTGGCAGGAGGAGGGGAATGACAAACACGGAGCGGAGATAAATGGAACAGACTAGAAGCACCACGCAAGCGTCCACTAGAGCCGAAGCCGGTTCTCTGAAGAGACGGACGGCGCTGTGACCCGTCCGCGGCCTGACGCGGAACAGCAGAGACAAGGCGCACATCACAGGAGGGGAACGAGGGCCATGTCACCACCAGCTGCCTGGAGCTGGAAGGGGCTCGGGGGGCTGGGGGGGGGGCGGACACCGAGAATGACCAAGGCCAGCACGTGCAGCAGCCGAGCCCTCGGGAAGCGCACTCGTGGGCCCCCCGGCTCAGGGGCCCCTCGCATCTGCCAGAGACCCGTTCCAGCCCTGGGGTCGTGCGTGCTTAGACCCAGGCCTGCTGCATCTCTGCAACATTCCTGGGAAGCTGGGGATGTCATTTCCGTGGCAGAGATGAGAGGAATCCGCCGAGTGGGACGGAGCCGGGAGAGGCCGGCCTGGGGTCCGCACGCGGGTTTCCTGGCTGCGGGCCCGGAGCTCTTTCCACGGTGACGCGACGCCCTGTGTGTCCTGCGCACACTGAGCACTGTGGGGTGCTTGGTCCTTTTTCTAAAAACAACAGATTCCTAACTCCTGAAGTAAGGCAGAATGCTACCTACCTTCCCCAGTTTTTCCAAAGAGCACCGCTTTCCCCCAGAAGAGAAGGGAGAGACAGAGAGAGAGGAGCCCGGTTCAGTGGTTTTGACTTAACCGTCTCCTGCTTTTCTCGGGGAAATACTTCGCTGTCGCCAAAAACGTGGCGTGTGAACGGAACTGGCCGCGGCCTTCAGAGAGCCCGGGCTGGGGTTCTGAAGAGTCTGCTTTACTCTCCACAACCCAGCCCGTGGGGAGACACCCGTGTTTCCCGGGGGCAGGGCGGGGGCACCGAGCGTTCCTCTGGGACCCACACGACTCCATTCCGGAGCATGACGGACGCACCAGTACCAGAAAAACAAAACGCTCAGGAACTGAGCCTTGAAACGTCACGCTTGGTGTTTTTCCACGTCGGGTTTTCTACTTTGCTGGAAGCCACGTGCCAGGACCCAAGAGGGAGAGGTGGAAAACGCAGACTCCGGACGAACCAATTAACCCCGGGCGGCAGAGGTGACAGGTACCCGGGCACAGGAAGGCGCGGGATCTGACGCTGGCCGCCGAGGGCCAGCAGGCCGACAGGAAGGCCAGGACGTCCCGCATCACACTGGGGGGTGGCACTTTGGAGCTGTTGTTTTCCAGGGAGCGGGACCCCTGCTCCGGGTGGAACCCTGGACAGAGCTCAGTCTCCCTCTGGTACTGGACACCCACACAGCAGGACCATCCTTGGGGGCCACCGTGTCCAGCTGTCAGGGTGAGCCCGAGACTGAGAGCCAAGCTACACCCCATGTTGCCCCAGCTGCCCCGAGAATGGACCCCTGGGGGGGCCCCCTTTCCTGCTTCCCGGCAAGCATGGCCACGAGGGAGAGGCGAGTGTCCCGCCCAGCTGCTGTGGCCAGCACCAGCCTCCCGTGTGTCTGAGGAAGCTCCAGGCTACGGAGGCCAGGCAGATGCCTTCGTCTGGGTCCCCCAGGGGACCCTGCAGCTGCTGGGACCACCACAACTGGAAAAGCTGGCAGCTAGACCCTCAAGTTTGGGGTGGGGGGCGTGGCGCTGGTCCTTGGGGCTGATTCTGCTGTGGGCTTGTCCTGGGGGTTCAGCAGAAGCCCCTGTCCCTGGGCTACCGCAGGCCACGCTCTTGCCCTCCAGCTCCCACCATCTCCCATGCTCTTGAGAGCCGGCCCCTTCCTCTGCAAACATTAGCTCTTTCCACAAACCGACAGGGTTTTTTCCACTTACACAAAGGGTCGTGCCGCCGTTGCCACTCCCGGCCACACGAGCCTTTCTCCACGACCCTGGGCTACGGGGGCTAGCACCACAGGCTGGGGGTGGGGAGCGGACATCGGGTGGAAACCTTCCCCACGGCCCGGCGGGGGAGGCCCCAGCGTCTCGGACGCAGGGAGGAGGCAGCTGGGTGGTTTTCTCTAGAGCAAGCAGGGCTCTCCCAGGGCCTCCGGGGGCAGACCACTCTCTGCCGCCTGCGCGACATCCCTGGCCCCCACCCGCTCCACGCCAGGAGCTCTCGCTGGAGCTGAAACAACCAAAAATGTCCCCAGGCATCACCTGGGGCCCCTGGGGAGCAGACTCGCTCCCAGGTGAGACCCCCTGGGTCAGGAGGTCCCACTGACCCCCAGGAGACTGCGTTCTGCAGCCATCGGGCTCCAGAGGTCCTGGGACACTGCACACACTTCACGACACATGCTGAGTGGGGGCGACTCACAGACACTGGGGTTGCCCTGGTTCGTACCCTCTGACCCCGGGGATTTACTCTTGTGTCCAGCGTGAGCAGGGACCAGACTTCCCTGCTTTTTCAGATAATGCGGGGTCTCCCTCATGGCCCAACATTTGGAGCCGGGTCACTCTCGGCAGGGGCGTCCCGGCCACCGCGGGCACCGAGCAACATCGCGGCCCCACCCCCTCGATGCCGAGAACAGCCCCCGTTGCGATGACCACAGACGTCCCCAGACATGGCCCCGGGGCCCCGGGCCCCATGGGGGCAGAACCAGCCCCGGTGAGACCCCTGTCTTAAGGGAGGGTCTGAGTGAGAGCCACGCGGGGAGACGGAGCCGGGCCTGCCGGGCTGGACAGGGTGGGGTGGGAGGCAGCCCTGGGGGTGGGGCCCTCCCAGCGGGCCAGGCCTCGGCACGTCTGCGCTGAGCACCGCACTGTCCGCACAGTCCTTTCTCGGCTTTGCCTAACTGCTAAAATCCCTGTGTAACCGCAGTGACTCTGGGCGGGGACGGGGTGGGGGTGGGGCGCGGTTCTCAGTCATCCTCGGACACACGCAGGGCAGGGACAAATCTGTCGCTGACCCGTTCCCAGCCGAGGTGGGACGAGGAGCTCAGCGCTCAGCTCGGGCCACGGCTGCTGAGGTCCCTCTCCGTCCCGAGCGCTGCGGTGTCTGCATTTTGGGCTGCAGGAGGCTGCGTCCGTCCGAGGGCGCAGCGGCGGGGCTGGCTGGTGTTCCCAAGCACGGAAGGCGACGATGCGGCCCGTGGAGAAAGGACGCGCCAGACACGCCGCATCTCGCAGCACTTACCACGCTGCTGGCTGTGAGCGCGGCGTCAGCGAGCCAACCGCCCCTTAACTGAGGTCTTTAAACAGTCGCTCGAGGGCCACGAGGTCAACGTCACGTATGGATCAGCTGATGAGGACGTGACCGGCGCTCGCGGGAACCGAGCCCGGCAAGGCCCCAGGCGCCGCACCGCTAACTCAGCGTCCTGGCCACTTCCCCGGGCAGAACCGCCCCCCGCCGAGAAGCTCTGCAGACTCGCAGGAACATAGACACACACACGCCGTGCGGAGCGGCCGCCCTGGATGCTTCCGGCGCTTCTGATCGACGTCTCTTCTCAAGGACATTTGCCAGGAAAACCTATACACAGGACGTGGATGTCCTCGCACATCAAGGCTGGGTGCGCCCCTGGAGACAAATCCTGGTGTAAACCCTGAGTTCAGAGGTACAGGGGCTGACCCGCCCTCCAGAAAGGCTGCGAGAAGGTCCCCGCAGAGCCACGGGTGCTCTTAGCCATCACCCCGCCAACTCGGCCAGGAGGCCACGGGGCACGGACTCAGCCGCCTCGGGTTTTCCCACACTCCCTTGTTGAGTGTGTGCAGAAGCGTGGACGGAGCATTCCTCACAGCTCCGTGCGTGTGAACTGTGACACCTGTGTCACCAACACCGGCATCGGCATCCCAGGTCCGCAGGCGACATCCCAGCGCCTCCCCCCAGAGGGCATCACTGTCCTCGCTTCCGTTATCATTACAACTTTCATCATTACTAGCCTGACTCTTGCCCCAGAAGACAGAAAAGAGGGTCGACCCTGACGGCAGGATGAGATGTGGAAGGGAGAAGGAAGAACGGCCTGGAAGATTCTGGAAGGTTCTAGAAGACAGCCAGCCAGCATCTGCTCAGAAGCTTTGAGAGGTCACTCTGGCCTGAGGGGCAGTGAGGGGGGTTTGAGCACGTCCCAGCTCTGGACACCTGCCCGCTCGCTCGTTCTGAGAGCCTCGATGGCCTGTGTGAGACACGGGGGCCCCGCGGCATCGCTCTCAGGTGACTGTCAGGACAGCACCAGGCAGGCCCAGGGCGCTCACCGCAGCAACGCCGGAAGGAATCACGTACCGCATATACCATAGAGAGCCGCGTGGAAGTGGGGGCGGGGGCTCCCAGGGTCGGGGCCGACTTGCCTGGGTCAAGCTGACAGGTCACAGGGCTGCGGCAGCTGCCGCTGAGGGGCCGTGCGGGGTTGGGGTGGGCACGACTCGTCTCTCCACTGCTCACAACGCGTCGTAAGACGATTTTCTCTTCTTTCTCCTACGCTCCTGAGAAAGGTGTCAGGACTGCATTTGCAGCGCGGCTCCCTGACGCCCTTGTGGACACGTACTGCCCGTGGCTCGCCTGGTAGCTGGGAGGGAGGAACATTCCAGAATGCCTGGCTAACTGACTCCGTGCTTTTCCACGAGCAAGGCCCTTCTTTATATGCCGGAGTGGTGGAGGCTTTCACATGCCAGCACGTGTGCACGCGTGTGTGTGCGTGTGTGTGGAGGGGGTCGCTGGGGCAGGGGGTCTCCCCTGGGGCGATCCTGCCCTCTGGCACAGCGGGCCGTGTCTGGGGACGTCTGCATCTGTCACGAGTGGGAAGTCTGGGCACAAAGCATGTGGGGCCCTGGGATGCTGCTTGGCCCCCGCTGTACCTGGAACACCCCCCCCCTCAGAGAATGACCCAGCGGGTGTGGGGGCCACTGGTCTGGTCACTTGGCAGCCATGGATGCAAGCGGGCCCTGCTGCTCTCCGTGCCCACATGGACCCTGGCCCCGGACTGCGGCTTTGCCTCCGGGTGCCGCTGCCTCTCCCTTGTCCTTCCAGCTCCCGACGCCGGGGCCTCTCCTAGAAGGACCACAGACAGGTCGTCTGTCTGCCCTCCTGCTCGGTAGGTCTCGGAAATGCCGAGCAAACCGCCCAGCACAGGAAGCTGCCCCAGGCAGCAAACGAATGGGAAGTGCTGCTTCTTGACTGTGACAGCTCTTCTGGGGAGCCGGCGGGCAAGCCCCCGCCTGGGCACCTCTCAGAAGTGTTTCTGGGTTCTGCTTCTTGGAACGAAACTAGGCTCACGGCTACCATCCGCGGCCTCCGCCCGCTCAGGTCCTGCCCATAACATCCAGCAGGTTCGGAGGACTCAGATGGGAGTTGACCGTGACCGTCAGGCACCAGACACCCCACAGCAGCTGCCCTTGTGCTCCTGGGGTCTCAGTGTGTCCTTCCGTCCAGCAGCAGGGTCCCCACCTGTCACAGTGCAGGGAGGCACACCCACTGCCTTTTTTTGTTTTAACGTGACCAAGAAGTAAACCTCACGTATGTTCAGTTGAAAGCGATGCTTACTTTCAGTATCTAGGACGGGGTCCTCCCCACCCCCGCCTGCTGACACAGCAGAGTCACTCTCTGGGGGAGCGTCCCCGGCAGCATCCCTGGCCCCACCCCCTCCATGCCACCATGCCAGGAGCACCGAGTCCCGACAGACAGCCACAGATGTCCCCAGACCCGGCTCTGCGTCCCCTGGGGGCAGGGTTGCTTCCACCCGCGTCCCCCCCAGAACCACCGCGCTGGGATTACTGAGTGCGCGTCTCTGAATCACTCCACCGTCTTCATCCTGAGGAGGAATTTTTAACATAACCGTCGACCTTACTTTTTAAATATTTATTTGCCCTGAGATAATGGACATATGGTACCGCGAATTCGGCAAGACCGTCACCAAGGTAACTGTCAGCTGATCCGGACATTTCTACCCCCCCACACCCTTCCCTGGTCTGAGAAGGATGGAAGGCGCTTATCCAAGTGTGCGCTCACATGTGCACACACACGTGCACACACACACACACACATGCACGGCACCGGTCACGGAGGAACGCAGGCAGGCGGTGCTGGGGTGGGGGGTGGCAGGACGAAACCAAAGGACGGGTGGCGGAGTAGGGAGGGTGGTTCTGTGCATGCACTGTTCCGGCTCATCTAAAGGATGGGCAGTTCTTGGCAAGACGAAAATAATGTCTGCTGCTTGTAATGGGGTGGAGACTGTCCCCCAAATTCACATTCTGCTGGAAGCTCACCGCCTGGCCTTATTTGGAAAAAGGATCTTTGCGGACAAGGACGTGAAAGGTCATCCTGGATTGAGGGCCGGCCTCGAATCCCACACCAGGTGTCTTTCTCCGAGAGTGGAGGGGGGGGGTCTGATTCTCAGACACACAGTGGGAGGCCATGGGGCCACGGAGGCACACACTGCAGGGCAGGGGGCTGGAGTCCCGAGGAGTGGAGGAGGCAGGACGGACCCTCCACAGGGAGCAGGGCTCTGGGACACCTTGCCTGGGGACTTCTAGCCTTCAGAAGGTGAGAATGTCAATTTCTGTTCTAAGCATCAAGACCGGGTCATTTGTTACAGCTGCCCCAAGGAAAGGACACCTTGGTCGTTAAAAAAAGAAAAAAAGGACTTGGTTGTAGGAGTTCTGTCTCTCTGGAGCTGTGACATGCCAGGACCACAAGAGAGAAGGGTCCCCCCCTCACTGGACTGACAGACTTCGGGCACTTGGGGGAAATGCAGGAAACGTACACCTCACCCCCCTGCCCCAGCACAACGCCCCCACCTCTGGGCGGTTTGCACAGGAGGAAGGGTCTGGTGGTTCCTTCCCTCGGGACGAAATACATGCAAAGTGCAGACATCTAGGATCAGGAACGAGGAACGCCAGGATCCCAGACCTCAGCATCACCCGGGGGCTTCAAGGTACACAGATGTTGCATCCCGCCCCAGGTGGATGGTCCAGGTGTATCCCCCCGAGGGGTCCCAGCCAACTCCCCAGCTCAGCCGAGGGCGGGACTCCCGAGCAAG
Source organism: Lontra canadensis (assembly GCF_010015895.1). Lineage (NCBI taxonomy): Eukaryota > Metazoa > Chordata > Mammalia > Carnivora > Mustelidae > Lontra > Lontra canadensis. The sequence goes on from NW_022631178.1 coordinate 1,618,692, forward strand.
GCCAGTGCTCCGTCCCAGTCCCTGCAGGAAAGTGAGGACCTGGAGGTCTGATGCGTTTAGTGCCCCCCGATGGTGAGGGTGGGGATTATGTGCAAGTGTTTAATGACAGCAAAAAACAGAAATAAAGAAACAAAAAATCAAATTCCTGCCTAAGGGAACTGTGTGTGTGTTGGGCGTGGGGGGATTAGAGGTACACAAACAGCTGATTACAGTGTATGGATAAAGTGGTAAGTTACAAACATATTTTTTTTTCTGTAAAAGGCCAAATAGTAAATATTTTTGGTTTTGTGGGACACATAATCACTGTTCCAACGACTCAACCCAGTTGCCGCTGTAAACAACACATAATGGGTGTGCCGTGTGCCAATAAAACTTTATTTGCAATGACAGGCAGAGGTCCAGGTTGGTTTGCCGGTGGCAGTTTGCAGAGCCCTGACCCGGAGGGATGAACAGACTCTGAAGTAAAGAAACGGCAGCTCCTCATAAGGTTAAAATGCAGTTTCTATCGCCCAGAAGTTCTATTTCTAGGCATCTACCCCAAAGAAATTAAAACACACGTCCACACAAAAACGTGTGCATGAATGTCCACAGGAACATTATGCATGATAGACCAAGCACAGACACAACCTAACGTCCACCACCCAGTGAAGGGACAGATTACACACGCGCACACACCCACAATGGAACATCACTCGGCCGCCAGCAGGAGTGAGGCCCCCAGGGCTACCCCAGGGACCGACTCTGAGCCCATGATGCGCAGGGAGGGAACCAGGAACAAACGGCCACACGGGTGTGAGTCCACGCATGTGACAAGCCCAGACCAGGCTCCTCCACAGACGGGAAGGGGGCTCGTGGGGGTCAGGGGAGGGAGGAATGGGGCATGGGGTTATTTCGAGGATGATGAAAGTATTCTAGAATCAAATAATGGCGATATAATTGCACAACCTTGCAAATGGACCCAAAACACTGAAATGGATACTTCAAATGCGTGAGTTTCTGGCCATGAGCGACAGCTCACTTTTCTTAATGAAGGAATTAAGTGGGGAGCCTGCTTGAGTAGAGGGTGCCCGCGACACGGCGCAGGGTGGGGCTGGAGGCCTGTGGGAGGCCCACGTGGGGCCGGTGCCTGGGGTCTGGGCCGGGGCGCGGGTGGTCAGGGTGGAGTCGATGCGGGTCCGGGGCTGAAGCCAGGCTGTGCTAAAAGCGGGCGAGTCCGTTGCGCGGAGAGTCGGGGCCCCTTACTGGGGCATGGAAGGTTTCCAGACCGGCAGTGGTGTGTCCGGGGTGGAAGGGACTGACAGGGCCTCGCTTTGACTTGGGCGGTCCTTCCCTGTGAAGACACTTGACACACGTCACGACCGCGCTGGGGTAAAGATCGGTGCGATCAGCCTGGAACCTTCCATGCACGCGGTCTGCTGACTTCAAAGGAGACCGATACAGCCTGCGGGCTTCACGGCGAGGCGGAGCCGCAGAGCAGGCGGGATGAGGGGGCTCCACGGCCCAAGGAGACACCCCGACGCGCGTGGCCCTCGGCCGTGACAGGAGGGGAGGAATCTGCGTGGCTGGGTCAGGACAATGGAGGTTCAGGGCAGCCCCTCCGCACGCAAACCGAAGAGCAGGGCTGTGGGGGGGGTGGAGAGCAGGACCCGAGATTGGGTAAATGGGGGGTGTCTGCTCTCTGAAGCGGCAGCAAGGCCGAGGCCAGACACAGAAGCACCTTCTCCCCTCGGGTCCTCTGGTGCTTGGGGTCTGGCTCCCGAGAGCTCTGAGAGCCTCCGAGAGCTCCGAGAGCCGTGTGGTGGGGCTCCCTGAAGGCGTTGGCGGGCGGCCCCGACGTGCAGCGGCGAAGGAAGGCGGCCTCCGCTCACGAGGACCCCACAAGCGAGCACGTACAAGCCTTTCTGGAAATCGTCCTTCACGATGCCGTCCCGGCCTCCGAAGATGAGTCACACCCAGATACTCGGACACACACGGTGTGCACGCATGCATACGCACACGTATACTTACCCATTTACACACATGCGTGCGCTCGCACACACACACACACACACACACACTACAGCTAATCCACACGAAAGCACAGCTCATCAACGGGAGAACCGTGGCATGGAGAGCCTCGTGGAACCCACTACACAAAACTCTAAGTTGGGGCAGTAACGGCTTGTCACTGTCCTGACTCTTGCACGAACGTCTGTAAAGTGGCGGGTACTCTGCTGATACAGACCGCTGCTGACATCTGGGAGGTCCTGGGCACGGCGGGGGTGGCGCAAAGTGTCCCCGGCCCCTCCCATCTCCATGCCCACAGCCATCCCTGACACCATCCAGCACCCCTGGGACCAGGCCACCCCGTATTGAGAACCGATACTAGAACCACTCCCCCAGGAACTTGGAGCAGTGTCCACGGGGGCCACGCAGAGTCTGACCGGGCCTCCAGTCGGGACGGAAGTTTGCCCCCCGCAGCCACCCCTGGGCGGTCCAGCATGTGCCTGGAAAAGCCCTCGGAGCCTCGGCTTTTCTATCTGCATGATGGGTTCTCGGCACCCGTCGGAACTTAGGCGTGGAGAAGGAGAGGCTCGCACCATAAGCACTTGGAACCCCACGGGCCCTGCCAGGAGCCATGGACAGAGATGGCCCCTGAGAAAGGTCTCAGCGGCAGGCGGAATGTACTAGAAGGTTTTTTAGGAATAAACGACCCCCGACCCCAGTACAAAAATGGCCAAGGCAGTGAACAAGCAATCCACACACTAAGCCCCAAACCTCTAAAGAGATGGCCAGCTTTGACAAACAACGGGGCAACGGTACACAAGTGAGGCCTCATCTGGCCCTCACTGCCCAGGGTCTGAGACTGCCAGCGCCCGCACCTGCGGGGGCCCGCCACATGGGGCCCTCTCCCGTGCTGGGAGCCTGGGACCATCATCCCGCCTTCTGGAAGGAAACCTGGAGACGGCAGAGCCGTCCGGAACCTGCCAGCAGACTCCTGGTTAGACCTGGTCTCGCCCACACCACAGGATAACGGCCACCATGGCCCAGGGTCTGCTGAGGGCAAGGGTGGGCTGGAGGCATGCCACCGACTTCCTGCTCCCAGGGCGAGGCCCCCGACCCCTAAGGGGGGCTTCCCTGGTCCAGGGGACATCCCTGCCAGAGCCCTGTGTCCTGCTCAGCAGCCGGGCCAGCGGGGTGTCCCCGCACCTCACACGCAGGGGCCCCTTCTGTGCGCTCCCGGGGAAGCCCTCACCCAGGGCCACAGGCCGGAGCTCCGGAGAGCAGACACTCACTCTCACGGTCCTGGAGGGCAGACTCCGGACCTAGTCCTCTCTGGACCCATCTCCTGGCACAGGGAAGTCAGGCCGTGCCCACACCACCTAAACTGTCTCTGCTCCTTTGTCAGAGGTCAGCGGACACTACGGACGGGCTCTGTTTCTGGACAAGCTCTGCCCTTCGCCAAACCACCGTTGCAGCTGCACACAAGGCCTGAAGTCGGGCAGCGTCAGCCTCCTGCTGGGCTCCCTCCGCACACTCTGCGGCTAGCCTGGCTCTCCCCCACCGCCCCTGACCCCCTCCCTCCCGAGGCTCCAGGTGCCCCTTGGTCTTCCCTACCCCCCTCATCTGTCCGTCCAAACTGACCACTTCTTACAGGAACGCCTCCCCAGGATGAGCTCATCTCCGTCCTTCCCTCCAACACATCTGCAAAGACTCTCTTTTCCAACAAGGTCACATTCAGAGGTTCCCGGGGGACGGGAATGTGGTGGGGACACTATTTAACCCACTCCGGGCTTGTCGTCTGTGGGTAAGTTGACCCCTGTCTGAGGTCCGGGGTCAGAGGGCGGAGGTGGGGTGTCCCTCACGGGCCCACATGCAGCAGCCTTGCTGCCTGGCCCCGTGAGCTTCAGGTGACAGGGGGCCCCTGGGGTGGGTGCTGGCAGCTCACCCAACGGGCAGGAAGCCAGCTCGCCGCCCTCCACGTGACCCTTGCTTCCTCCCTGCTCCCACCTCCTGGGGCGAGTGCAGCCGCTGCTCACGACGGCCTCTTGCATATCTCCAGCACTGGGGAGCTCACTCGCCTCCTCAAGAACAGCTCAAGCCCTCACTGCGCAAGGACGGAGACCCGACACTTACCTGCCCTGTGGGCGGGGCTCCGACATGGCTTCACGGAGCCGCAATTCACACACCCCACACTTGGCCCATCTGAAATGTCTGCCCAGCCGTCCCCACGCTTAATGTCGGAACACTCCCGTCACCCCACAAAGAAACCCCCTACCCTTGGCTGTCACCCCCAACTCCCTTCCTCCCTCAGCCCCTGGCGACCACTAACCCCCTTTCTGGGGATTTCTGCGGGCCGGCTTTAAGCCAATCAGCTATCAGTCAGACACAGACGCTCCACTGTCTGCGAGTCCCGCGGAGACTTCGCTCCACTCTTCCGAGTTGCGCATCCCACCGTTGTGCAAAACGAGCGGGACCCCGTGGACCGGTGCAAAGGTTCCCGGAGGGCACCGTGGGTCACGAGGGATGGGCTCCCTGACTTTCAGGGGACCACTGGGATCAGCACCCGCCTCCCACCGGGTGTCAGCAACTAATCCTGGGGGAGGGGCTGATCCCAGGCGCACGACCAGAAGACACAGCCCCGCCCCCACGTCAGCGTGTCCGTCAGTCTGTGCCCCAGGCCGGCGGCTCTGTCCTCCGCAAACCATCGCAGCGCGAAACTGACGCTCACCTCCTGGGGTTCTTGGTCTGGAAATGCTGGAGAGCAGGGCCTGGGTGTGACAGGCTGCAGGGGCCACAGCTCGAGCTCGGCAGCCCCGTGTGGGGACAGACCGCGCCGTGTGTGTCCATCTGTGTCGACGGACACACTCTTCAGCTGCCGTGACCCCGCTGCTGTGAACAGAGGGTGTGCGGACACCTCCCCGAGTCCCCGCGTGCCCAGCCGCTGGAGCACACAGTAGGTCTGTTTCTAATTGTCTGAAGAAGACCCAGACCCCTCCGGGCGGTTTTCCACAGCAGCTGCTCCATTTCACAGTCCCACCAGCCGTGCACAAGGTTTCATCTTCTCCATATCGCTACCCGCCCTAAGCCCCATTCTCATCTGCACCGCACGACGGGCTCGCGGTTTCCCCATGGGCCTGCCGGGAGGCCCCTGAGAAAGGACCGCACCTGTGTCGGGCTTCGTTCGGTCATGGGGGAAAGGGTGTCCCTGGGTGCCGGGAACCAGAGCAGAGACCCTAGCTGGACTCTGTCGTGTGTGCACGTGCGTTCGGGCCATGCTTGGCTGCTCTGGAAAGCCACTAGGAGAGGAACAGAGCAGAGGAGGGACGTCACCCTCGTGAGCACACACACGTACACACATGGACGCAGCACGCACGCATGCATGTTCCCAGAGCAGGGGTCGCGGGGCTGGTGGCCCTGGAGGCTGAATCTCCCACCCGAGGCTGGGCAGCCCCGGGTGACGTGCAGGGGTGCAGGGCGGGCGGCCCGGGGGGGCGGCAGCAAAAACAAACACACAGGGTCAGTCCCAGCAGCGCGCTTGGCCGGCCTGCACGTGGGACACGGGGAGTCCGCGCGGGGCGGGGTCTGCTCCTTCCTGCAGGGCGGCCGTGGCTTCCGGACACGTGCAGAGCCCCCGGAGGACGGGGCCGCCAGGGAGGGGGACAGGCTAACAGCGGCTGCTGGAGGGCCTCAGCTGCCTGGCACTGGGTTTGCTCTGAGCTCACGGACTCGTCGCCAGCGCCTGCAGGCTGGGCCCCGGTCAGCGGGTGTGTTTTCCACACTGCTTCACACACTCCCCACCGAGTGTCTCCGTGCGGGGGGTCCCTGCCCCAAGGCCCCCGAGTGCTGGCTGGGGCTGCGGTCTCACCAGGAGCCCAAGGAGGACGGCCCGTCTCTGCCCGGGTGGTTTGCTGGTACAATTGCCTCCTCGTGGCTGGAGTGGGGTCCCCACCTTAGGCTGATCTGTGCCCGGCGGCCACCCTGGGGTCCTAGCCGCGTGGCTCCTGCAGGACCCTCCTAACGTGGCAGCTTGCTTCTTCACAGCCAGCAGGGGAGAGAGTGTGACTTAGGGGCTGCTGAGCGGGAGTTATGTGACCTAACGAGCTCACGGCGCGTCTGTGACCTTTACGACGCTCCCAAGGCTGGAGGCGGTCTTGCCCACATGCAGCGAGAGGAGGCTACCCGAGGCCTGGAGCCCGCAGTGAGGCACAGACCATGGAATCAAGTCTCCAAGGTGCCCAAGACCGTGGCCCTGGGCCCTGAGGACGGTTTGCTGAGGTGCTGGGGCTCTCAGTGGGGAGACGCCTGCCCGCGCGTCCCTAATGTGGGGAGGCCCTTCCGATGGCATTACGGGCCAGAACATGTGTCATCGACATGTAGAATTCCCACATGCAGGTATTATGTACACTGTGCACCTGTCGTTATGAATAAATTTGGAAAGAAAGGCAAAGGTTTCCTACAGAAGTGTCACGGGGTCTGCATGCAGCACCATGGCGTGGCAGGAAGACGTGAGCTGTCAACGAGGGGCTCAGAAATTTGCAGGGATGCGCTGGAGGCCAAGCGGGCCCTCGGAGAGGTATTCCCCAGCATTCGCCCCAGACTCAGCTTTATAAAATGATTTGTGTTTTTCCTATTGGACTGAATCTCTTCCTGACTCTTAGTTCAAGTCTCCAAGAAAGGACAGCTAGCTGTGCTGTCGACACCTAGCTGTGCTGGGGCACGTGCCCCAAGTCAGTCACCTTGTGGGGCCACAGGGCTGGCGAGTGGCCCCAGGGCTCGGCCCACTGCTGGAGGCCCCAGGCCCCATTACTGCGGAACCCGGAGAACCCAGCAAAGAAGCATTGCTTGCTGTCCCTACGGGCCACCTCAGCATGGCTGACATCAGGCCAGCTCATTTTGGGGGGTGTCCTGGGCACTGGGAGGTGTGCAGCAGCCTCCTGGGTCCCAGAATCAGCCAGCCCCAATGTCAACAGAGTCAGGTGCAGAAACATCGCTGGAAAGGATTTCCAAGTCACATGCTGGAAAGGGGTGGAGCGGGGCTGGAACCCGTGTCTCCTGCTTCCCGGGTCGTGGGGTGTGGATCCCAGACTGACCCTCCCCTCCCCCTCCCCCCTGTGGAAAACAACCGGCCCTGGCCAGGGGCCAGCATCACTGGTCTGTGAGGGGCCAGGAAATGGCCGGAGAGAGGCTAAAAGGGAAAACATCCTGAGAATGCAGACTGTCCCCTCCCCAGCTGTGGCCCTCACCCGCCCACCATGGCAGACTCTGGGTTCCTGCTCCCGCCTGCACGGGTCTAGGTGCACAGGCCTGGGTGGTGGCCACCCACACACACGTGACACGTCTTGTGGGACTCCACGCCATTCTGAAAATTCAGGGAGTTAAGCCCCCTCCCAGCAGCACTGTCCCCCCATCTCCGGCCATGGGGCACCCTGTCCTGCACAGCGGCTGGCTGGACAGGCCCTCAGAGCTCTGGCCAGTGGCTCATCCGGGACCCCAAAGGGCCCCAGCTCCCCCACACTGGCCATTGGGCTGTTTCCGGGAGCTGGGTGGGCCGGGAGAAAAGGGACAGTGGGACAGTCAGAGAATGGATGTCGGGAAGGCGTGCAGAGGACCGGCCGACTCGCTGGCAGGAGTGAGACAGCAGGGCTCAGGGCCTCTGAGCCTGAGCACAGAGCGGCTTCAGCTGGAAAGTGCTGGGAGCGTTGGCCTCAAGTCTGGAAGTGTTCAGGGTAACAAGGTGGGGACACAGACGGGTCTGCCTCTGGTCACCTCCTCGGGACACTGGAGGATAGGCCACCCATTGGAGGAGCTTTGCAGAATGAGGCAGGAAGGCAAAGGATACTTTTCTAGGCATCAAAGAGGCAAACAACAGGGGTATAAATCCCTACCATCCAGTAACTGTCAGAACAAAACACCCATTCAGTGGTTTCACTCCGCACCAAGCTGTTCTGTACCATGCCGGAGGCCAGGAATCCAAAATGGGCCTCCCGGGACCAAACCCCTCGTGGGCAGGGCTGGTCCCCCTGACCCAGGGGGGCCTTGACAAGGTCCCCTCTGTTGTGTGAGGGGACACGTCCACAGGTCTTCCAGGACAAGGATGTCTTTGGGGACCAGAGTGGATGCACACACACCATTCTAAGAAGGATCTTTTATATGACTGCCTGTGTTTAAAATCAGGATGTTGTAACCACCCGTGTGACCCACGCCCCAGGTTTTGGTAACTCCTCATATTCTTGGATCCCCCCGCCCTGCCCCGAGCCCATCCACCAGCCTGCTGCTGACAGTCTCCAGGCTGCCTGTCTTTCAAACTCAGTTCAGCCACTGCCTCCTCCAGGAAGCCTTCCTGGCCTTGCTTTCCCCTGGACAGGCTGCCTCAGCGCCGTTTCCTCCTTGGCCACTCCACTAGGGTATATCAGGCTTTAAGCAACCTGCAGAACCCAGCGCCCACCCTGAGCAGACACTCAATAAATGAGCCACGAAGGGCTCGTGGCGGGGGTTATGTGTGCAGGAGATCAGGGCCAAATGTCCCTTCCCCACCACCTTGCCTCTGGTCCTGTGCCCATGACCCCTTGGGCGCCCTGTTGGATGGAGGGACCAGGCAGGACGCATCCCTGAGCCTGTTGGGGCTCACCTGTCTTCTCGCCCCTCTGGCCCCTCTCCAGGCAAAAGGACGACCGGACATGGTCTGTGTCTCTGTGGCCTGCACAGTGGGTGCCATCTTGGGCAATCCCAGCCTGACAAGTCGTTAATCTGCGGTTTGGCTCCAACCTGCCCCCACAGAGGTTTTCTGAAGGACATAAAGTCCCCAGTTAGGGGACAAGAGGAAAAACAACAAAAGGACAGTCTTGGTGGCAGAGCGGGCCTGGGGGCCAGGTGTCAATGTCCTCACGTACAAATCCCCCAGGACGGCTGGGGGGTGGTGGGAGGCCGTGTCACTTGCCCCAAGTTCCCCAAACACGGCGGCCACACTCCCCGGCTGCCTGCGTGGCTCGGAGCCCCACCCTGCGCGAACGAGGTTTCCTGCTCCGCATTCCCGGGGCACCCGCCACGGAGGGTAGACACGAGGAAACGTCCCCCCACCCCCCGTTGCCTGGTAGAGTCGCACTCGCTCCTCGCCACTCAGCAGAAGTGGGGTCAGAGCGAAGCGTGGTTTGGTAGAAGAAGCAGCTCTGCCCACGGCGGCCACAACTCCGTGGGGTGAGTACTGAGGTTTTCAAAGGCGCCATATGGCTGGTTACACAGCCTGCGCTGGGGACCCGCAGATGTGTGGGAGCAGGTGGGGAGGGCCCTGTAGGTGGCCTGTGCCCTGCTGGGTGCCTGATGTTGGTTCTGTGACTCTCTACTGAACACAGGACTGTAGTATTGTTCTAGGAGACTCATCTACAGTCTCCTGTGGGGGTTAGGACTTTGGTCTATGGGATTCCTTGTTGACCATAACAAAGTGAAAAGGCAAAATGAGAAATGCTTCACCACAGGAACAAGTGCCAAAATGTGGAGGTCCTTCATATAAAAAGATCTCCAGTAAATCAATAAGAGGTCCACAAACCACTTAATGAATGTGAGATCCTGAATAGTGTGGATGACAGAAAAAGTTCGCTGGTGGTGTAACTGGTGACGTTTGCATCAGTTCTGGGCTTTGGTCAACAGTAGTGCAAGAAAGTTGATTCCTGACACATGTTGGGTGGTTGTGGAAGACGCTGAGCGAGAGGAAGCCCAGAGGAGGGTGTATGGGAATTCTTTGCCTTGTTTCTGCACTTTTTAAAATACTTTTATAGATTTTCTTTATTTATTTGGCAGAGAGAGAGAGAGAACACAAGCAGGGGGAGTGGAAGAGGGAGAAGCAGACACCTGCTGAGCAGGGAGCCTGACGTGGGACTCGATCCCAGAACCCTGGGATCATGACCCAAGCTGAAGGCAGACGCTTAACCAACTGAGCCGCCCAGACGCCCCGTTTCTGCACTTCTTCTGCAAGTAGAAAAGCATCTCAAGATTTAAAAAATGGACGGTTCACAATGGATGTCAGCAACCCACAAAAAGCATGACAAATGGCCGTGAGTGAGAAATGCACACTCTGCAGTAATCCGAACATTGTTGATGACTTGAGGAAAGGGTCCTTTCAGCCTCTGATCCAAGGACACCAACAAGCCAGGTCCCTGGACGCAATGAGGGGCCCTGGAGGGGGTATGCCCGGGAACGTGGCGCACTAAGTGACAGAACTTGGATGCGGACCTTCCCGATTCCGCTAACTGCCATGTGGTGGTGTGGGAGACCGCCCTTGTTCTCAGTAAATTCCTGTTGGAAGACTTACGGGCGCGGGGGTGGGCGGCACCAATGTCCGCAAGTTAATCTCCAACGGCTCAGAGAAAATGAATGTGTGCACACGCTCGGTCACGTGTGTGCTGGTGACCCCGTTCCTACATCTGCCACAAGCATCGCTCTCTGCACCGGTATGTACACACCCTGTGCACACACAACAGGAACGCACACACACACGCACATGGACACACATGGGGGGAGAGAGAGCAAACAGTTCAGCTGGAAACGCCCGCAGCCCGGCGTGCAAAGGGCACATGGGGTTCCTCACATTGTTCCTGCAACTTTCCGGTAAGTTTGCGACCAGAGCAAACATGGGAATCTGTCTGGGAGCTACTCCAGGGGCCATCTCCAGGTGAACGGCCTCGTTTTGAAAAAAAAACGGGAACAGTGGACACAGGCCACAAAATTCGTCCTCTAAGAGAGTAAAACGCAGCTCGCCCTTTCTTTAGACCTGCTGTGCTTCCTGGAGAAACAAACTGAAGACAAGTATGTGTCCGTTTTGTAAATAGGAAACAAGAGCTATTTTTGAAAAGCCCTGACCTTTTGCCCCCTACACAGACTGGGGACGGGGGTGGGGACGGGGGTGGGGGGCTGGCCAGGGTCCAGAGGGTGGGGCAGGGTGGGAGCCGGACCCGAGTGGGGCCCACACTGCAGCGGCTGGGCCCCTGTGGGTGCAGCCGGCGGGGCGGCTGGCATCTCCACCTTCCAGAGCGCCTTCCCCGCTCTGATGATTTTCCTGTCTGCTCTGCAGGTCCATAAATCCAAAGCAAGGGCCGCCGCGGGAGCCGCCTGGGGCGGCCGGTCTGGCCCGGGGAAGCCGTGAGCCAGGGTGCGTGACGTGCTGCCAGTGACCGCGGGCCCATGAGCCCAGCGGAGGCCGAGGGACAGGGCACGGCGGGGAGGAGACAGGCCGGCCCGGGCATGCGTCCCGGTCCAGGCATCCGCTGGCCGAGAGCCTTGGTCTCTGAGACTCAATTTCCTCAAATGGGAAGAGGACACAGACAGGACGCACACAGCCCTCAGCGGGAACTCAGACTAAGTACTATATTTGGATCCAACAGAACATGACGTCAACGTCGTGTCAGCCTGGGCACCAAGGTCAAGCATGGTGACGAGTCACAGTGACAGCACAACCCGACACGGCGTCAGGAGAAGGGCACTTCTCTCGGGGGTCTTCCTCCCCAAAACCCATCACCCCAGTCTGACCAAGAGAAAAACATCAGACAAACCCCAGCGGGGAGACGTTCTACAAAATTCGTGGCCAGTTCTCCCCCAAACCGTCCGGGTCAGAAAGCAAGGAAAGTCAGAACCTGTCACAACCCAGAAGGCCCTACAGAGACGACGTGGCGGAGAAGCAAGTGGCCGGCGGGACCCCGGTGCAGGGGGCAGACGTGAGGGCAGGGCTGGCGACATGGGAATTACCGTGGAGGCTGACGCACCGACATGGGTTTCGTGGCTGTAACGCTGTGCCCTGGTCACGTCCAGGCCAACCCCGGGGGTGGGGGGCTGCCGGGCGGCGGACGGCACTCACAGCTGGCTTTGCAACTGCTCGGTAAACCCCAAACCATGCAGAACAAGAGGGTTCACTCTAAGATAACCTGACTGGCTGAGTGCTTCCTGCGGGGTCAGTGCGGTGCGTCCCCTGCTTCCCATGGGGAAGGAGGTCTGAGAGCCGGAGTGCGGCCAGGGGGCCATTCTGGGCAGGGGGGGTCCTGGCTTGTGCCTCGTGTACCCTGCTGCAGGACGGGCCCCATGGGGGAGGACACTGCCTCTTCCTACACGTCCATCCCCTTTGGGCACTGATAGGTCCTCATCTTCAGGGTGAGTGTCCTGTGCCCCCAAAGGTGTCTCCTGATGGTACCAGATCTGCCGTGGGTTAAAGTGCGCCTCCAAACACACGACGTGACCTTCCTTGGAAAGAGAGTCATTGCAGATGTAATCAAGTTAGTGAGAGACTGTGCAAGCAGGGCACCTAATCCAGTGTGACAGTGTCTTTAGAAGAGGAAGGGAGTTTGGACACGGAGACATGCAGACAAGAAGGCCATGGGGGCACAGAGACAGACGGGAGGGGTGTTCTCATTAGCCGAGGCACCGACCCTCTGCGGGACGCTCGGGAGGGAGCACGGCCCTGGGAGTCGGACGGCTGGCCCCTGGGGCCAAGGGAGGACAGATCTGCGTGGTTCTGGCTGCCCCGTGCGTGGTGGCTCTGCCATGGCGGTCCCGGGGCTGCAGACACAGCAGATGGTGGTGAGCTCTGCCTCACGTGGTCCTCTCCGCGCTGATCAGCTGTCCTCTACGCATGAGTGTCCCCGGCCTCTCTGGGCCACGGGCAGAGCAACCTGTCCAGAGGGGGACATTCCACGAGGCGAGAACGGCGGCTGAGGACACGCGTGCGTACAGCACTGCAGCCCGCCGGGCTCTGGGTCGGGAGCACACGGCAGCGGCCAGCTCTGACAGCATAGCCAAGGGACAGCGCGGTGGCCGTGGATTCGCTCTGGGCATGAGACGACATGAGGGCCCCGCCACCGCGTGGATGAGTGGCAGCGTCCCTGTTCTCGCCCAGGGGTACTCAGGGCAGGGGCACGACGCCCGCGAGTCACTTGCAAAGGCGAGGTGCACGTGCGGAGGTGAGCGGGCTGGTAACGGGGAGAGGCTATGTCCACAGGTGACACAGGCGACTGACGATGGAGAGAGCCGCTGTGGCCACACGCATCTGTGCACACACACGCACGGGCGCACGTGTCCCCTCCAGATACTGCGGTTCCACTCCTGAGCCAAGTTCTCTGACACACGACCCCCAAGCCTCCCTCCCGCGTGCCCCTTGCCCATCATCCCGGCCCCGCCCCCCACTTCCCGTCACCCATCTGGAGGGGTCCCACCTCGGGCCTCCCTCCCACCGCCACCTCCCCGAGACCTGAGCCCGGCCTCCGTGTCCCTGCAGTAGTCCGGGCTCCCCCCGCAATAGGGATACAGGGCAGGGCCGTTCTCTGGGGGCGTCCCGGGCGCTGTGGGGGCAGAGCAGCATTCCTGGCTCCCGCCTCTTAATGCCAGGAGCTCCCCCAGTCCTGACAACCACAGGGTCCCCAGGCATAGCCCAGTGTCCCGGGGGCTGCTAGGTGATGGCCAGTCCTCACTCCCGCAAACAGGGTCACTGTCGGGATGAACCACGTCGGTGTAGGAAGCTGCCGCCAGGCTCTCCCGGGCTCCGGGCTCGGAGGGAACCGAGGTCACGGGGAGACTTGGAGGCAGGGAGGGGCGGGCTGCCGCGGAGCTGGTCTCTGGGGAGCTGTTTGCTGCATCTTCCCTCCCAGAGAGCTCAGAGCGCAGATCCCACCCCCCAGATAAGGACAGGGACCCTCGCTACAGAGTCCCGTGGAAGGGAAGCAGGTTGCCCCTCGTCCCTCCTCCCAGTGGCCCCCACCCGCCACCGTGTTGAGCCGTGCAGCTGCCCTTGGGGCCAGCACGCGTTTGACCCACGGACCCTCGCGCAGCTCCGTTGGCTGCGTGTACGTTTAGGAGGGAAGACACGTCCAGGCAACAGCCCCCATTTCCAAATCCTGGCACAGGGCCAGGGTGGGGTTCCCCGACCCCGCAGCAAAGGGGGCAGAGGTGGCGGGTGGCGGAGGCAGGCGCGGGTATCGTGGGGCAAACAGAACTGGAGGGAAGGCAGCACTGGCGTGCCGGGCCGGGCCTCTCTCTCGGTGGGAGGCAGACGGACCGGTGCGCGGGGGACACGTATGCATGTCCCCAGGCGACACAGAGCCCAGACGACAGACAGACAGACAGAAGCCGCGAGAAGTGGTCTCGGGCGCAGGCACACGCGCATGGTGCCCGCGAGCCAGTCCACGTGGGGCGTCCCCAGCTCTGCCCGCGGAGGACGCCCATGCGGTGATGCCCCTCAGGCCAGCCGGTGGTTTCGCTTCACGCCACAGGCCCCCCGCCACGTCGGCCGCTGCCGCAACCCGCCGGCGAGTCCCTGACGCCCTCCGGACGGTCCCGGCACGGGCCACCCGCTGGAGCTTCCGGAAGCCGTCGGTCTCGCCGCGTGTTCACCCACACTTGGCAGGAGAGACCCCGATGGTTCTCCTCGAAGTGCTCGTTCCCAGGTCCGACGAGGCCGGCCACAGACCCCGCAGAGGCCGGCGAAGTGTGTGGGCCCGACGGGGCACGGCTCGCCTTCGTAAGCAGTTTTGTTTGCGGGGACACGGGCACACGCATTTACGGACGACGGAGGCCACGGGCTGGGCTGAATCTTTGCAACAGAGGGACCGGCCCCCGAAGAGACACTTGCTGTCCGCCCGGCCCTTCGAGGAAGCCGGCCCTCCCGATGGAGCGGACCCCAGGTGGGCTGTCGGCTCTCGAGGGCGCGAGAGGTCCCCGTCCCTCTTGTATGAAGACTCGAGGCACTTCTCAGGCGCGCTTTCGGTGGGGACCACCGTGCTCCCTGCTGCCGCTGGCCTTCGGGCGGCCGTGTCCTCTGGTCTCCTTCGTCTCACTAGGGCAGTCAGTGCCTTCAGCCTCCGGACCTGGGGGTCAGCCTGTCCTGCTCCGCCCCGCTTTCCTTTAAACAAGACGTCGTCCACTGGGAGGATCTCCTCGCTGTGGGTTAGTGATCCTCAACTGGGGACAATTCCCCCCCCACCCCAGGGGACACAGGTGATGTCTGGGGACGTCAGTGGTGGCCACGGCTGGCATGCTCCTGGCCCCAAGGAGGATGGTCTGGGATGCTGCTCAGCCCTCCCCACCCGGCACCCCGGATGCCCCCAGACAATGACGGCCCTGTCCCAGCAGCGCAGGAGTGGGGCGGTGGGGGGGGCCTGCCTTAAGCCTCAAGTAGCAACAGCCAGGATGAGCTAAGGCATCCACCCGGCTCGGGGAGGCCGGCCATACCCTGCTTGGGGAATCAGGATTCAGGTCCTCTCCAGGCTCTGCGCTCTGAAGCAAGAGCCCACAGGGGACAGGGACCGCCAGACCCTGGTGAAGAGGACACTGGCAAGGCCTTGCCCCTCAGACACATTCACAGAGCGGCAGCAGGGACGGGGCATGAGGAACAGACCCGCCCCTTCCTGGTGAAGCTCCCAGCCCCGGAAGGAAGTGTGTGATCCCACAAACAGCCCCGGAAGGAAGTGTGTGATCCCACAAACAGAATTAGATACCAGGATAACAGGTTTGAATCAAAAGTGCAGAAAGTCATGAATGAGCCTACGGGGTCCTGATTTCCCTTTGGGAGGGTCAGGAGGTGACTTTTTTTTTTTTTTTTGAGGAGGTAACTTTTAAAAAGGAGAACGGGGTGGGGGGGCGCCTGGGTGGCTCAGTGGGTTAAGCCTCTGCCTTTGGCTCAGGTCATGGTCTCAGGGTCCTGGGATTGAGCCCCACATCGAACCCCGAATCGGGCTCTCTGCTCAGCAGGGAGTCGGCTTCCCCCCCATCTCCGCCTGCCTCTCTGCCTACTTGTGATCTCCATCAAATAAATAAATAAAATCTTTTAAAATAAAAAATAAAAAAAATAAAAGGCAAACGGGGCTTAGGAGGTGCAGGGGTGAGGAAGGGATGGACACATTAACCCACAAACCCACCGATGCCTCCTCCCTTTTTTGGACTCGCGTTGAAAAGTGGGGGACTGCAGCCCCGCTGGGGGTGGGGGGGCTCTCTAGGGCTCTGGACGTTATGAAGTGGCCGCCCGCCCGCTGGTAAGTCACCAGACACGACGCAGGATCGTTGGCGCGATCATCATCTCTCCAGTCGTGCAGGGGCCCAGAGGAAGGAGGCTCTGGGGCTCTACCCCACGCTCCGCCGCCGCAGCACTGTCCACAGGACCCCACGCCAGGCCCAGGGCCCGCCACGGGGAGGTCTGCCTTCTGCCGCGCCAGGGCCCCCCATGGGGTCTGCTCAGACTGCCTGGGGGTGGCCGGGCTCTTCCACTCAGCTCCCCGACTTCCCTTTTGCTTCTAATTTCTATTTAAAAAAAATTTTTTTTTCACATTGTGAAATCATTATCGATTCCTAAGAGGTTGCAAACAAAAGAACAACCATACAGGGGCCCTCGCCCGGCCTCCCCGGATGGGAAGGACGTGCACATAGTTAATCGCCGCTAAATCCGTGCAGGAACAGGCCACTGCTGCGACCAGAGCTTAGCGGACCATCTGGGTGTGTCTCAGGCAACCCAAGCGGGAGGGCGGGTTCGCGTCCCACCGGCCGCCGTCCCCGCAGCGCCCCTCCTCCTCACGGCTAGCCCTTCCCCAGGGCACTGACCCCACATTCCCGCTCCTTGACAAGGCACAGCAAGCCGGGCCTGAGGTCCCTGCAGGGCTGTCCACGGGCACCCGCAGTGTGTCCCGGGAGCACGGCTGGTTTAACATGCGTGCTGGGTCCACACGCCACACCATGTCACGTCAGCAGGACAGCGGACAAAGCCCACGGATGCAGCAAAGACTTGTCCAACCTCTACACCCCCGTCACAAGCTGAGGACAGAAGGGAACTCCCACAACCTGACCAAGGGCCTCCCCAGAAGCCACAGCCACACGCGTGCCCACGACGATGGCCTGCAGAGCCAGGGAGGGCAGGGGTGCCAGGCGCTCCGCATCCTGCCAGACGTCCTGGCTGGGGCAGTTGGTCCGGGTGGGGGACGTCAACGGGGTCCAGATGGGAGAGGAGGCTGGAGAACCACGTCTGCACGGCACACGCCACCGCCCAGGGTGGCACGGGCACGGACGCACAGCAGCCACACGGCGCCCAGCAGGCTGCCTGGGAACCGAGCAGACATGTAGGGCCCCAGCCTTCCCCCAGTGTGATGGGGATGCGCGAGGGGATGCCGGGTGACGGGAGTCCGGCATCGGGTTGGATGGCGGCACAGAGATCATGCCACACGGGCTCTCGGCACAGGGACAGGTAGTAGGCAGACCTCACAAAGCATGTCAAGACTCATTTTTTGCCTTTTTCTTTCTTGTCAGCAGCTGCCCAGGACGGTCAGAGGGCCTGTTCCTCCTGGGAACGGGGTGGGGACGGGGGCGGCTGGGAACGCTGTCCTGCCTGGGGCCGTATTTCTCTTCCATCCTCCTCTGACCTGCGTTCCAGACGGACTGCTGATGCACCCGTCCTCGGCCGCCGTGTCGTGGGAACCCGACTCGGGGTCTAGCACTCTCGGAGGCCAGTCACCCCCGATGGCTGCAGCAGGCGTCCTTCCCTCCAGGCCCCCTTGGGTTCAGGGTACCACTCTTCTGCCTGGTTGCTGTACTCTGACACTGGGGCCCCGTGCTGTCCCCAGGGCTGGCCAGCTCCCAGGTCCCCTTCCTCATGGCTCCTTATCGTCTCGGGCCTGCTCTTGACCTTCCCACACTGACCCCAACTCTATTTCTCCTACTGCTCCCTCCTCCTGGGGCTGGGCCATGGATCTGGTGCCCTTGGGCCCTGTGCCATGGCTGTGTGATGTCTGTGTCATTTAAAACACCACTTCAGGGGCGCCTGGGTGGCTCAGTGGGTTAAGCCTCTGCCTTCAGCTCAGGTCATGATCCCAGTGTCCTGGGATCGAGCCCCGCATCGGGCTCCCGGCTCCGCAGGGAGCCTGCTTCCTCCTCTCTCTCTCTGCCAGCCTCTCTGCCTACTTGTCATCTCTCTCTGTCAAATAAATAAATAAACCTTTAAAAAAAAATAAAAAAAAAAATAAAACACCACTTCACATGTGCTGCCCCAAGGACAGACCCCGAGCCAATGGCGCTCAGGGAGGGAACCAGACACAGGAGGCACACGCGGTGGGAGTCCACGCATGTGACACGGCCAAACCAGGCTCCTCCACGGACTTTGGGCCCGGGGATGGGGGGAGGGTAGAGGAGTGACTGCTAATGGGGGCAAGGTGCCCTTTGGGGTGATGGAATGTCCTGGAATTAGATGTGGGTGATGGTTGCGATCTCTGCAAATACGCTAAAAACTATTCAATTCTACACTGAAAATAGGTGAAGTGTACAGTGTGTAAATTTTGTCTCAATAAGGTGTTAGAAAATAAATGAGAAGCAACAACATTATCAAGAGGTTGGGCCGTTTATCCAAATGGACTTTTCGAGTGTGTCAGTTTTTAAATGCATCAGAAAAATAGAAAGATTCGAAGCTGTATGGGACGAACAGACCAGGGGAAGGAGGACGCCAGCGCTCAGGTTTGCTCTGTCCAGCACAAAATCATTTCCACATATTTTACGGGTGAGGAAACAGGCTTAGCAATGGGGGTGACGTGAACCGCATGCCCGCAGAGCCGTCCCGTCTGCATCCGTCCATCCACCCGCTGCCCTGTCCGTCCATCCGTCCACCGTCCTGTCTGCATCCACCCACCCGCCCTTCCGCCCACCCGCATCCACAGACACACACGCAGGACCGCCAGCAGAAAGGCAAATAGAATCCAGGCTTGCAAACCGCCGTCCCACACTATTCTCATCCCTCGTAAATGTCAACACCCATTACGTTTGCAAAGCTGAACACAGCAATGAGCACACCGCTCCTCGCCTTCGGATGCTCCGGGTAACCTAGCAACCTCGTCCCGGAGCCCGCGGGAGCGCCCCGCCCAGCATGTCTGCCTCTCCACGCTCGCTCGGGGCCGTGGGAGCGGCGGGTGCACAAGTCAGAAATAACCAAGCCTCTGCCGGTTCTCCTGCGTTTGTGAGGCGGCACTCCTCCGTGCCCCCGCCGCGTGCCTCCCCGGAGCGGCCCGCGATGCTCATGGGGTGTGGCGAGGCGCTCTGCACACCCCGGGGCACACCCGGGAGCCGGGCCCGCCCCGCGCTCCAACACCGCCTGCCAGCACGGCCCGCGGCGACCCTCACTCTGCAGTGGCCCAGGCTGGAGAGCAGCGCGGGCACTGAAGGGGGAACGTCATCTCCGCTGCCTCCTTCTGACTCGTGGGTTTCTTCCGGGGCTCACCACCCCGCGTCCGGGAGCCGCACACCCACGCCCGCCTCGAGCGAGCCGGGCCGGCACCCCGGGACCCTGTTACGCTTCATCTCTCCTCCGTTTGCGCTTTTCACCCCCCACGTGGAACCACAACACCCCTCGTACACCCCAAATTCACAAGAGTATCGTCATCCACTCCCCAGCCTGCGAGCAGTGGGCCCTGATGGTCAAACGGGCCTTTTCAGGCTCGTGTGTCGAAACCCGGAGCCAGCGAGGCCCGTGTGTGGCATTTGCTTGGCGTGTCTCTTCGTGCCCCCTCTCTGTCAATCATCACTTAAGAAACAAAACACAAGTTCTGGTTTTCAGAATCCTCTCAGGCTAGAAGAACGGTGAGGCCGGCACGGAGCCCCCCACCCCCACCCGTCGTGGCTCCTGCTGCTGACTCCCGGTGCGGTGGGCTAGAGCTGTCCTCACTGGGCCGGCACCGACACGGAAAACCCACACTGTCCAGATTTTCTTACTACTTCCCCAAGGTCCTCGTCTCCCGCAGGACTGCACACAGGACCACCCCTCGCCCCGCATGCTCATGTGGCGACGGCTGGTCCTATGAGTCCAACTGAGCGGCGTGTCCGCGAGGCACCCCTGTGAGTCCACGGCCTGAGGCACATAGGCCGCCCTCCCCGTGAAGCTGGGCCTCTCCACCCCCCCGGGGGGCCTGAACACGGCAAGAGGCAGAGTCCGTCAGAACATGTCTCTATCCGACCGTCCAGCTGGGACATTGGTCTTGTCCTGCATTTCGGACTCGGACTCAGACTGGAACTCACTCCGTCCGCCTGGTAGGATCTCCAGGCGGCCAACTGCACTCCTGGACCTTCTCAGCCTCCCTAATGGCCTGGGCCAATCCCTTATTTCCATACCCTGTTGGTTCTGCTTCTCGGGAGAACCCAGATCATACAGTTGTCGTGCCGCCTTGGGTCTCTCGGGGCTGAGACAGTTTCTCAGATTTTCCTGGTTTCATGACCTGGACAGTTTCGAGGAGGCCTGGCTAGGAATTCTGTAGGCAGTGCCTCAAGCAGGGTCTGTCTGATGCTTTTCTCACATAATTAGACTTGGGTGATGGACTCTGGGGAGAAAAACCGTAGACACAAAGTGCTTTTTTCGCCCCAGTACATGAAGAGTATGTACTTCATGGATATGACACCGGAAGGACAGGAAACAGAAGAAAAAATAAATTGAACTTCATTAAAATAAAAAACTTTTTTTTTTTTTTAAGAGAGAGTGAGAGAGTGAGCGGGGGCTGGGGGAGGGCAGAGGAAGGAGAGCGAGAATCCTAAGCAGGCTCCATGCCCAGCAGAGAGCCTCATGAGGGGCTCGATCCCACAACCCTGAGATCATGACCTGAGCTAAAATCAAGAGTCGGACACTTAACAGACTGTGCCACGCAGGCGCCCCCCAAATGAAAAAAGGTCTGTGCATCAGAGGGCATTTTCAATAGAGCAAAAGGCAGTCCAAGGAACAGGAGAAATTGTTTACAAATCATTTATCTGGTAAGGGAATAATATGTACAATACATAAAGAATTCCTACTATTAAACGAGCAACAGTCCGATTAAAAATGAGCACCACACAGACGTTTCTCCAAGGAAGACCTACGAATGGCCAGGAAGCACAAGAAAAGATGGTCACGTCACTACTCATCCGAGAATGCAAGTCAGGACCATGGGGGGTACCACGTCACACCCATCAGGATGCCTCGTATGAAAACACAAAGCCAGTAGCGGAGATAACAAGACCAGTGAGGACCCGGAGGACCTGGAAGCCTTGTGTGTGGCAGGTGGAAACAGAAAATGGTGCAGCCGCTGCGGAAAACAGTATGGAGTGTCCTCAAAAATGTAAGCATGAAATTACCATAGGGTCCAGAAATTCCAGTTCTGGGTGGGTATACCTGAGAGAACGGAAAGCAGGAACTTGACCATGTCCTTATACACCCATGTTCACGGCAGCCAAAAGGTGGAAGCAGCCAAGGGTGTGTTGACAGATGAATGAGTAAGCACCGTGTGGCCCGCCCATGCTCTAGACTACGGTCCAGCCTCTGAAAGGAAGGGACCCTGACCCCTGACACCACGCAGTGGGACCCTGAGGACACCAGGCTCAGTGAGAGGAGCCAGACCCAGGAGGACCCCAGAGGAGTCCCGTCCGCACAGAGAGGAGAGGGTGGAAGCCGGGGCTGGGGCAGGGGGTGGGGAGTCCGTGCTTCGTGGGGACAGAGTCTCCCTGTGGGGAGATGGAAAGTTCTGGAGACAGAGGGTGGGGGTGACTGCAGCACAGCGTGAGGGTACTTCGTGCCACTGAGCTGTGTGCTTAGAGACGGTTACGATGCTGAATGTCATGTTGTGTGTATCTTACAGTAAAAAGAAGCTACATGTATTGTTTAAAAGGCCAGGCCTGGAATAACCTAGATGGACACCGGCCCAGCAGTGCAGAGGTGCAGAAACATCTCGGGTCTGCCTCTGTCTGGGTCTTTGGGGCTTCTTGGAGCATGGTAGCCAGAGCCCTATTCTCGCCCTAAGTGGCTCAGACCCAGAGCTGAGGAGTCAGCATAAAACGTGGCCCCACACATCTGGGGAACCTACCAGAAGCTGAGCCGCTGTGAAGAGCCATGCTCCCAAGCCAGGCCACCCGGGGCACCCAGCTGAAGTGCAGGGCGTGGGGCGCCGTCACACACCCACCTCCGCGTGGCGGCATGTACCCGGGAAAAGCCTGCAAGAAAGTCTCGGGGCGGACACAGGAGTGGGGAGGACAGAGGAAGACTGGCCTGTGCAGAGCACACGCTCTCGCCGGGCCTCTGACTTAGCATTTCCGTAAGTTCCCCAATGTAGTGCTCACGACCGGCCATGGACGGGTCTTGGCCCAGCGCCCAAACACGCCTGTCATTCCTCAGTATGAGCGGGGAAGCCAGGACGCAGGAAAACCAAGAAACTTGCCTCAGACCCATCAGGACAGCTTGTGGCCCGCGCTGGACTAGACGGTCGTCCACCTCGCCCACACCTCGGTGCGGGCTGGATCTGGGGAGAGGGGTCTGCGGGGGGAGACGTCCGCTTCCCCGCACCCACACTGTTACGTACATTTATAAACACATCCCCGACCGGGGCAAGATCCCAGATCTGACTCTCGGGGAGATGACAACGGCCTTCCTCTTCCAGAGTGACAGGGGCCGCGGGTACAGGCTCTCCTGCACACAGCCTCTTTTTCTCAGCTTTTTGATTTCTGGGACCTCACTTCTCCCCAGCCATGAGCAGCCTCTGACAGGCTACAGCTGAGGTTTCAGAAATGCCGCATGAACTCGGGGCGTCTGGGCACACGATGCGTTTTCCCCCGCTGCCGGCTGTGTGTTTTCCGATGAGCGCCCAGGAAAAGAAGTCCCCGAGGGGGGTGGTCAGGAGAAAGAGAACAAGGCTGAGAAAGCCCGGCCTTACCCAGCGCTGGTATCACTTCTGTATTCTCTCCTTATCGAGAAGGGGGAAAAAATCGAAGTTGAACTAAAAGGTCACATCACTCCAAGCTGGAAAGAAGTCTAGTTTCTAGAAACCTCTCCAGAAATGGGAAGCTGGGTTTCCAGCGTAGTTTCCACCGGGTGCGGGTGGGGAAGGGGCTGCAGGGAGGGAGGGGGTGCAGCAGGAAGTGGGGTGCCCCGCTTGGCAGGCAAGACCGAGGCCGCGGGGCTCCAGCGCCGGTTGGCTGTGCGGTGGAGCACGCCTTCCGGGCGTCACTCCCGGGCAGAACCACCACGCGGCGCCTTGCGGGACGGCCGCTGGCCTGCCTGCTGTCCCGGGCTGACCTCGGGGAGCCCTGCACTCTCCCTCGCGGACCTGGGGAATGTCCATCCTCGTGAACATTCACGCTGAGACCTGAGGTTTCGGTTTCAACAAAATAAATACGGCAGTGGCCCACCCCTTCCTCAACGAACCCAACAAAGCAGGCTGGTCTCTGGGGGCGTTTCGGGGGTTTCCAGGGGAGAAAGTCTGGCCCTGCCAGCCTCCAGGACACAGAAGGTGGGAACTGAGTGGACGGCCCCCGAGGCAGCGCCGCGTGTAGCTGTCCCATCTCCCCGGGTTCCCCAAAGTCAGGGAAGCTTGGGCACCTCTCTGAACTCGGCTGAGGCCCATAACACGTCCAAGTTGGAAGGCAACACGGGTATCCTGGTACGAAGGTTCTGCCACCAAGGGGGGGCTCCTGGGAGCCCCGAACAACAAGGAACTCCCTGCCTGAAAGACCGAGGAGCAAGGACCCCCAAGCTGAGTGGCAGTGGGACCACCAGGCCTCCCATGCGGATCTCAGACCCCACGGGGAAGGAACTTGCTAGAATACGCCTCTCCCCCAGGCACTGTGGGCCTCTGGCACTGGGTCATTCTCTGCGGTGGGGCATCCCAGGCGCCGTGGGGGTTGGCGGCATTCTGGTCCCCACGCTCTCGATGCCAGGAGCACCCCAGGCGTGATGACCCCACACAAGCCCGGATGCCACCCGTGTCCCCTCGGTGAGCCCTGGCCTAGAACTCACGACCTCAGAGCAAGCAACTGTCGTTTGTTTCAATCCGAGAAGCATATACTGCATCTCCTGAGAGGTCGCTCGGGGGGCCCCCAGCCAGGTCAGAGCCCCCCTGTCGTGACTGCTCCCGGAGAGGCCCACACGGCAGGACACTGGGCAAGGGACGAACAGACGGTGGCGGAAATGAGACACGGCTCTGCAGGGAGGTCCTGCTGATGCTCCCACAAGCAGTCAACGTGCCCTTCTCCGTCCGCGTCCCCCCCGATCGGGGCCCACAGCTGGAAAAACGTCAGCAAGAACCAGACGGACAGGAGCGAGGTGGGGCCTGAGCAGAACACAGACCCTGCTCTTGGGGTTCCAGGCCTTCCAAAGCCGTCTTCTGTGCTCATGAGCTGCGGCTGGGGCTCACCCTTCAGGAATGTTCCGACTCACAGAAACGCAGGTGGCTGCCACCAGAGGCAGCCCGTCGCGCCCCGGGGGGGAAGATGAGTGTCATCGCTGGCACGTGGAGCGTCACAGAATCAGGGATGGTGAGCTGTGCTAAACACAGAACGTGGGGGCGCCTGGGGGGCTCAGTCGTGAAGCGTCTGCCTTCGGCTCAGGTCATGATCCCAGAGTGCTGGGAGGGAGCCCGATGCGGGCTCCCTGCTTGGCGGGGAGCCCGCTTCTCCCTCTGCATCTGCCCTGCCCCCCACTGGCGTGCACGCGCCGGCGTGTATGTGCACTCTCATTAATAAGCAAAATCCTTTTTAAAAAAACCCACGCCCCCAATAAACCAAACACAAGACAAGTTTGTACACAGAGCAGGGTCTGACTCCCCCCCCACCAATCCGTGACCGCAAGGGCAGGTTTGCACCCAGAGCCAGACAGGCAGCGTGGACGGCAGCCCCCACCCAGCCCCACTGCAGAGCCCGTCGCGGTGAGGAGCCTTGCAGGGTGTGACTAGTGTCCCCGCTCTTACTACTTGTAATAACGTGACTCTCTATCCAGCCATCTGCTTCCGTGAGCAGGGGGAGGGAGAGCAGACTGTCCCCTCCCGGGAGGGCAAGCCAGTACCGGGGGCGTTGGGCTCACAGGGCGAGGGTGGCCCGACCATAGCCACCCACCCCCGTGTCCCGCCTTATCTCAGCGTTCATCTTTTCAAAGCCTGAAT
Source organism: Lontra canadensis (assembly GCF_010015895.1). NCBI lineage: Eukaryota > Metazoa > Chordata > Mammalia > Carnivora > Mustelidae > Lontra > Lontra canadensis. The sequence goes on from NW_022631178.1 coordinate 1,643,561, forward strand.
TAGAGGAGTGGTCTCCCAGCAGCTGAGAGCATGTGCTCCGGGCCCGCTGGCCGGGTCAGGCCGCTGAGTCCCCGCTGCTCATGGGCGGTGGGATCTGGGTGGAGCCAGGTGGACTTCCTGGCTCCTCACCTATGGGACAGGGCAAGCAGCAGCCAGAGCTCCTGGATCCATGACTCCAGTGACTCCTAAACGGCCTGGCCCCAGGACCTGTTTCCACCCTTAAAAACGATCGTGGTGACCTGTGATCCGTTCACGCCAGCCGCAGATGCACGCATGGGTGCCCGGCCTGAATGCAGCCCCTGCTCTCTGGGGCAGGGGCTGGGGGCCTCTTCCTCGCCACGTCCCCAAGGCTGGGCAGCCAGGGCAGCCGACGGCACCATCCCAGTGCAAGATTCTGTCCAGGAAGAGAAAGGGCTCTGGGAACCCCCTGGCCCTAGCACTGCCTCCAGGAGCTGCAGGAGCGTCTCGGAGACCTGCCGGGAAGGAAGCCTGCTGGGCCCAGAGACATGACACGCATCTGACCGGGGGTTAAATTTCCCACACCCTGGCTTCAAGCCACCTGCACCCTACACTCCCTCACGCAGATGCTGCCTCCCTTCTGCAGGGGGGAAGCTGCTGGCAGGAAAGCACACTCTGCAAGGAGCCCACAGAGTGGGCGGGCAGGCAGGCGGGCGGGCGTGGGGACACCCTGGGCCCGCCCGGAGCAGCTGAGCAAGGACCACTACGCGATCCTAACGGCATGTGCCACCTCCGACGGGATGCTGGGGATCTAAATTAATCCCAGACGCTGGGCTGCGAGGCGAAGCAGAGGCTGATCTCGGTCTGGGCAGCAGGCCACCCGTGTCCTCTTTTTCCTCGATCAGAACTGCCTTTTACAGCCAGCGTGGTGTTGAACTACCGGGAGGGGTCGAGGGCAAGAGAAGCCGGGCCGGATGCAGGGCACGCAGGAAGCGGCCAGACAGGCGGAGCCCAGACCCTGGGCTCTGGGGCGGGCGCTGGGCGCAGCAGAGCCGAGACAGGGAGGGCCCGGGTGTCTGCAGGGATGAAGGCACAGGGCCAGCCACACGCGCCAGGAGGGTCGGTGCACGGCCCACCCTCTTCGCTTCCGAAGAGGGAGAAGCCGGGCACCAAGCGGCAGAGTTGAGGGTGGAAGGCACCCTCTGTTCTTCCCACTCCAAGGGGCTGGATGGGGATGCTGGTGGCTCCCTGGGCTGCGAATGCCGGACAGTCCCGGGCTCGGAAACACAAGCCCAGAGCCGTGCTTCCAGAGTCCAGAGCGGGGACAGAACAAAACCAGGCAGGAGCAGCTGCGGGGTTTGGGAGGGGGATGTCGGTTTGCCTGTCCTCCCTGTGCACGGGGTTCTGAGTTCTGCACAGGGCACGGGCTCAGGGGAGCTCAGATGTCTCGGCTGCTCCATTTCACAGGTGCGGGAACTGAACACAACAGTCAGAGGCCCCTGTTTTGAGCGGCTGCAAGTTTTTGGCCCCGTGCCTCCGAGCCGTGGTGTGGAAACCTTTCCACACACCCCCCATGTCGCACCCGAGGGGCACCCTGCATTCAGGGACGAAGTGCGGCCTGTCAGGATGCTTTTCCCAGAGACACAGGACAACGGGGGGAGAGCACCATTCGCAGTGGGTCCCTGCACCCCAAAAACAGTGGGCCACAAGGTCCCAGGAGAGCAGCTGAATTCTGGGGTTGCATGAGGTACAGCTACGGAAATGCAAACCCTCATGCAGCCCAGACTCGCTCCTGCAGCTCCGGTAACAAATCACACAGACCCGGTGGCTTAGAGAGCGGACGTTCATCTCTGCAGTTCTCACGGCCACAGCCCAAGCAGGGGCTGGGGTCAAGGTGTGGCGGGGCCACGCTCCCTTTAGGGGACGTCCTTCCTGTGTCTGCCAGCTCCTGGGGGCCCAGGCGCCCCGTGGCTTGTGGCCACATCCCCGGCCACTGCCTGTGGTCACGTGGCCTCCCCCGAGTGTCAAATCTCCTCCTGCCTCCGTCTCGTAAGCACACTTGTTGACTGCAGTTAGGGCACACTGGCAAAATCCCTCCATCGCAAAATCACACCTGCAAAACGCAGTCCTACCAGGTGCCACATCCCCAGGTCCCACAGATTTAGGACCTGCTATCTCTGGGGGCCTTTCTTCCCCAAGCACAAAGTCTTTCCAGGGCCCGGCGGGCACACACATGAAGACCTCCCATGTCCCGCAGCCGGGCACACGGGCTGAGGAGCCGGGAAGGCGGCTGCGGACGTCCGCGGGCAAAGATGGGAAGGCCCCATCTGGCAGGTGAGGAAGCCCGGACTGAACAACACTGTGACAGCGGTCGCGGCCCCACACTCTCTGTGTGCGTAGGCCCATGTGTCCTCTGTGTGAAGAACAGTCAAAGGCAGCAGCATTTGTTAAAATGAAGTTGGGAAATAAAATCCACCTGGAGTCCGGTTCCCGCGGGGACCCCACCAGGCCCCAATGACCCTTCCTGCCACACTGAAACAGCAGAGCCGGCACGGTGAGTGTCACCATCAAACACACGTGACCGGCTTCCTAGGGAGCAGCCCCAGGGTTAGCAAAACCCAGAGCCGCAGCCAACAGACAGCAGCACGACCAGCTCCCTCTGGGCCAGCGGCCAGAGAGCACCCGGAAAGCTGGCAGGGGTCTGGGACGCCTCCCGGATGGGGCTCACAGCTCGGATGGCATTTGAGAAGAAAGGTCAGGCACCGCCTGGCGGAGGGCTCTTGGTGACACAGAGCAAACCGCATGGAGTCAGAGCGATGGCAGGTGGCGGGTGGGTGGGGCTTAGGGGGTGCTAAGGGGGAGGAAAACCGAAACAAGAGACTAACGTGATTCAGCACGGGCCCTGCCCACACACGAGCTGCCCTGTGGGAAACAGAAACCCCGATGCCGGGCACGGAGGGCGCGAGGCTGGGATGGCAGACGAGGCCGGGCAGGCTTTCTGCAGGTGCACACGCACGCACACACACACACGCACGGACACAGGGGCACGGAGATTCTGGCAGAGGCGCACGGACAGGCCGGCGCCGTGTACAGCACGAGATCTCGGTCTGGGATGCAAGACAGACAGCTGGCTCGGGTGTCCCCAGGGGCAGGCACACCCGTGCTGTCTTGCACACACCCCAGCGTCCCAGAGCCGGGTCCCTGGCAGAGCTCCCCGCGTTTCCATCTGCCATCCTGGCCGAGGAGCTCCAGGCCACCCCCGGCATCTCCTCCTCCTGCGGAGAGCCGTGACGGGAAGCCCCACAGTCCCTCCTGGGGTGAGCAAAAGTGCAGCCCACGGTGGCCCTGGGTCTGCAGTTTGAGGCACGGTCTCGGCCAGCACCAAGGCCGCCGTCAGATGCCCGCAGGCCTGTGAACACGCCGAAATCCGTGTGCCCGATCGAAAGCCACACTTCCTTCTTCCGACTTAAGAACTTTTCAAATTTTTATTTATTTATTTTTTTAAGTAAGCTCCACACCCAGCGTGGGGCCCAACACGGGGCTCGAACTCACGACCCTGAGATCAAGACCTATGCCGAGATCACGAGTGAGATGCTAAGATCCACCCAGGCGCCCCTGCCTAAATTTTAAAGAAATTCAGATGAGAGTCGCATGAAATAAAATGAACCATTTCACAGGGAACATCTCAGTGGCACTGACTGCATTCACAGAGTTGTGCAACCAACACCTCTACCAGTTCCAGAACATTCCATCGCCCCAAAAGCAGCCCCGTCCCCCCCTGCATTCCCCTCCCCCAGCCCCCAGCCCCACGAGCCCCCTTCCCATCTGTGGAGGGGCCTGGTCTGGGCGTGTCACGTGCGTGGACTTACATCCCTTGAGGCCTTCTGTGTCTGGTTCCCTCCCTGTGCGTCGTGGGCTCAGGGTCCGTCCCCAGGGCCGCACATGGGGGCCTCGCTCCTGCTGGTGGCAGCCGGGACACTCCCGTGTGCAGGTGAACGTGTCATGCATGGTGGTACCATGATCGTCTCCCTGTTCTGGTTCTGGTGAACTGTGCCGCTGTGAACACACGTGTGTGCGTCCTTCCTCGCGTAGCCCTGCAGGTTCTCTGGGGACCTCCTAGGCCTGGAGCTGCAGGGCCAGTGGGCTCTGTCTGTGGCTCCGCCGTCCCGCCAGGGCCCCAAGCAGGCCTGGAGTTGCACCCTGCACCCGCCCAGTGTCCCTACGGTGCAGCCGCCTGGCGTGGAGATGTGCGTATGTCCGACAGGCGTCTGCCTGCCCTCAGGTGACGGCCGTGCGGATCCTAAAGGCAGCGATGAGACACGGGTGCAAAACGAGAGGGACGCCAAGACCCAGCCGTGGAGGGAGCGTGTGTTTTGATGCTCTGTTGCAAAAGAGCAAACACACCAAATCCAGCATGAACGACAGGCTGACATCCGGCATCCCGGCGGGATGGTCAGCGTGGGCTGAGAGCCACGCTGAAGCCTGAGCCTCGAGGAGGACCGCACCGCCCGCTCCTGCCCACACTCCGTCCTCACTCTGATCTGGTTCATCCTGGATGTCCCCAAGAACGTTGAATTATTAGTGCAAATAACAGACTGTGTTCTGTTAAAATGTCTACTTCCACATAAAATCACATTCGAGGGGCGCCTGGGTGGCTCAGTGGGTTAAGCCTCTGCCTTCAGCTCGGGTCATGATCCCAGGGTCCTGGGATCAAGCCCCGCGTGGGGAATCTCTGCTCAGCGGGGAGCCTGCTTCGCCCCTCTCTCTCCGCCGGCCTCTCTGCCTCCTTGTGATCTCTGTCTGTCAAATAAATAAATAAAATCTTTAAAAAAAAAAATCACATTCGGACAAGCTGCAATGAGTGAGCTGACGTTAACACGAATGTTCTCTTTCACGTTAAATTGCTATTTACTTGGTCCCCGAGGTTCTCACTGTGGTCTCAGGCTGTCCGCACGCGGCCCCAGCCCAGGACCAGGAAGGGGCCGGCACAACCCGGAAGGCCCTACAGGAAATGAGGCGTTGCCTGTTGGTCCCGAGGTGGAGGGGAGTGGGTGGGGCCGCTGCGTTACTCTTCTCAGCCTGTTTCCCTGACGATGACACGAGCTCGTGACAGAGCCTCCGCTGCCGGGAGGGCAGGTGTTCCGCGAATGTCCACCTCCGCTCAGCCTTAGGCCCCCCAAACGCATGCAGCAGGAGGCTCTATGCTGGTGAGGGTCCGTGTCCCTCTGGACTCGTGCGGGAACAGTCCTGCTGCGTGTGGAGGGGAGGGGAGGAGGCCACTGGCCGGCCCACGACTCCGCAGGGCCCCGTTGGGGACCTTTTGGCCACGCTGCCACTGGCGGGGCTTCAAGGAAGCAGGTCAGCGCTTTCTTAGGAAAGGATTTGTTCTGCAGATGGCATGGGCGGGACTGTCCCCCGGCCCCGTCTGGCCCAGTCCACGCCGCCGGCCAGGTCTGCGTCCGCCCTGCACCCACCCGGCCCTCTCCCGCTGCTCGGCCCGGGGGGGCTTCCGGCCCCCAGACAGCAAGCCGGAGGTGCCACGGTGCTCCTTCCCAGCCCAGAACGGGAAATTATCTGGAAATGGGGTGGTCACAGGCGTATAGTTAAGGTGAGGTCAGTCTGGAGTCGGGTGCGCCCAAAGCCCTGCCGGGTGCCCTTATAAAAAGGGGACATGTGGACCCAGACAGGCAGGGAGAAGCCCTGTGAAGATGGGGCCAAGATGGGGGGATGCTTCTATGGGCCAGGGCACGCCGAGATGACCAGTGGCACACTGGTGTGAGGCGGGGGAGGCTGGGAAAGGCTCTCCCTCAGCAGGAACCAGCCGTGCGACACCTCTGGCCCCAGAGCTGGGAGAGAATACGTTTCCATTGTTTCAGCATTAGCACTGGGGACAGCCACCCCAGGAGACCGAGACATGGGGCCCAGGGTGTGCACACCTGTCTCCTGAGTGCTCGGTGAGACTCTCGTTCCCAAAAGGCAATGAAGACAGACACTCACAGCCAGAGCCAGGCAGGCGGCCGGCCCAAGACATCCTGGGCCCTGGTGGCATTTCATGCTGGTGTGAAAGTAACGCAGGGAGGGTCCCCTTTCCCTGCCGGCCCCCCGCCCAGTCCCAGAGGAAGCCACTCCGTCCAGTGAGCTGGCCTCTGGCGGGAGACCCGACAACACCGTGGGAGATGACGACTGGGAATCAGGATCACGCACGTCTCTGCACAGACTGACTCAAGGGGACAGGAATTCCGCCGGCGGGGCGGGCGTCTAGACTGCGGTGTTTCTGGGATGCAGGAACCCGGAGCCAGAAGCACGAGCCCGTGGGGTGGGCTGTGCTGCCACCTGGCGGCCACGGTGGCACAGGACCGTAGCGAGTCAAGGGACCCGGGTGTGGGGGTCCAGGCCCTCCCGGGGCTGCTGTATGAAGGGGGAGGCCACACAAAGCCTGCACTTATTTGCAGCAGGGGGACACCCCTGGGTGAGGGCTTCCGCTGACCCCAGGAGACTGCGCTCTGCGACCATCGGACTCCTGAGGTCCCAGGACGCTGTGTACACTCGGTGGGCGTGACTCAGACACTGGTTTCTACGGTGGGACCCCTCAGGGTTTGTTATGTGTCTAGTGTGAGCAGGGACATATTTTCCCAAAATAAGGAATGCAGGGTCCCCCCATCCTGGCACTGCTGACACTGCGGCGGGTTACTCTCTTTTGGGGGTGTCCCGGGTACTGTGGGCAGCTGAGCATCCTGGGCCCACAACCCCTGGATGCTAGGAGCACCCCAATTGTGACGACCACAGATGCCTCCACATGGGGCCCCGTGACCCCGGGTGCAGTCATCCTGGTCCAAAACTCTGGGATGGGTGATCACTGTTGTGGCTTTTTTTTTTTTTTTTAACTGTTTTTTTGATTGGAACCAAATGTCCCTTCTTTGAAGCTGTAACTATCCAGGCAGCCCCCTGTCCTCCCCGCTGTGAGGAGCCCCCCATCAGGGCTGGGTGGTGTTGGGGGAGCACGGTAATGAGGGCTGGAGGAGACCCCTCCTGCTCGTCCCCGGGCAAGGCGCCGCCCGGGCAGAGGCCCCTGTGCCTGGGACAGGAGCACAGGCACTCGCTATGTCCACGGGGACAGGGGTGGAGGCGGGTTTCTCCCAGGAGGGACAGCCCACCAGGAGGGCTCACCTGTTGCCCCAAAAGTCCGATTCTGGATTTTGTTTTCAAGGTCCTTAAGCAGGCTCCTCCCCTCCCAGCTGCACCTGGACGCAGAAACACGTGGGGCTTTGGCGGGGGGTGTCACGCGTGCCTTTGTGGCCCCTCCCACCACACAGCAATAGGGTACTTGAGGTTCTAGAATGCCATCTGTGTAAAGGTGACTGCAAACCAGGCTGGGTTTGTTACTAAACGTTCACTGATACTTTAGTCACCTTTCGTTCACTGATTTTATTATATTTTTAAAGATTTTATTTATTTGAGAGCAAGAGAGAGCATGAGCCAGGGGTGGGGTGGCACAGAGGGAGAAGGAGGCTCCCCACTGAGGAGGGACCGATGTGGGGCTCGATCCCAAGACCCTGAGACCATGACCTAAGCCAAAGGCAGACACCCAACCAGCCGACCCACCCAGATGCCCCCTGTTCACTGATTTTAAAAGAAATTAAAATCAACACCTTTTGGTGGGCCGTGGACCGCATCTATGGGCTGTGGGTGTGGGGCCTCCCCTCCCCCAGGCTGGGTCTGGATGTGCCCAGCTCCCAGGTGTCTGCTTCAAAGCCTGGGCCCAGTCTGGGGTGCTCCTGCCCCCTGGGGACGTGGGATAATGTCTGTGGAAACCTGGGGCTGTCCCTGGCCTCGAGGGGGTGGGGCCAGGGATGCTGCTGAACCCCACAGTGCCTGGGACGCTCCCCAGAGAGTAAGTGAGCTGCCCTGTAGTGCTGAGACCCTGGGCGAGGCCAGTGAACTCAGATCGCAGAGCCGGGCAGGGGCAGGGGTTCTGCTGCTGGACTGAGACTCCCACCAAGGGCACTGAGGGGCGGGCAGAAGGCTTCGGGCACAGTGACTTCTAACGCAGCGGCACAAAGACCACCTGCAGAGCCACGTCCCCTGGGCACACCTCAGGGCCCCCCGGGAGGTAAGGGAACCAGGCCTGGGAGACTGGGAGCCGGCGAGAGCCAGGGAGGTGGGAAGGCTTGCACGCAAGCCGGGTCACAGACACCAGATGGTTCTGGGGGTCCCTGCACAAGGTTCTGGGGGGGGTTAAAACACACGTAACAGAAAAGCTACCATTTTACGCTGCGGCATCTGTGCAACCCGCATCTCTATCTAGTTCCCAAACATTCCATTTCCCCAAAAGGAAACTCATCCCCATCCGCCATCACTCCTCCAGCCACCCCCCGGCCCCCACAAGCCCCCTTCCCATCCATGGAGGAGCCTGGTCTGGGCGTATCACATGCGTGGACTCACACCCCGTGTGGCCTACTGTGTCTGCTTCCCTCCCTGAGCATCGTGGGCTCGGGGTCCGTCCCTGGGGCCACACGTGGGGGACACTGGGGTTGTCCTGCCTCATGGCTGTCCCTGGCCTCGAGGGGGTGGGGCCAGGGACCTGTGCTGCTGTTGCACACGCGTGTGCAGGCTTCCATCTGTGCACCTGTTTTTTCCCCCTTGGGTGTGGATGCAGGTAACCCCGGTTTACCTGCAAACCGTCCTCCACGGCGATGTGATCCTGTGGCCTGTGATCCGAGGTGCACCGCCTTGCCTCCCAGCGGCACGGGCCTGGCCGCATGGAGACCCTTGAGAAATGGGTGCCTCCTGCCCCCCACCCTTACAGGGCACCCCAGAATGTGGTTATGCCAGGCAGGCAGGGCCCTGATGAGGTCTTTGCGGCAGGGTCACTGGCGCCAGCTCAGGGGCTGCCCTGAGCGGACACAATGTGACAGGAGCGTTCTGGGGGCAAAGACCCGTGACCAGACCCCGTCACTGAGGAAAAGGAGCGGGAGAGAGCACGGGGCTGCAGGCCTGGCTCCAAGCCTCAGTTTCCCCCGCTGTTGTCACGGCATCGGCCACAGTCTGGTGGCTGTGACGGGGCGGGGGTCGTTGTAAGAGAACACTGGAAGGTGCTGGCGGGCGAGACCCTGCCACAGGTGGGCCGCCCAACACGTGAGCACCGCGGAAGCCGCCGCACTTCAGCCCAGGGCGCGTGAACGCAGGGCCCCCCCCCACCAGCTCTGCTGACGTGGGAGCAGCTGTTCCCTGCGGGGTGTCCCGGGCACTGGGGGGTGCCGAGCAGCAGCCCTGGCCCCCACTCCTTCAGTGTGCCCCGTCGTGACAGCCACACACGTCATCAAACATGGCCCCGGGTGAGCCCCCTGCGTGAAGGGATCCCATCAACCCAAGGACTTCGGGGGTTCCATAATCATCTGACGGAAAGCCTCAAGTTTGGAAGTTTGCCTCGAAGACAACTCAGCGTCGCATGTGGCGGGATCATGACAGGTCCCTGTAGGAAACCCTCTGACTCAGAGGGAGGCAAACCACGGCTCGGGGTGGGGGCGTGCGTGTCTTTGTAAATAAAGTTTTATTTGGCACACGGCCCGTTCATTTCCAAGGGCACAACTGAGTAGTCTCGACAGAGACAGTCTGGCCCACAGAGCCGAAAATGTTCAGGAGCGGGCCCTTTACGGAGAAGGTTCGCAAGCCCGATCTCGGCAAAGCTGAGCGGACCTGATGTCCTAGACAGGGCAGACACATGCACAAGTCATCACGGAAAACAGACGGCTTCACCTGGAGGCACCGGGGGAGAAGCAGGGCAGCTCAGAAGGACCGGGCGCAGTGGGGAGGGGAGGGGGGCTTCCGAGATGAGCCGAAGAAAAGAGGTCTGGCTGGAAAGGGACTTGCCTCAGAGCACAGATCCTGAAGACGAGGGGCAGGGGTGTGGGTATTTGGAGGGTGGCCGGCCCACGGGGCTGCTCTTGCAAATGTCTGGGAAGGGAGGCGGGTGAGCGGACACTGTGAGGCGTCTGGCTCTCGTCCTCGGGAGATCGGGAGGGGGGCACGCTGCCAGGGGAGTCACGTGACCTGACAAGCTTCTGGGGCTGCCTCTGCCTGCCGCGAGCCTTTCTTTGCTCCATGTGACACAGCCCTGACTCAGCCGGCCTAGATGGTGGCCGGGAAGTGGGACCTACGGCTGCTTCTGGGTACTGGGACAGATTCGCAGGAGCTGACCTCTTGGCCTGTCCCCAGCCCTGCCCGGAGCTTGCTGGAAAGGGCGCCCTCCCCTCACCCCCCGGCTCCCTCCCGGGTGTAGGCGAGCTTCCTGGAAGCCCCAGGCACACAGCCACAGAGGCCACGGCCATGGGGCAGCCCGCTGACATCCTGCCAGACGGATGCCAGCAGGTTCCTCGGCTTCCATGGAAGAGTCCCGAGAAAAGGTCACAGGTGTCAGCACCGTGCCCCCCACCCCGCTCCTGCTGAGGACAGCTGCTCCTGCTCACACAGCCTGCCCCACTCATCCGGGGCCCTGCTCACATGCCCCACCCCCGCTTACATGCCCCCCACCCCCACCCCCGCTCACACAGTCTCCCAGCTCACACTGGCCTGTCCCCCTACTGCTCACGGGTGGTGCAGGAGCTCCGGCCCACACCAGACCAGAAGGCATTCCTGCAGACAGCAAGTGAACCCGTGTCCCCATGACTCCCCACCCACCACAGAGTGGAGGGGGCCTCCGCCGACATCCCACCATCACCCTGTGACATCTCGGGGCTGGCGGGAGGCCCCTGAGCTGGGGCATTCTCCAGGGGCATCTGGGCACTGTGGGGGCTGAGCAGCTTCCGTGGCCCCACCCCTCAATGCCAGGACCACCCCCAGTTCCCAGATGTGATGGCCCCAGATGTCCCTCCATCACCCTGTGTCCTGGAGGAAGAACCACCCCCACGAGATCCCCTGGCTCCGTCTGGTGCTGGACCCGACTTTGGGAGTGGGCGGTCAGACCCGCCTTCAGGAGCCCATGATGGAAGGGGATGTGGTTGAGGAGCACAGGGAGGAGCCAGGGGATGTCCCGGGTCCTGGGCTGGAGTGTGCGGAGCTCTCAACATAGACACCTTTCTGGCTGCCCGGTCCCTGGAAAGCAGAGCTCCCAGCCCCCCTGTGCCCTGGCCCAGAGCCCGCAGAGGCTCCTGGGTCCAGCAGCCTTCCTGGCATTGCAGACGGTGCTGGGAAAGCGACCCAGCCAGGCCCCAGGGGCGGGGCTCCCTGCCTCCCCTTGTCAAAGGGCCGGGACCAGGGGTGGCTCTCATCTGGGCTGACTATCCTCAGAGGACACCTGTGGTGGTCACACTGGGGGTGCTCCTAGGATCGAGTGGGTGGGGTTGGGGACAGTGTCCAGGACGGCCCTCGATGGCCACGGTGCTGAGAGGCAGACACCCTGCATTCAGTGTCTGGGAAGAATTGAGTCTGATCCCTGCTCACACTAGACACCAGTGCAAAGGCCCAGAGGTCAGAGGGTACAAACAAGGGTGAGCCCAGTGTCTCTCCCCTAAACTCAGGTCATATAAGCCTACACATCAGGAGCATTCTGGCTGGGAAGGGGAGAGAAGGTGCAAGCCTACAGCGGCCGGGCAGGACAGGGACTGTCTGGGGGGACAGGGCTTTGCTGACATTGACCCTAGGGTTCTCTTACAGCCAGTGGCATGAAGCTGAGCTCCAGAGCCGTGACCTGTGACGGGACAGTATTCCCAACCTCCTCCTGGTCAGCCCAGGGCAGCACACACACACACACACACACACACACACACAGAAGCCTGGGGAGTAGAGTGGACAGTGGCCAAGGCCGGCAGCAGGGCCTTGCCCCTGGGGGAGGACCAAAGGGTGCTCACAGATGGCCAGAGGGCCCTGTGGGGGGAGCCCACCCCTCTCCTGACTGCCACCACGTGGCTGACCCAGCGGGCCAGGCCCCTGTGCTTGGAGGGCCACCCTGTTTAACAGTCTGCATTCCCCGTGGTTTGGGCACGAGGGGCCCGCAGGGTCTGTAACCGGTAGCATGGCTGGTAGGTGAGGGAGTTTCTGGGGTGCTCCTGGGACACTCCGGATGCTGGTTTGGGCAGATGGCACCTGTGAGGGGGATACCCGAACTTCCCGGCAAAGAGCGACTTGGAGTCCCACCTGAGCACAAGCCCAGCTCTACACCCGTGTCCAGAGTGCACAGGGACTGCTCAAGTTTTTTCTAGAGAATTAACGCAGGGTCTCCCCCAGCACTGCTGACATGGAGTGGGCTGCTCCCGCAGGGGCATGCCGGGCACTGTGGGAGCAGAGCACGTCCCCACCCCCTTGATGCCAGAAGCCCCTCAGTTGTGACAACCACAGATGTCCCCAGACCCTATCCGGTGTCCCCTGGGCAGAAATGACTTTCACTGAGAACTGCTGGCCTGGACCAGGAACTGGGCTCCTCCAGGGAGGCAGAGCTGACCCCCGCGCGGCGGCCCTGACCCTGTCTCGGGGCTGGGAACCTCGGCGCCCCCCATCAGCCTGTCAAAGCAGGGACCAGCCCCAGCGGAGGGCCATCCCCAGGGCACCGGGCAGAGTCTCATGACCGTTCCTGCCCAGCCGGACCCGGCTCAGTCCCCCTTCTGCCTCCAGTGCTCCTCCCTGTCCCTGGGGGTCTGCATGGACGTCCCTTCCTTAGACACCTCCCTGGATCCCCGCCCCCACCCCCCCGCCAGCCGTCCCAGGTCCGGCAACCATGACTGTCTCTGGTGCATGACTGGCATTGGGTCAGGACTTGCCATCTTGCGTGGCCTCTGGTTCCCTCTTCTGCCCCCTCGGCTCCTCCCGTGGGGACGTCCGGTCCAGGACGGACGTCCCCCACCCTCCCCTCACTGAGGCCACAGCCCTCAACCCCACTTCCTCTCATTCTGTCCCATATTTGTTTGTGTTTGCCCCATGTTTTCAAACAAAGTTTCCGTCTGGAATAATTTGGGATTTGCAGAGAAGTTGGAAAGACAGCAGCAAGAGTCCCATCCGCCCTCCCCCTGGTGCCCCCCATGGGAGCATCTTCTCTCCCAGGGCGAGGCTGTCGCAGCTGGAAGGCAACATGGCCACGCCTGACGCAGAAGACACTAGGTCCCTCGCACCCGCACCCGCCCCCCGGCCCGTGCCCTTTCCCGCCGGGACCTGCACTGGGCGTGGCCGTCCTGCTCCATGGTCTCCTCCCAGGTTAGGCCCAACTCTGGGGTTCCCCTTGCCACTTTCGCACCAAATCTGCTTGTTTTTCAAACCATGGTGACTTTTTGTTTAAAAAAAAAGTCACTTAGCACTTTCTTATTATAAGTGAATTAATAAATATTTAAATCACTTCTCAGCTTTGATTCCTCGTCTAGTGACTTCCGATGAATAAAACCTGCATAAAACAAACGTCCTTGGAGAACCTCAGGACCTGGGAGTTTGAGAATCTCCGTCCTGAAGCCAGGACAGAGAACCACACGCCGCCCCGGGACGGCCCCGAGCCCACGACGCGCAGGGAAGGGACCAGACACAGGAGGCCACGTGGGGTGTGAGTCCACGCGTGTGACACATCCAGACCAGGCCCCTCCACGGATGGGGAGGGGCTCGTGGGGGCCAGGGGCCGGGGGCGGAGGGGGAAGGACTGCTGATGGGGGCAGGGTTTCCCTCTGCCGTGATGGAATGTTCTGGAATGAGATAATGAAACGGTTGCACAACCATGTACAGGTACTAAAACCCACCCAATCATACACTTGAAAAGGGGGACCCGTACAGCGAGTGGATTATGTCTCAACAAAGCTTTTATAAAAACATTCTTTTTAAGCCGGTAGAATTAAGAACACAGAGTTCACAGGCCTGTACTTTGGCTCCTGGACGCCGCCCCGTTTCATCCACACACGCCGGGTCTCGCTCTTGCTGCCCCGCCCTGTGATCTGGCCACAGACAGTTATGGGGCTCCCCCACACCCCCCGACCCTCCAAAGCCGGGCCCACCCCCAGGGGCCGCCGAGCCGCCAGATTAACATGATCCACAGAAGGGAAAAGTCCAAATCGTTTTCCATCCAAGCAAGTGAGAGAGCTCGCAAGCGAGAATGCGACACTTCCAAGCCGTTAATAGCAAACAAAAAGGGGCACAGGGCCAGCTGGGGCGGGAGAGCACGCGGTCTGGATCGCAGGGCTGCGGTTTAGAGCCCGTGCTGTGTGCAGAAGCTGCTTAAAAAGAAAAACCTTTTAACAAAAAATAAATGAAAGCAAAAGCAGAGATTTCGAGAGGACGTCCCCGGGTAGGAGGGCTCCCAGGCCCTTGGTGTCTGCCACCTCGGGGGCCCTGGGGGCTTCCTGGGGCTGTTGGCACCCCCGGCTGGGAAGCCAGTGCTGGGCACAGAACCCACCTGCACGGTGGAGGTCGTGGGCCGTGCTCGGGGTGCTCTGCGCCCCCGGACAATCTCTCCCCGCTGTGCCCACCTTCATTTATAAAAGGGATCGTGATAGAGGGGCGCCTGGGGGGCTCAGTGGGTTAAAACCTCTGCCTTCGGGTCAGGTCATGATCTCAGGGTCCTGGGATGGAGCCCCACATCGGGCTCTCTGTTCAGTGGGGAGCCTGCTTCCCCCTCCCTCTCTGCCTGCCTCTCTGCCTACTTGGGACCTCTCTCTCTGTCAAATAAATAAACAAAATCTTTTAAAAAAAAGGGGGGGGGGTGAAGGATGGGGGTGAAGCCTCCATTCCTGGCAGGGTGCCCCGAAGGTCAGACCACAACTCAGCTAAGTGACTCGCACACAGAGACCACTCTGTGCCACTCTGCGGAGTGCTGGGGCCTCCTCCTGGGGAGACCCGACCCCACCTTGCCTCCCGCACAGCCTCCCTGATGGAGGCCTGAGCTCAGCCTCCACCTCCCACGGTGGATTGAATAGCATGTCCCCGGGAACCTCAGAAGGTGACTGATAAGCTGAGCGGTGTCCCCAGATTCCCATGTTGAAGCCTGAACCCCCACTGGGACTGTACTTGGAGACGCGGCCTTTAAAGATGTGATTAATTTAAATGAGGTCACAAGGGTGGCCCGAGTCCAGTCTGACTGCACCCCTGTAGAAGGGCATGGTGAGACACAGATGCGCACAGAGGGACAGCCTGGTGAGGACACGGGGAAGGGAGGCCAGGAGAGCGGCCTCAGGAGACACCCTGATCTCAGACCTCCCAGCTCTAGGACCCTGAGGTCACAGTCATGGTTTAGGTGGCCCCGTCCGTCTGTGGGAACAGGCTCTGTAGTGACCTTATTGGAAGAGACAGATGGTCTCTGTGGGTCTGACTGGTTATGTTAAAATGAGACCATGCAGGATTGGGGGGGGCCCTGACCCGAGCAGTGGTGTCCTTATCAAAAGAGGAGAGACGCACAGGGAGAGGCTGAGGCTGCAGGGACATGGCCACAAGCCCCACGGTGCTGCCCCCACCCCGACCCCGGAGCTGGGAGTTGCAGGAAGGACCCTACCCTGGAGACTGCAGCGGGAGCAGGGCCTCGCCACACCTCGACCTCAGACTTCTGACCTCAGAATGTGGGAGAAAGAGGTCCCGTGGTTCTCAGGCCCCTGGTCTTTAGTCTTGTTACAGTGACCCCAGGACACTGGCACGTGACTCTCTGATTTCCCCTTTTGCCCACAGGAGGCAGCTCAACTGGCCCCGCATGCCAGAAACGGCTGTGAGGATCTGAAGGGGACCCCCGCCTCAGGTGACTGCCGGTGGTGCCTTTTGCAGACCGCCTTTCTCTTTCTTTTCTTTTTTTTAGAAAAATATTCCAATGGGCTGTATTAGCGCATTCTGGCTGCTCTCACAGAACAGCAGACAGGGTGCCCTAGCGCACAGGCGTCACTTCTCATGGTTCGGGAGGCGGGAAGTCTGAGATCATGGGGCCGCAGGTCGGTCCCTGGTGGGGATGCCCCAGCCCCCCCACCCGGTGTGTCTGGGACAGAGCACCCTGATTGCTCCTCTTCACCTTACCAGGACGCTGAACCCACCGCGGGGCCCCACCCTCGTGACCTCGCCTAACACCGATCACCTCCCAAACCAGCCCGCTGGTATGGCAGGAATTTGGGGGACACAAACATCCAGCCCCTAACACGGGGGAACGTTATCGTCATCAAACACCCACTGTGCAGAGGCCCGGGCCTGGGCGCTGATGGGAGGGCCCTCAGCAGCTCCGGCACCTGGCAGGTGAGCGCTCCTGGAGCCTGGCCGGGCCGCCGGACGGCCCCTCCTCCACCCGCTGGAGCCACGCCTTTTAGTGGCTTCACGTTAGTGCTCCTGAGGGGTGCGTGACTTCACCCTGCAAAACTGAGGGTCAGAAAAGGTGCCTGGGAGGCGGAGCATGTCCAGAGAAGACCCAGAACCCGGCAATGGTCACTTCCAGGCGGGGAGGCCGAGAGCACAGGGGGAGGGAGACGTCATTCTTGTCCTACACCACGCGCACCTTGGGAACCTGCACCCCACGGCATCTTTATTTGGGCAAAATGTGTATTTTCCTTTCTAGGGGTGTGGGAGTGCAAACAAGGGTCGGGGAAGGAGAAGCCACATCTTGGTTTCTGCAGCTCCGACTGGGCTCCCCTGCGTCTCGAGGGGCGGGCAGGGGAGCTGCAGGCTGGGGTGGGCTGTCAAACCAAGACAAACAGGATTATCTTTCCCCAAAAGAAGTGAAAGCAGGGACTCAAACAGGCATTAGCACCCTCGTGTTCCCAGCAGCACATTCACAACAGCCAGTAAAAACGTGGAAACGACTCATGCGTCCCCTGACAGGTGAGTGTGGTTGGGGCATGTGCGGGAACACGGTGCGGCCTCAGGGAGAGGGGGGACCCTGACCCTGCCACTACACGGAGGAACCCCGAGGACACCAGGCTCAGGGAGAGGACCCAGACCCAGAAGGACCCGTCCCGCAGGACCCCACTCCCAGAAGGGCCCCAGAGGAGTCCTGTCTGCGCAGACAGAGAGGAGGGGGTGGGGAGTCCGTGCTTCGTGGGGAAGGAGTCTCCTCGTGGGGGGGTGGAAAGTTCTGGAGATGGAGGGTGGGGGTGTGAGTGCTTCCTGCCGCGGAGCTATGTGCTTAGAAATGGTTAAGGTCATAAATTTTATGTGTATTTTACTACCAAAGAGAGAATGAAAGAAGGTGCTCCAAACGCTCAGGAGGCCGTCTCTGTCCTGGTTTTGGCTCGCGCAGTGCCACACGGCCGGTACATAGAGTGGCCCTGGCGGCCTCGTGGTGCAGGTGGCTGTCCCAGCCGCCGTCTCCACTGGGCTCCCTCCTGGACGTGGCAGAGCGGCTGGTCTTCCTGAAGGTGCAGGGACCACCTCTGCCAAACTTCCCTGTAGGAGCCAGGACGGGGAGCGCAGGTGGCGGGCCGGGAAAACCCAGACCCCCCTCACCGGCCCGACCTGGCCCGCCCGTGTCCCAGGTGTTCCCAGGCCTGGAGAGGTCCACTCCGTGGGCCGGGCCGTTCCTGCCCTGAGCACGGGAAAACAAGGTCAGCTCGGGACACGGACGACCGCCTGGCTGCTGTCCTCCCTCATGGACGCAGGCCGGGCCCGCTGAGGGTGGACCCCGTTCGTTCCTCTCTTGGGGGCGCAGCTCTCAGGCAGGGGCGCGCTCTGTCCACGTGGTTCTTTCTTTCTCATCCTCATTAGAGGGAAGGGCACCAGGATGGGAGCCAGGGTCCAGGGCTCGCCGCCCACCTGCCCAAGGGCCTGGGGCCTCTCCCTAAGTGCCCACGTCTCCTCAGATCCAGAAAAACCGGATGAACTCGGGAGGCAGAGTCCAAAGAGGAAGGGCCTAGGGAGGTCACCTCTAGTGACCACAGGCTAAGGGACGTGCTGCTGCCCGTTCACCCAGAGCCCCGGCCTGGGGAGCTGGTTACCTTGACTCCTAGCAAGGACCCTGGGTGTCAGGGCGGTTGTCACCCAGCTGCACCAAAGGGAAACTGAGGGTGGGGGCAGGTGCCTGCTTGACCGAGGGTCTCGGAGCTGGGAGGGGCTGAGCTTCCTGTGCCTGGCTCCAGCACCCACCCCACCCCCAGCCCCCGGGCTGGCCTGAAGCCCACGGGACTCTACCCACCACCGCTGGGGGGGACACCGGGCACCCTCGCCTTCTCTGGTTTCCTAATCTGGGAAACAAGGGCAGCTCCTTGTTGCCACGGGTGGGCCTGGAACCCTCGGGATAATGCACGAACTCTGCTCCTGGCCTCCTTGCCTCCCCTCACTCAGCTTGTGCCCCCAGTTGTGGCACCAGCATCCACTGCTGTGCACCTGGAAGGTCCCCCACCTCCAGTCAGCTCCAGGGCATCACCTACCTCAACTCAGACATCACCTCCTCCAGGAAGGCCTCCCTGAGCGCCTGCTCTCACTCTCTAGCAGGACTGTCACCATCAGTTTGCTCAATTAGGGTCTCGCCCAGGGCAGTCCTGCCCCAGGGGACACTGGGGACACTGGGACATCTGTGGCTGTCATGACTGGGGTGGGGGGAGCTCCTGGCAGCAAGTGGGTGGGGCCTGGATCCTGCCTGATCCCCACCCACAGTGCCCAAGGCGCGGGCCGGTGTCCGCGGTGCCCAGGGAGCCAGCTGGCTCCGCCCCATGGCACCGGGACCCAGGAGGCCTGGTTAATGGTTTGCCAGGGGGACCAGCCGGTGTGACCCCAGCCCGCACCTGGGGTGCTGCCCGCGAACTCCTTGTGCCTGTCCTCATGCCCACAGCGGGCAGTCCGGTGCCAGAAACACCCACCGGGAGCACTGCCAGGCCTCGCTCTCTGTTCCTCGGCTGTTCCTGGCTCTGTGAGCCTCACGTGAACCGGAGGGCGCCCGGCTCCGAGAGCCCACCTCGGCCGGGAGCAGAGGTCTGGACAAGCGGGAACGTGAGTCAGGAGCCGGGGACAGCACGTCGCACTCCAGGAAGCTAATGAGCTCAGAGCTCAGGCCCGGTGATGACTCTGCCGAGGAAGCCGCATGTGATCATTACTCCCCCGGGCTCTGGGCCCTGCCCCGACATGCCACCGGGCCCGGTCCGACTCCCCTCTCGGGGCCGGAGACCAGCTGAGGACCAGGCCCGAGCCTTCTCTCCTTCGTCCACTCACGCACTAAGAACCCGCGAGTGGTCGGGCAATGCCGGACCAGGTGGAGCCTCCGATCCGGCCCCAGGGATGGACGCAGAGGACCCGAACGTCGTAAAACACGACCATGTGGCCCCGGGCAAGTCACTCAGCCCCTCTGCCACTGTTTTCTCATCTGTGACACAGACACAACGGGGCCCTCCACTCATGGGCTTGCTGGTGGGGCTGAGCTCACACGTGCCGCGGCGGGACCCGGGCCCCCCTCCAAGCTGGCTCCCGGACGGGCACTGCTCCAAGCACTCACGACACGACTGCTCACTTTGAGGCGGCAGTGTCTGCTCCTGCTTGTTCCGTGTCTCCCTCTCTTTTCCGCGAACAAGCACGCAACCATCTCACCCGTTTTTACAAGTACCGCTCATTAGATTTAAGATACCTGTGTCCACGTGTGATGGACTCTACAATTTTTTCACCTCGCACACCCGAACCACTGGTCAACACGAACTCCCCGTCCCCGTCCTTCAGCCCCCCACACCCATGAACCTCAGTACTCAGGATAAGCTTCTGGTCTCTTTCAAGAGCTGGCCTGATTAGGCCAGGCCCACCCAGGTACCGTCTCTTCTGATGAACCCAGAGTCAACCGATTAGGGGTCTTCCTGTATCTGCAAAATCCCTTTGGCTGTTTCACATCAGCCTAACAGCGAGAGTGGCATCCCGTCTGCTCCCAGGTACCCTGCACCCGAGAGGCAGGGATCAGCAGGGGCGTGGACAGCAGCGGGCACCCAGCTGGGGCACCATCTTGGCAGACGGGGCCTGCAAGGCTACGGTCAGTACTGTGAGGAGGGAGAAACACACAGCCCCGCACCATGGAGCAGCTCCTACACGGCAGACTCTGCGAAGCGTGGAGAAGACAGCCGAGGACTCCAGGGGAAGCGGGGAAAGGCTTCGTTCAAGCCGGGGTATGGCTGTCGGTCGCCAGGGGTCGGGCAGGACAGACGTGGGGGATGAGGACAGGGTCTCTCCCCTGGAAGGACCTAGAGTCCCTCACAGTCATTTGCAGCCATCCTGAGGAGGCCAGGCCAGCAGTGGGCTTGGGGCCAGGCCTCCACACTCAGGAAGGTCCGGAGAGCTGCCAGGTGTGTGTGCCTCTGGGAGGCGCGCCTGGATTTGAACCTGAGCCTTCTGACCCACGAGGGCTTCTCCCCTTCTGCAAACGGACCCACCGCAGGGGCCGACTGCCTGAAGAGGGGCAGGCAAGGCCCCCCAGAGTTGGAGTGGGGGAGGAGGGCATGGCCTGGAACACTGGGCAGGGCACGCGGCGCCCCTGAGGCACACGCCCCTGTCTGCACACACACGCGCACGAGAGGAACTCCGCCTGCCTTATGGGCCTGACGGTCCTGCACACTCCTCAGCGGGGCAGGGCTGAATTTGCACGTGTGGCAAACCTTAGGGAACCATGGCCCACATGGTCCCCGTGCTGAATGCCTGGTTTTACACTCTAGTGACCAGAGCTGCCCCCACCGGGGGCAGCTGGACGGAGGGCACGCAGGACCGTGCCATGGGAGAGCTTGCAACTTCCTAGAAATCTGTAATTATTTCAAAATACAGGTTTTTTAAAAATTGGGTGGAGTCCTGCGTCCATTTAGGTGTAACTGGGACAAGATGGGCCATGCATTCCCCAAACCCCTCCACTCCCCCAGCCCTGAGCCTCTGGAGTCCCGGCCACGCCCCCGGCAAGGAGGGGCTGGAAGTCGGAGGAGGAGGATGTAGACACCACCTGGCGGCCCGGCTCAGGCCTGACTGTGTCTCGGACTCTGCTCCCTTCCACCCCTTTGTGGCGGACAGGACCCCTGCTCCTTGCTGAGTGCTGGGTGTGGACGGGGCCTGGGAACAGGATGAGATGCCATGCCCTGCGTAGACGATTTATATGGAAGAAGGGGTCTGAACGATGGGATTAAGCCTCCACATCGGTCAACTCTGAGTTAATCAAAAAGGACGCAACTGGGTGGGCCTGACCTCATCAGGTGAGCCCATCAAAGGGTCTGGGACCTCCCTGAAGCGAGAGGCTGGGAGTGTGAGGAGGCCAGGGGAGGAGACCACATGGCTAGGACAGGACCCGAGAGTGGCCTCTAAGAGCTCAGGGTGGCCCCTGGCTGGCCGCCAGCAACACAAAGAAGCTGAATCCTGCCGACAGCCAGAGTGATGGTGGAGGCGGCTGCTTCCTCCGCCGCGCCTCGATGAGCACTCGGTTCTGGCCGAGCCTGGTGAGGCTCTGGATACAGCAGCTGCCACAGCGTCTACACCGCTGACCCGCAGAACCAGGAGCCGATCAGCAGGGTGCTGCGTGAGTGCGGTCACCCACCACACGCTCTGTGAGACGGCGGGGAAGAGCACCCCGGGGTGTCCCGGTCACTGTCACGGTCAGTCACATACAGGGGCGCTCCTCTCGCTTAGACAGTCACAAGTCTGGGGAGCGGCGAGCCAGGTACTGTGCATGAAGACCAAGACGCGTCCCTACTAGTGACCACAGCATCGCCCTCCAAAGGCCTCCCGTCCGGTTATCAGCACATGGGGGCACCGATGACGATTAGAGACCACGGGTGATTCCATTTGTGGCCGTTAGAGGCAGACCCCCAACGACCACGGACCTGCATTGGGTGCCCCTTCAGGAGCTCTCGGGCCCTCAGGTCCCTCTCCCTGCCTCCCGCTGCTGAGCACGCCCCAGCAGGCCCTCTCCAGGCTATGCCTGGGCCCTGTCCTGCGTACCTGCTCTGTCCCATGGACGCTGTGTTCTCTGTCCTGCCCCGGGGTTTCTGCCAGCAGCTAGGAGCAGGTCAGCCCGGTGAGGCCCCGGGACACAGACGTTTGTGGACTGAGAACACGAAGAGGGAGGGAAGGAAATGAGGAGGTTCCAACCCACCAGCTCCAAGGGAATCAGGCCGAGAGTGGGCCCTGGGAAGACGCAGGGACCCCGCTGCCCACCACATGGCTCCTGTCCCCCCGCCCCCACCTTCCCCTCATACGTGACTGTCACCCTGTGTTTTGAGTCAAGAAGCTGCAGCTGGGTGACCACGACAGGCGCATGTGTGCCATGCCCTGCCCGAGGGAGGCTGTGTGAGCAGTTGCCCAGCAACATCCCTGTGCCCACGAGGTGTGGTCCCTGCCCCTGTGTGGCCACCGGGCTGCTCTGGTTCTAGCGGCCCCACCGAGGGGGCCCCTGCTCCAGCAATCCTCCATGTGAACCGGCCGGGGTCCTGACTGTCCAGTGGTAAATTCAGATGATGGTAGCCCTAGCCAGCCTGTGAGACAGAACTTTCCAGCACACCCTGGCCCACAGGGTCCAGGAGAGGCGTGGGTGGACACCAGGCAGAGGTGCACGTGGACAAGACGGTGTGACCTTGACTCCCCCTTGGGGGCTAGACTCCCGGGCAGCGGGGATTCCTCCTCTCACCCTGGTGGACTTTGGGGCAGGTCACTCTCGGGGGGACATCCTGGGTGCTGTGGGGGGGGTCAAGCAGTCTCCCTGGCCCCACCCACCCAATCATGATGGCCACAGACCTCCCACGACGTGGCCGCGTGGCCCCTGGGTGAGTGCCTGCAGGGAGAGGGTTTTGGGCACTGTGGGCTGCGGCAGGGCCCCCGATCACGCATGTTCTGTATGTGTTTTCTGTTGGGAAGGCGGCGGCAGCCCTGTGACCTTTCGCGAGCAGAAGGTTTTAAGGTTCTGACTGTCGATCCTGGCAGTTCCTGCAGGAGAACAGCTTGTCCACAGAAAAACTGATAATACCACGCATTTCCACACGCCTGGGACAGACCTGAAGCGGGAGCCGAGCCGGGGGAGAGCAGCGGCTCGGTGGGGCGGGCGGGCTGGACTTTGCTCCACAGGAGAGCAACACTCTGCTGGTGAAGGTCACGGAGCTCTTCTGCACACTCTGCCGGGAGCAAGACTCCTGGAAAGTGCATGTCCTCCCCCTCCCCCGGCACCAGGGACGTGCGGGGCGGGCCACTTTGCATCCCTGGCCCCACCGGCTCGGAGCTGCCCCTGCCGTATGACGACCACAGATGTCCCCGGATGCCGCCCAGTGTCCCCAGGGGGGCAGCATCGCCCTCAGTGAAGAATCACAGATGTAACCTGACGTACGCAGAATCTCATTTTCCCGGTGGCCCATTTCAGGGGCTCAGGGCTCGTGCCCACCGTGCTGGAAATCGCAGCTCTGGGCACCGGATTCAGCTCAAAGACAATGTCTCATCCCCGTGGCTAGCACCGCGAGGGCCGGAACACCGAGCCCAGGTGACTCCCAGGGGGAAAGGCCAGTGCCCTCGGGGGACGGGGCGTCTGAGCTGTCCTGGGCAGCTGCCAGGCTGGAGGAGCACTGGCTGGCTGTTCCAGGAGGCGAGCATCGCCCCCCCGAGCTTCCAGGCAGCGGGAAGACCCACTGAGTGGCCAAGATCCCCGTTATAGACACAATGTGACAGAAGCCATTAGGGCATGGTCCTCGTCCTGCCCCCAGGGGACCACGGGCCAAGTCTGGGGACATCTGTGGTTGTTTTCACCATGGAGGGAGGAGGTCCTGGCGGCGAGTGGGTGGGGCTGACAGGGCCACCCCCCCACCAGCAACGCGGGACACAGACCCCAGAGAGTGACCGGCCTGATGTCAGCAGAGCTGAGGCGGGGGAACTCGCAGTGGGCCCCCAGTCCCTGCTAGGACGTCAGCTCTGCGGGAGCCAAGGGTTTCACCTGTTCTGGTCACTGCCTGGGCCACAGGCCTGGCCCAGGCACTCACCCAGAAACCCCTGCTGAGGGGGGAGCAAAGTCTGTGGGAGGGCGTCCCTGTGCCCAGGCAGCGAGCTCCCAGGTGACTGCACGAGAAAGTGTGACAGGGACCGACACTAGGCCACACGGCCAGAGTCCACGCCCTAGAGACCCGGGGGGGCTTCTGAGGACTGGTGCTGTCCAGGTAAGCCCCGAAGGAAGGGCAGTGTGGGGCGGGAGCCAGCAGCCGCTGCCCCAGAAGAGGGAGGAGGGAAGGCTCCAGAAGCAAGACTCAGTCTTCGAGGTGGGGCTGGGGTGGCCAGGCTGCCCCGCCCCCCATCCCAGGCCTTCGCTTCTGTGCCACGGCCTCTGCTCTGACCACAGGGCCGCGCCCAGGTCCAGGTCCCCTGCGCCCCCAAGGTCGAAAAGTCAGCACTTCCCTCCACCCAGTGGAAGGGGCCAGCCATCAGATGCTGGTCCCAATCGGGGAGGTTTGGGATCTGTAGGGGGGAGGTGTGAAGAGGCCTGGGAGAGGGTGACCAGGGGACTCTCGGGGCTGAAACATCCTGGAGGACGGGGCGGGGTAGTCACGGCCCTCCAGGACTGACCATCAGACGGCTGGAAACACCCCAGGCCCGCCCGCCCCTGCCGGCCCCTCCTGGCCCCTGCCTGCACCTGCCCCACCCCCACGCACACCCGGCTCAAGCCCGGCCCGCGGGCCTTCTCTGCCCCCTCGTGGCCGCCAGGGGGAACGGCAGCACCCGGGCCGGAAACCCCTGCACTATACCCCGGGAGCCAACGCCCCCAAACTCCTGCTCACCATTTGGCTCTGGCATGTGCCGGCCGGCTGCTTCTGCCACCGGGGCAGGCGGCATTGGCCTTCACTCAGCGACACCCGGCTGCTTGAAGGTGGGATACCCTGTGCGGGCTCTGCTTGTCTGTCCGCCACAGATGCCTCCCGTGGCGCCTGACAAGCAGGAGGTGGTCCGCGAGGGACCAGTGAGCTACAGCGGAGCCAGGAAAAGCCTGGTATTCGCCCTCCGAGGAGTCCCTGCCAGAGATCCCCTGCCAGGCCTGCCCACTGCGTGTCCCTCCACCAGCGCCTGCCCCTCGCCACACTGCACAGCGTCCCCCACCCCAGCCCGCACGGCGTGGGGTCAGACCCATCAGTGAGTCCTGTTCGGAGACTGGACTGTAAGAGACGCCATCCGAACAAAACACAGGTGAGTCGCTCTCTAGCTTCTTGAAATTTGGGGGACATCAAAGAAAGCCCAAAGGCGAGTGCCAGTGTCCTCGGTCGGTAGGAGAAAGCCCCCGGCGAGGACAGGGGAGTGACCGGCTCAGAGAAGTATCCACAGCGGGGGGACGGACACCAGCCCGAGTCCACGCAGAGAAAGACCGAGAGTTCAAACACCATGTGGAAGAGCTGACGAAGGTCGCCGATGACGGGGACAGACCCACACCGGGGCGGTCCGCGAGGGCGCCTGCTTACCGAAGGCACGGCTGGGGGGATGCAGAAATCCCGCAGCCTGACCAGCAGCACTGGACGTGCCCAGCTGCTCAGACAGCGGGGAGACGGCCCTGGAGACCGGGCACTTGCAGAGGGCAAGCGGCTGTCGGAAGGGGAACCAGGGCACCCCGATTCTCTCCCTCTCTCACACGCACGGCAAACCTACGTGCGGAGTTCACCCCCGACGACAGCCGGCCCAGCACGCACAACGTTTGCGTGAACACATTCATCACAGAATGTAAAAAGAGAGAGAAAAACAGGAAAATAAACACCCCCACAAACCAATTAAATCCACTGTAAAATTATTTTAAAAGGAGTGACGAACCATTTGCCTGTGATGTGAAATGCCGAGCCGGCATCAGGAGAGGTGAGGGAAACGCAGGCTTCCTGACAAGGAAAGCGGCCCCGCAGGCAGAAGGAGCACGTTAAAGAGCAAATCCTGTTCATCCAGAATCGCGCGTGTGGACGGAACTCACAGAAGGAGGGGGGAAAACACTCACCATGACACTGGCACGCCGTCACCAGCGGGGGCTCTAGCGGCCTTGCTTCTCCTTTGCCAGCATTGTCCCTTCTACAGGACGTCCGTCCACCTCCACCCAGCGGCTGCTGGCAGTCTCCAGACACCCCTCTGTCTGGCAACTCTGACACGGACGCCACACGGAAGGTCATCTGTAGGGGACCCGCTGGGTACCCACACGTCACACCCAGCCCGGGGCTCCCATCCTGGCTCCTGGCCTCTGTCCCCAAGGATGGCGTCTCTCCTGAGCGAAGCCAAACCACATCCTCTGTGCCTTACTGAGGCGCACGTGATGGGCCCTAGAACCCGCCCGCTGGGCGCACACAAGGCCAGGAGTCCCTGGCGAGGGCACCAGCCACCCCCCCGCCACGCAGTTCACAGTGCACACCCACAGCAAGTCCCGATTCCCCCCTCAGGCCCTGGTGGCCAGCAAGCACCTTCCCGTCCCTGCAGACGGGCCTTTTCTAGAAACTGCACAGAGAAAGACCTACGGGATGCGCTTCTCCAGGGTCTGCCTCCTCTTCTAACGTTTTCTCATTTAAACACGCGCACACACAGTTTGGGAACGTCCAGCATTATAAAGACACCCGTCCAACATTCCAATGTCCCTCAAATGTGCCGGTGAATGAAACACAACAGCGATCCAAGCTCCGTCAGAGCTCCTGCTGGACACCCAAGTTCACTCTGAAGACCACCAGACAGAGAACACCGCACAGCAGTGGCAGAGCCCTTCGGGGCAGGCGGAAGGGGAGCCTGGGGCCACCGCAGGCCGCTGTAGCCTCCCTCGGCTCAGTGAAGGGTAAAAGCCACTCAACACCCATGGGGCATGAGACCAACAGCCGGCCCGAACTCAAGAGAGCAGGATCTCAGCGCAGAGGCCTCCTGAGGCCACGCAGTGCCTCCCAGTCCCCAGGACGGGCACCAGGTTTGAGGGCCGCGTCACGTCTGGGGACTTGACTCTGCTCCTGGCAGTGGCTCGGGACGGGCCACCTTCCACACCAAACCAACCCCCTCCCTCTCGCCCAGGCCCAGGACGGCCAGCCGAACCCGTGTTCAAGCCGGACGGCGGAGAAGGAAACATCACACACTGACCTGTGCCCGGGGCTGAGCTGTCTTCACCGCCGAGGCTCGGGAACCGCACGTCCGCTCCCTGGAAGAAAAACGGAGCCCTTCAGTGGGGTATCATCTGCTCCAACACACGTGTCCCCCCGGGGCGGCAACGAACAAGGGTCTCGCACTCAAGGTCAGACTGCCCTAAAGACCCCTCTGGGGGGCCTGTCTTTCGGCTGCCCTGCCAGCCTCGGGGCCAGGCCTCCTGGCGTAGAAGTGGGACGTAAGAAGGCAACTTGCCAGAAAGGTCTGTGAGAAGTTTGCAAGGTCGTCCCTGCTGAATTTTCCAAAAGCTCCAAACTCAGTGGATGGAAGGGTTGAGTGATCACGTGACCTTTGGCGCTCTGTAAAGCTGTTGGGCCACATCGCTTGACCCTCACGGTCACTCTGCCAGGAAGAGGTGGGAACGGAGTCAAGCCCCACCCCAGGGCACCCCCTAAGTCACCGGGGTCGGCCTAAGGAGGCCCGAGGAGCAAATGCAAGGTGGGGTCCGGGACGGGGTCCCAGGGCAGGAGAAGGACACTGGGAGCAAACCGCTGAAAGCGAGCGGAGTGGAGCTGGGTCTGTGGGTGCGCGGTCGCCACAAACGCACCGTGGGTCGGAAGGCGCGGCCACACGGGGCAGACTGGGCAGTGGGCAGACAGGAGCTCTCTTTGAAACTCCCCTGAAAATCTAAAGTCATTTTAAAATTAAAATGTCACTTAAAAATAACTCAATTCTGGGGCACCCGGGTGGCGCAGTCCGTGAAGCCGCGGAGTCTCGGCTCCAGATCAGGTCATGACCTTGGGGTCGTGGGACTGAGTCCCGCGTCAGGCTCTGCGCTCAGACAGGAGTCGGCTTAGAACTCTCTCTCTCCCTCTGCCCCTTCCCCACGCGCTCTCTCTCTCTCACATAAATAAATATATTTTTTAAAACAACTCAGGGCGAAGATTTAAAGGCTGGTTCCCTTTCCAGGAGTCCAGGCCACTCTGTCGTCAACCGGGGCCGGGACGGAGAACTGAAATCCCCACTGTCGCCTGCAGGTGGCGCTAGGGGCTCAGAAACACTTCGGTCCGTGGGCACGGCGGCTGCAGCCCTAAGCTCGTGGGGCCAGGAGGCTGCTGCCGCCTGCCAGAGGCCCTGCCAGAGGCCCTGCCAGAGGGCGTCCTGCATGGCCAGTGCCCGCCCCCCCCCGACCCTGCCCCTGGACCCCGGAGGCTGAGACTTGCCTCAGCCCTGCAGGGGCCATCTATGCACGTGACCCTCAAGTTTTTATTTCTCAGTCAATTAAAGACACAAGACGTTGCAAACCTAGTGCAGAAGGGGTGCCGGGCACCCTGCGCCCAGCTGCACCCAGGGTGACTCATTGCACAACCAGGGGACGCTGACGCGACCGGCCAAGGGATAGGCAAGCATGGTTTTCTAGACCGTCTTACTGAGACAGGCTTCTCCCCCTGCACAGAGGCTGCACAATAAAGTGCTTTTTAGTATTTTCGGAGTTCTGCGACCATCATCGCTAGCCACTTCAGGGCTTTCCATCATCCCCAAAGCAACCCTGTCCCTCAGCCGTCACCCACCAGCCTCCCCTAAGCCCCGGCCCCCGTGAGCCCCCTTCCTGTCCATGAAGGAGCCTGGTCTGGATGTGTCACATGCGTGGACTCACACCCCATGGGGCCTTCTGTGTCTGGTTCCCTCCCTGAGCGCCGTGGGCTCAGGGTCTAACCCGGAGCAGTGCATGGGGGATACATTACTGACGGGACACTTGGGTGTCCCCACCTCCTGGCGCTGTGAACATGGTGGCATGAATCCTAAGCCTTCTCATGTACCCCCTGCAAACCTCCCACCCTCAGCCCCGGAACACCAGCCCCGCACTTGAACTTGAACACACGGGTGCCCACGCAGATGCCCCCACCTTGGCTGCGCTTGGCCCAGGCCAGCGTGAGCAACGCACCCCTGCAGCTCTGACCTGGGGCCCACGAGACTGCAGGCCGTGAGATGCACCTGCTGGTGCCGGCCGTGCCTGTGACCTTCACCCAGGCCAAAGTGCTGGACTTTCACTCTCCCACCACAGGGAACCACAAGCCCTCCGGGACGGCCAGCAGCGGGACGAGGAGCTGGGACCCCGCAGCAGGACCTGCTTCGGAATGTGCAGAGCTGGCAGCCAAGTGAAACGGAGATCCCTTGTTCAAAAATTAGTGCCAAACATGAAGAGAATGACGGCAGAGCCTGCCGACCTCACGCAGACCCCAGCCCGAGGCACGGCCGGGGAGGTGCAGGACGCAGACCTCAGGCACACAGAGGAAGCTCTGGAGGAAAGGGCCCGGTGCCAAGGGAGAGATATATCACACCTGGAAACAGGTAGTTTCCAACGGTGGCCGTCGGGGTGGCCGCGTCGGAAGGAACTTTGTCCTGGACAGCACTTTACAACCTGGGACCTTCCTCTTGTCCACACGCTTCCTTCTCTTTTCCTCTCTTTTCCATGGAGATCGAACTCACCAACATGACCTCCATTCACCCTTTTCAAGTGCCCAATTCAGTGGCTTTTAGGATATCTGCAAGGTCGTGCGGAGGGTGGTGCAGCGGGTTCTGCACTAACCCCAGGATACCGTCTCCAGCCCCCGAGGAGCCCCCGGGCCCGCTAGCATCGCCAGCATTGCGGGGTCTGGTCCAGCGTCCCGGGAGAGGCGAGACCCCGCCGTGCAGGGGCCACACCTGTTCTGCCGGCCGCCACGCTTCACCGCACCCCTTGAACACAGCACGTGTGCCGTGACCCCAGGGTTTCCTGACTCCCGGTCGGTGCTGAGGGAAGGCCTGCAGAGCCAGGGGAGCCGGGGGAGATCAGGCGGCCCCCACAGAGCCCGGTGACATGGACCAGGTCCCCCCAGGGCTCACCTATGACATGGGAGAGACCGGAACCCTGCCTCAGGCCGTGGGACCCACGCAGGGGCCGGTGAGTGCAGGCGTGGCTGGATCGAGTCTCGTCACGCAGCCGTGCTCTTGGTGACATCCTCTGTCAATGGCAGAGGGAAAACGAGGCACGCGGATCACAAGCCCAGGGTGCTCCCGGAGAGCTCCCACCAGTAACTTCCTGGTGGTTTCTACTGCCTGTGTTGTTCTGGAGCCTCTGAACGGTGAGTGGGGGACATGGGCAGCGGGACCCTTAGCTGCTAGAGACGTGAAACTGTCGGAAGCAGGGCCGAGAACCAGAAGCGAGGGGAGATAACAGGGCAGCCCCTGAGCTAGGAGTTGCGCTGGGCTGCACCCCTCAGAGCCCATCGTCAGCATCTCAGGGTTATGGGACCGAGGACCCAGCCCCAGCCGGCACAGGACGGCTCCTCTGGGAGGAAGGCATGTCGCAACCCACTTCGCTCCATCAGAGCTCGACCAGAGGGACTTTTCCAGAGCACTGGCGCAGCCCTGCTGTGTGCAAACGCTACTGTCCCTCCCTCTAGAATTCAGGGTTCCCTCCATGCCCTGGTGGGTCATTCTCTGGGCGGGGAGGGGCATCCTGGTCGCCGTGGGGGGACTGAGCAGCCCGTCTCACCCGCTCAATGCCAGGACAACCCCTGTCACATGACCACAGAGCCCCTTCAGGGAAGGAGGAGGAGCTCTGCTCAACAGCCTGCACAACTTCCGGAAGCTTCTATGTGAGGTTCTGTGCCCAGCTGGACACAGTAGCTCCTGAGCCGCTGCCCCCTCTGGGGGCCCTGTCCCCCCTTGGGGGATAAATCCCTTTTTGGGTAGAACCCTGTTCTGTGTCCCGGGCAGGGCACGGTGGGGCAAAGACTGTGCAGGAATGTCACCTAGGACTTGGGTTAACGCTCACGGACACGTATCAATATTGGCTCATCGATGACAACAAAGCGGCCACACTATTCAAGTCAGCCAAGGGGAGAAGTGGAGGGGGTGTGGGCTGTGCGGGAACTCACTTTTCCTCTCGGTTTTTCCATAAACCTAACGCTACACTAAAAAGCAGTCTATTAAGAGAGGGTCTTGAAGACACAAATTAGAATTCCGGTTTTAGAAAGGAGGAAGGGAGCGGGAGGGGAGAGGGAGCCCATCTCAGACCAGATGACCGCTGAGCGCTCACACGTCCCCAGGGATCCCTCCGACGAGCCCTTAGAGCCAGACCTGGAGAGAAGGTGGGTCAGTCCCGGCCAAACACATTTCCTACTATTTCCCCCAAAGCTCTTTCGAGGGTTGTTAACGATACAGGATACAGTTTGGGGAGGATCAGCCTGGATTAACCTCCACCAGCCCCTTTGCGCCCCAGGCCGGGGACCAGAGTGGATCAGAGCCCTAATACAATCAGTCCCGGCACCGCCCTCGGATTACTCCCAAATCCCATTTGGCCAACCTAGAACATATTGTGGCCGGTGATGAGCCGATGTCTACGTCTACAAGCTGCACCAAGCAGACATCGCCATCCAGCACACCCAGCGGCCCCGACACCCTAAGGGGCTAATGCCAGGCCGTGACACCGACGGGCCCGCCGTCAGCACTGACTCACCGGACGTCTTCTCC
The DNA here is from genome assembly GCF_010015895.1 of Lontra canadensis. Taxonomy (NCBI): domain Eukaryota; kingdom Metazoa; phylum Chordata; class Mammalia; order Carnivora; family Mustelidae; genus Lontra; species Lontra canadensis. The sequence continues at coordinate 1,674,956 of NW_022631178.1, forward strand.
CAGACGTCCACTCGGCCGTCGCAGGTTTCTAAGCGTGAGCACTGAGCAGCCCGGGACTTTTCATTTTCTTGTTTCCCCAGCATCTATCGGCCCGGTCATGTGGGGGGACACAGGACCCCAGTGGGACACGAGAACTTCAGCGAGGGGGAAGCTGCCTAACAACAGGGCTGAGAAAATGAAATCCTTGGGATTTCACGAATTATCACAACATAAAGGGCGGCATCGAGTTTCTGAAACTGAACAAAGCCACTGCCTTTACCTCCTTCCCTCCGAAGCAGGGTCTCTCCTTCCCCCTGCAGCACGGCTAACCCTCTGTGGGGCCTCCCAGGCGCTGTGGGGGGCATTGAGCAGCACCCCACGAGCCTGCTGGCTCAAGGCCGAGAGCACCCCAGTCGTGAGGAGCTCCATGTCCCCAGGCGGCCCCCATAGCCCCCTGTTGAGATGGGCTGTGCGGACCCTGCAGAGGCAGAAGGCAGAGGGCAGATCTCCCCCTGCTTGGGATACAGTTCACTTGTCTGGGAAATGAGTGGGTGGGAGCGGGGCATCGGCCCCCTCGACACCCCACGCTGACGCCCCCAGCTGATGGCCGCAGGGTGCGGCAGGAGCGCGGGCCAGCCTGCCTGCCTGGAGGCTGCATGTGGCAATGCCGAGCCGTCCTTCAGGCACTGCAGCGATCAGCCCAGCCTTCTCTCGTCACCACAGCAACCATCTAAATTTGTCACCCTGACGAGGCTCTGATTGCAAATGAAGGGGGAGGAGAAGCCTGGGGGCCCGGAACGGTGGGGAGGCACCCAGAAGAGAGGTGACACGGCTGATGGCAGGCTCCACCAGGACAGACCCTGGGCAGGCGCTGTCACACCCCTGATCAGACAGGGCTTGAGGTCCAGTTTGCTTGGCCCCAGGGTTAAAGGTCTCCAGGAGCCAAGTACGAGAGGGCAGAAGGTGCAGGGAGTGCTTCTGCCTTGTGATCTCGGGTCCCTGGTGACTGGGAGGTCCTCTCCGCCTCCCCCACATGGCCCAGGCTGGGGGTCACCTGGTTCCCACCGGGACCATTGGGGTTTACTCTGCTCTCACATGTGGGCAGGAATTGGAGTCAATTTTTTTCCCAAGTAATTAATACAGGGTCTTCTCCCCCCAGAATCTGGCACAGCTACCACGGCCAGGTCATTCTCTGTCCTGGGTGCAGTGGGGGCCGAGCAGTGTCCCTGGACCCCACTCCCTCGATGCCAGGAGCCCCTGGCTATGATGACCGCAGATGTCCCCGGACACGAGGCAGGACCGCTCCCCTGTGTGAGGTCATCAAACCCCCATCTGGAATTGGAATACGGAGAGACAGGTGGTTGATTTGGGAGAGGACCAATGTCTGACCAAAAGAGAGAGAGAGAGAGAAAAGACAATATGTAGAAACAGATTTCTTTTTCCTCTCGGAATTAAAATGCTGACAGACCCATGGAAGGGGGTGGGTGGGGACACATACTCTCACATCCAAGAGGCAGCGCTCTGGTGCACTGTCTGCCCTGACTCCCAGCTCATGGCCTCCCCTGTGCCTCAGTTTCCAAATCTGTGACACAGAGATGATGGGAGCACCTACTCCACGAGTGCTTTCCAGATTAAGCAGCAGAAAATCTGGGGGTGCCTGGGGGGCTCCATCGGTGAAGTGTCTGCCTTCTGCTCAGGTCATGATCCCAGGATCCTGGGATCGAGTCCCACATCAGGTTCCCTGCTCTGTGGGGAGCCTGATTCTCCTTCTCCCTCTGCCTGCAGCACCCCCTGCTTGTGCTCTTTCTCTCTCAAATAAATGAATAAAATCCTTTAAAAAAATAAACAGCTGAACATCTATAAGACGTTTCCATCAGCATCCAACACTGTTAGTAGCACACAACTGTGCTCTCATGGGAGCTTCTGCATTCCGTAAGACGTGGCAGAGAAGTCACACGCCACAACTTCATCACTCAGAGCTTGAGGTACCGGCTTTGTTGACAAGACCGGGGCCCAGCAAAGCGCCCCCGCGAAGGGCCAGATGGTCAGTACTTTTGGCGTTGGGAGGCAGGTGTTCTCTGTCATTCTCTATCGACTTGACCTGGCCCCAGTAGACAAACAGGTGCGGCTATGCGCCAATAAAACTTTATTTACAAAAGCAGGAGGTATGGGTCCAGCCCATAGGCTGCCGCTTGTGACCCCCGGCACAGAAGACGGTCTGGTGGGTCACACGGAGAAGCTCCACGCCGCCCCAGACTGTCACCCAGAAAATGATCTCGGACTGTCCCTCCACACAGAGCACTCACAGATGCAGAGCTGCCCCTTTTAAGTCCCTAAGAGGGCGGTTGCTTTCCCACCACCTTGAGAAAAATCCATCCCCCGACCTGGTCATAAGTACCTCACTTTTATCGACTGGTTAAGCCTTGGCTGCAAAGGGCACCCGGAACGTCTAGACCTGGTGAGCAAAATCGCCACCGGTAACAGCGCGCAGGACGCCACCCCCCGGCCCCAGAGCGGGACACGGTTTGAGTGCACGGAAGGTCTGAGAAACCGCCACAGCCTAGCGGGGCCTGAGACTTGACACGGGGATGTCACGTGGGGTCCTGGATGAGGTTCTGGGGCAGAAAAAGAGAATTAGGGGGAAAGTCGAGGAATCCAAGGTATGGAGTTCAGTTACTAACGCCACACCAACACTGGGTCTCTATCTGTGACAAATGTCCCACACCGAGGGAAGACGGCGCCCGTGGGGAACCTGGGTGCAGGCCTGCGGGAACGCTGCGCTGCCTGCCCCATCGCTCTGGGGATCTCAAACTCTTCTAAAATGAAAGTTTACTGAAAGAGAGAACAGAAGTGAGTGATGAAGGGCAATTAGCTGCTGCCCCCGGGGGAACGCTTCGGAGTGTGACTGAGGGCACATGAACTCCCTGTGACAGCACCTAATAATGACACGATTATATAAAACCTACAAGAGAAAGACGCTAAAAACAGGATATGCTAATCAACAGGGGAAGCGTGCTCTGATGACAGGAACAGGGGGCGGAGGAAGACAGGTGGCTGAGCGGTCCCCACCCCCTCCCCCCACCCCCCGCCCCCACCGCCCCGGGGCAGCCACAGCAGAGACATGGCTCCCGGCTCCCGGCTGGAGCAAGCCTCTGCGACATCGCGGGCCGACCCGGGCCCCGTGCCACGTTCACTCAGGAGGCCTGCTGAGTGTGCACCCAGCGCCCAAGGCCTGGAGGAGGGCAAAGACTTTACCGATGGAGAATTCTGGAAAATCAGAGGGAGGCTGTGAAGAAAGTGGTGCCTGACCAGAAGAAAGACAACTAAGAGATCGTGGCATCCTGGTCTTTGCCGGTGACCTTATTAGACACAACGCTCTGCACCAGGGTCTCTCCCTTCTTGGGCCCACAGACATTCAGGGCTGGTTCATTCTCTGCAGGGGCATCCCAGGTGCTGTGGGGGCCGCGCAGAAGCCCTGGCCCCACCTTGTCCATGCCAGAAGCACCCCCGGTCGTGACAACCACAGACGTCCCCAGACATCACCCAGCGTCCCCTCTCAGCAGAATCACCCCAGATGAGAACTACCATCCTACAATACCTAACAAACTACACACAACCCATAAGGAGTGTAATTATCCCCGCTCTACAGATGGGGAAACAGAGGCTCAGAGAGGAGATGAAACCTGCCTGAGAAGAAGAAAGAGAGTCATGTGTCAAGTACCACTTTCAATAAGGAGGGGTCTCTGAGTTGGGAAAGAGGCAAGGCTGCTCTATCAGGGACAGGAGGCCAAATCCGGCCCACCACTTGCTCTGTTAATAAAGTTTTATTCAAACACAGCCATGTCCATTCACTTATACACCATCTATGGCACACCTGTACCTACAAAGGCAGAACCCGGTAACTGAAAGCAAGACCGCTGTCCTGCAAAGCTGAAAATACCTACCCTCGGGTCCCAGAAAGTCTGCAGACACGGAGAGATCCTACCTCACCGCTTCAAGGCCCTGCATGGCTTCCTGTGCAGACTGTCAATCTACGTGCGCAGGGAATGTTCTGCGGAAGGAATGCACACAACACAGGCAGCCTCCCAGGAAGTACAGCAAACCTGGCCTGCTTCTGCTTGGTTCTGGCCCAGGGGGCCTGCCCCGTGCTCCCCTCGGAGGCCAGAAGAGAGGGCCTGCCCCTCCCGATCCACCTTCCTGGAGCGCGTGTCATCGTAGGTGTGTGGGGACTGTCGGGTGAGTGGCAGCGGGCAGCACGCCAGCCCATCCGCCTTCGAGGCCACGTTGTGTGGGCGGTGCTGTCCCCTCGACCCTGCTGTCACATGGGACGCAGGGGAGGCTTCTGCTCCGAGCTCTGCTGCTCACCTAACTCTGCAGGTCAGCCCTGTGGCCTCCAGAGGGTCAAACGTGCTGAGTGAGGATAAGCTCATCTTCCTGGAGCTCCAGCTGCCTCAGCACAGCTCTGCGGCCCAGGGCTGAGACCCACTGGATGTTCTGGAATCTGAAGGTCACCTTGCTCCACGCTTTTGCCCCTCCAGCACTGTGGGCACTGAGAGCAGGTCACCCTCTGCTGGGTGGGCACTCTGGAGGGCTGGGCGCCATCCCTGGCCCCACCCACGCGTCGCCAGGACCACTGCAGCCGTGACCATGAAAAACGTCCTCAGGTTCAACTGCTTGGTCTCTGAAAGTTAAGTCACGGACGCACTGGACCTGACTCCAGCTAACACTCGGAGGCTGAGTGAACCAGGGGGGCTCGGAGGGGCCAGAACACCGCCAACTCCAGTGCAGCAACCCTGAGACCGCGAAACGGTCCTGCCCAGCAAGTCCCACACACGTGGTCCCCGGGACTCCGTCTGTTTCCTAAAGCTCGCGTCCCTCCTGATCCGAGCCTCGCCGACTGTATGCGTTTCCGGGGGGGCCATAACAAACAACCACAGACCAGGCGGCTTAAGACCGCAAGGACCTCTTCTCTCCCACCTCTGGAGCCGGAAGCCCGAGGCCCAGGTGTGGTGGACCCTGAAGCCCGAGGCCACCTCTCCATCTGACCCAGATGCCAGCAGCTCTGAGCCCCACAGGGCCAGCAGCGGCCAGCCGTGTCCTTCACACGGACCACAAAGCGCTCCCAGGTGACTTTCCCTCCCCTGCATTCCACCATGCTTTTCTGACTTACAGCTGCCTCCCGCAGGGCTGTGTGTGGGAGTGAGCTATCACGGGGACGTTCCCCCCCAAGGGAGGCGGGCCACGGCGGGGGTGGGGGGTGGAGTGTGCCGTGCTCCAGCAGCCCATCCTGGGGTCACACATGTGAGACGGGGCCCAGGGCAGGCAGGTGGTGACAATGTGGGGTCTTACAGGGAGGATACCTGGTTCGCTCTGTCACCACGTGGGAAGTGCCTGATGTCATCAGCTCTTCCAAGCGCCCTGAAGAGCTGGGAGGTCTTTCATTACAAAATCTCCTGATTTTTAGATGTTGGCAGTAATCCAAAGTTTAAAGCCCCTGGGGTCTGGCTCACCAGAGGATCGAGGTCAACGCCATGGACAGCATGAGCCCCTCTGTGCATTCTTACCCAAAACCACAACCCAGGTCGAACGGCGAGTGGACACCAGACAGACGCAGATCTGCGACGCTCTGCAAAGCTCTTGACCTGTCCTCTGCATGACCAGCCAGGCTTCAAAGACAAGGAAAGTCAGAGAAACTGCCTCAGCCCAAAAGGGCCTAAGAAAATGTGACAACTAAATGTCATGTGTGGTCCTGGGGCAGAAAGGGGACATTTTCTGGGAGATGGGAAAGAATAAGGAAATCTAAGTATGGACTTCGGTTAATCATAATGTATTGATATTGGTTCAATAATTGTGCCAAATGGCACCGCACTGGCGTATGATGCTAATATCAGGGGACCCTGGGTGTGGGCTACGTGGGAACTTGGTGTTATTTTTGCAACTTTTCTGTAAATTCAAAACTATACCAGGGAAGTTTATTTTAAAGAAAAGTTTGCAAAGTGCGAACTAGGTATGTTGCTGTAACACACAGCAGAATGTTCACGATTGCCTTAAACTTGCTGTTAAAGGCTCAATGTGTCTTCCAAACTCAATAGACTTGTCCTCAGAAAGTGCTGGAATGGTCAAGCTCCCAGGCGTGAGGACAGGGTTTAGTCTGTGAACCAGCAGACCCAAGTAGGAGAGCAAAGGCAAAGATGGTTAGAAGACGGGGAGCTCTTGGGGGACATGAGACCAGCTCTTCATGGCACAGAGGGGCACCAAGATCCCGGCCCCTAGCAGCCTCCCAGCAACAGAGGGCCTTGAAACTGCATCGGTGGGCACCACACCCGAGTGGTAACAGTGACCACAGCTGCCCTCTGAGCTGGGGCCCTGGGGATCTTGAGGTCACTTCACCCTCACTCCAATAAGGCTGCAAGGTCTGGACTGACTCCTTTTCTAGTTCGTTTAGGAAAATGTGTGTTTGGGGTTTTTCTTTTAAGCTAAACAAAATGTTGCCAAAAGCCAGTAAGAGGAAAAGGAAGAATTCAAACTCGGGTTTAACTCTAAAGTTCACGAAGCGAGAGGTCTGGTGTAACCCAGTGGATCCCCCCCCACCATTGGAGACACTAGAGTGCTCGTGGCAGGGAAAGGGTAGGGCCAGGGATGTTGCTCGACCTCCACAGAGCCCGAGTGGCCCACAGTGACTCAGGCCCAATGTCCACAGTGCCAAAGGGGTGAGCCCCTGACGGACAGGGAAGGAGTAATGCTCATCAGACACCCAGACCTACACGTGCTACCTCTGTGAGAGACCCAAGACACTGGTGGGAACCAAGCACCGCAGACTGGTACATCAGCCGGCACAAGCCATCTGAGCTACCTCTTCTTGGAAACATACATTTGTACATGTACTTGGATATGCAAAGGGAAAAATATTCTAGAAGAAAACACCAGAACTGTTAGGAGTTAAATGGTGAGTAAGACTGATGGATGGGAGGTTTATTCTTTGTTTTATGCCCTTACCTGTAATTTGAAATTTTATTTACCATGAGCATAACTGATAAGTCAATAATTACTTCTACTCACTGGGGATTTGATTACATTAATGATCTAGACCAAGAGGTCAATAGTGCCTAGGTCGAGAAACCCAGGTGCGTGGAAAATATAATTTAAAGAAACTACCACTGAAGAAGTGATATGTTAAAGATTACTTCCCCAGAGAAAGGAGGCAGAGAAAGGAGAAACCTGAGAAAACCTCATGATAAGGAGGAAAAACAAAGGCAACCATCAATGCAGACCAATACGTAAGACAGGAAGAGCTACAGCTGGGGATAGGAGACGGCACACAAGCTATGAAGTCAAACAAACTGGCAGCTATGGACTCCTCCACAGGAAACACGAGGACAGATTTCCATTCAAGTGCACAGCCCAGCCCACGTTTTCAAGTCTGATCCACGGGCGCCTGGGGGGCTCAGGTCATGATTCCAGGCTCTTGGGATCAAGCCTCATGTTGGGCTCCCCGCTCAGCAGGGAGTCTGCTTCTTCCTCCCCCTGCTTCTGTGTGCTCTCTCCCTCTCTCTCAAATAAATAAAATCTTAAATAAAATAAAGTCTGTTCCATGGGGGTCTCTGGGTGGCTCAGTCAGTAGAACATGTGACTCTTGATCTCAGGGTCATGAATTCAAGCTCCATGTTGGGTGTAGAGGTTACTTAAAAATAAAACCTTAAAAAAAGGGAGGGGGGGTGCCTGGCTGGCTCAGTGGGTTAAGCTCCTGCCTTCGGCTCAGGTCATGGTCTCAGAGTCCTGGGATCGAGCCCCGCATCGGGCTCTCTGCTGAGCGGGGAGCCTGCTTCCCCCTCTCTCCCTCTCCGCCTGCCTCTCTGCCTACTTGTGATTTCTGTCAAATAAATAAATAAATAAAATCTTAAAAAAATAAAAGACTGTTCCATGGAAATCGAGTCCATGGGGAGACTGAGTCTGTGTGACGTTTAGCTCCAGGAATCTGCTTCCCAGGAGGTGGTGGTACAATCATGGGCGGTCGGTGAGCAGGCAGTCCCACCTGCCACCACACAAACGAGCCGAGTGCCCCCTCCCCCGGAAAGCCGGCACCACACACAACAGCTCCACACATAACCTACCGCGTACTGGCCACAAACTTTCTAGAAAAGCAAACTTGAAGCTTTTAACTCTGAGCTTTTGGCCTCAGTAAGTAGCTTCTTAATTATTTAAAAAAAAAAGGAATTTTTTCTCTGCTACTTTTATTTTACATTCTATCATAGGCCTTTTCTTTTCTTCCTTTTTTAAAAAAGGTTTTATTTATTTATTTGAGAGATAAAGAGCAAGAAAGCAGGAGAGAGAGAGCACGAGCCGGGAGGAGCAGAGGGAGAGGGGAACCAGGCTCCCCACGGAGCAGGCCGCGGGGAGCTCAATCCCAAGCCCCAGGATCATGACGGAGGTAAGGGCTGACACCCAACTGACTGAGCCACCCACAGGACCCAATCACGGCCATCTCCTACGTGTTCTTTGAAAACAGGGTTTTTTTTAAATGACTGTCCATATATTTACATCGAGTTAGTATCATTTACTGATGAACCAAGGTCCTTACTACTTGGGCATTTACACTGTTCCCAATTTCTGCTTTACAAGTAACGCTAAAGGGAACCTCGTCATGCCCAACTCTAATTACTTTCTTAGTCGACATTTCCAGAGAGGGCATGATGGGATCAGAGAGCATTAGGTATTTTTAAGGTTCTTGAAAATACGCTACTGAGTTACTGTGACAGAGACGACTCCGTGTTTATACCGTCCTCCTGTGCACGCCCTCGTCAGTGCTGGTATTATTTATTTTGTGTTACTGCTCACCTATAATAACGGTGAAAAGTAAAATCTCAACTGTGTTTCTCAATAAACTTTTTAACTTTGGACCATGTTCAGATTTGCAGGCAGTTGTCAAGACAGCACAGATGGTCCCTGCGCCCTCCCAGCTTCCCTCAGCACGAGCAGCGCATGCAACCAGGGCACACGTGTGACCGTCGGGACAACAGCACCGCTGTGCTACTATCAACCAGCCCACGGTTTATTCAGATCTCACGAGTGTTTCCACTAATGGCTCTTATCTGTTCTAGAAGCCCACCTAGGATACCATCTTGCACGTACCAGACTTTCTATACATAGTCCCTAATCCTTAGAACAACGCTGTAACCTAAGGTTTAACATCTCCATGCTGCTGACAAGATGAGGGCTCAGAGAGGTTAAGCGACTTGTCGAAGTCACACAGCTGGTGAGCAGCATGCCCCAATGCAGGCCATACCTGGAGGGACTCCAGATCCAGGAATATGGTTCCCTCTCTCTCATTCCATCCTCACCTCCTTCGTACACAAAGGCTGGTCTCTAATTCCCCACTAACAAATGAGGTGATCCCAGCAAGGTGATATAAGGTGGGTAACTAACCCACATGACAGAATTAAGTCATTGGTTCTTCCCTTCAAACAGCCACCCTAGGAAACTATTTCAAAGCGATATGCCATCTCATGACATTCCTGGAAGCATCCTCGGAAACCACCTCCGGAGAGAGTGAACATCCCATACCTGGGAAATACGGTCCCACAACTCAGCAATGACATCTCCCACTCAACCCAAATCAGCCTGTGCCTGCCGGGCCGTCCACCTTGCTCACCCCTGAGGGAACTCCGGCTGGGCAGAAGGCTCTCAGGCGGTCTCCCAGGGACCCCCAACTCCCGGTCCCACGTCTCGTGTCGGCTCCTGCCCCTGCGTGGAGGCAGGACCTGCGACTTGCTTCCAACCTCCAGCAGCCAAAAAAACATAGAGTGGCCTCCAGGGAGCAGCCAATGAGAAATGTCACCATGTCAGCAGCCCCATGCGTGGGCTTGGAGGCAAAGCCTGTCCCAGCAGAGACAAGTCCACGGCCCAGGCCGACAGTCTGACTGTGGCCTGAGAGACCCTGAACAGAGAGCCAGCTACGCTGCGCTGGGATCCCTGACCCACGGAAACGGGGAGACAGTAAACATTTCGGCCGCTAAGTCTGTAGTGACTTCTCGCACAGCAGTAGCAGATAAATACGGGAGGTCTGCCAGATTCAGATCTTCCCTCAAAAGATAAAAACGCGGGGGACGCCTGGGTGGCTCTGTTGGTTGGGTGTCCAACCCGTGACTTTGGCTCCGGTCACGATCTCACAGGTGGCGGGACTGAGCTCCAAGGCAGGCTCCACACTCGGTGGGGCGTCTGCTTGACGTTCTCGCCCTCTGCCCCTCCTCCCGCCAGCCACGCAGGCGCACACTCTCTCTCTAAAATAAAGCCTTCAGGAAAAAAGGGATAAAAATCTGAAATTTATCTGAAACCTACAAATGTGTGTATCTGGAAGCACGGGGCAGCGCAGCGCGTCAGAACTACCAATTCTCCCAAGGTGATGGTCGCCAGAGGACACCTGCTTCGATGTGAAATCTGGGGGTGGTGAAGCAAACAGATCTCCTCATCCGGTGCTCCTAACCCGAGTTCTGCGCTCAGCAGCCCATACTCCGTCAGGCGGTTTTTGCACATTACAGAGTCCGAAAGCCGCTCTGTTGTATCCCACCAAGAAGATAAACCGATTCAGGAAATAACACTATACATTATATATATCGTACTACTTTTCTTAAAACGGAACTGCTGTAACGCCTCCCCCTCCGGCGGAGACCAGAATAGACAAAAATCCAGATTTTGACACACTTGGGATTGGTAATGTTTTAACACATGGGAAAGGCGATGGGGTTGCAAACTGCTTTATATTCTTCAAACATATTTCCAACTGTGCCAACCACCCTAACAGTTGGATGTGTTCGTAAATGAACCAAAACAGATCACATTCTCGGGGAAAGATGCACTGTGGAAACTAAAGGTTCTCTCCGCTCCGGGGGTGGGGGGGGGCGGTAATTAAACCCCTGAGCCATCACAGAAAACGGAGTGTGGCTTTCATGGAATGCCAAGGGCTTGGGGACCCCGCGTTCAGTGCTGCCCAGTGAAAACCGGTGACTGCGAAGACCAGGAAATGCTGGCCGGCAAGGAGGAGGAGGAGGAGAGGTTGCTCAGAGGTGAAGAAGCAGGGTGCATTATTTCCCAGACTAGGCTGCTTACAGACCAGAAAACACAGAGTGCATGGCACCACTCCCGAGGACAGCTCTGAAGGACAGGCGTGACCTGAACGGGTTCCTGTGCGGGTCTCGATGCATAAAGAACCTTTGGAAAAGCGCTTCCCCGGGGTCCTACAGGGCATGAGACAAACACAGGAAAAACACGTATTCCTTGCACACAGCTCTCAGTGGCAGAAGTGGGACAATTCTGCCCCCAGGGGACATTAGGCCTTGTCCGGGGACGTCTGCGGTTGTCATGATGCGATGCTCCTGGCATCGAAGGGGTGGGACCAGGGACGCTGCTCGGCTCCCCCAGTGCCCAGGATACCCCCCCAGAGTGACCTGCCCTGATTCAGCAGTGCGGGGAGAGGGATGGGGTGCCGCTGCTCGGTCTGGGCCTCAGATCTAAAGGGACCCCTTCATCTTTATTACAGCGCCAAATCTGTGTCATCACCACAGAGGGAAAACCGGCGCTTAATTACATTTGCATGGGTGCTACAGAGAGTTTCCCTAGGGAACGGCCGGGAGGATCACCTGCAGACAGGACTCGCCTGTGCGGCTCTGAGCAGTCTAGGCCCAGCTATGAGCCCCGAGGGTCCCTCTGTCAACTGCACAGCCCACGGCAGCCCAGAATCTCAAACACGTTTCCTCTGGCTTTGATCCCTTTCCAAACAACAAGAGGCGGTCCTGCCCCCAGGGAACACTGTGTGCGGTGTCCCAGCAGAGCTGGGGTGGTCACGCCCAGGGTGGGGGCTACCTGCATTGAGTGGGTGGGGGCTAGGCACGCTGCTCAGCCTGAGACCCCCCAGTGTCAGCAGTGCTGAGGGGAGACCCTAGCCCCGGGCAGCGCAACTGGAGAAGGACCGGGTGGAGGGCCGGAGTGCAGAGAAGGGATCCCACCTGCAAGAGTTTTTTTTGTTTGTTTGTTTGTTTTTAAAGATTTTATTTATTTATTTGACAGATCACAAGTGGGCAGAGAGGCAGGCAGAGAGAGAGGGGGAAGCAGGCTCGCCACGGAGCAGAGAGCCCGATGCGGGACTCGATCCCAGGACCCTTGCACCATGACCTGAGCTGAAGGCAGAGGCTTTAACCCACTGAGCCACCCAGGTTCCCCCCACCTGCAAGGTTAAGGAGCCGCCCCAAACCCTGCAGAGCCGGGGGCGCACACATCGGCGCTCGCAGCCATCTCGTCTCATCGCCACCGTGGGCAGCTGTGTTCTCACTCTCCCATTTGCAGGCGAGGAATCGCGGAGGGAGAGCCCCCAGGAAGCTGGCGAGGGCTTGGGAGTTGGTTGGGTTTTTCTTCGACGCTGTGGTCCCTGTGTCCTCGTCCTATGACCGACGGAAGGCCATACACCTGCTTTCCGACCCGGGGCGCTGGGGACGAGGGCACACACCTGGAAGGTGTGAGGCAGGGTCTGTCGCCCCAGTACTGTGGGTACTTGGGGCCGGATCATCCTCTGGGAGGGGGTCGTCCCGGTTTAAGATCGACAACCTCAGTGGCCATGAGGGCATCTGGCATGGAGGGGGAACTCAATGAATGCTTCGGGTCTTTTTAAATTTTCTGGGGGCTGGGGGTGTAAGGGGCCCCAGCATGGGGCTAGCCCCATTGGGTTAGGCCCGACCCCCGCAAAGTGTCTATGGTGAGGGACAGCCCGGCGGCCCGCTCCTGGAGCAAGAGCGGAGATAGGACGCCACCCGCCACAGAACCCAGTGTGGCCTGCTGGTGTCACTGTCCACAAACCATCTCCGGGACACCACGACCCTCCTGTCGCATCCAGAATTCCTAATCCTCGGCCTCCAGCATCTGACCACCAGGGCCTCTGTGAGGGTGCTGGTGGCAGGGTCAGCAGCCTTTGGAAAACAGTGAGCCTGGGGTCCAGTCCCTTGTGTGTGTTTCTGTGTGGAGAGGGGGTGGTGGCTGTGGCTGACCCCAACATAGTCGCAGCAAAACGCACATGTGCGCTGGATCTGAGGCACCAGAGGGCCCGGCCCTGCTAGGAGCCTCAGCTCCCAGAGTGGCCTCTGGTGTCAGGTCCACACCCCCCACAAAAGAATCCCAATCCTGTATTTGGCCCGGGGCTACCCAGCCTCGGCCACACCTTCTTCAACAACCAGGGACCAGTGGCATTCCAAGACAGTCTGTCTGGTTCCCAAACGAGTCCAGCCACTGTGGCTTCTGCCCCCCTGGCCACCAGAGACCGGCCTGATGCCTGCGGTGCGGCTGTTAGTATCAAAGATGCGTAGTCATGATGTAGTCATGATATGAACAGAACGGTGACCACCACACCCGCCCAGCCCTGCGGACGACCCTGGGGGTGACTCCTCTGTGTCTGCGTGGAATCAGAAACAGAGAGATTCCAATCACACGGGGACAGGGTCACCCGGGACTGAACAGCGACGCCAACCCCGAAGCCTCAGGATGCCATAATGCCCTCCACATTCAGGAAGGTTTTAGAACGTCCCATAATTCCCAGACTTTCACCTCTTCCTCAGCGGGGCCACACCTCAACCTTATTCACCGCCTTCTCCCAGAGACCTGAGAGCACCTTCCTGCCCTCCCGACCTAAGCTGCACACGTGGCTGCTTTAGGCCCAGGGTTGACAAGACCAAAGTCAAGGGTGTGATGGCTCAGCAGCCCCAGAGGCAGACGAATTCGTGTCCTTGTGCCAGACTCACAAGGAACTTGAAATGAGAATGTGTCTGGACTCACAGCTCCACCGTGTTTGACCTAAGGCAGAGGGAGGGGAGGGGCTCTCGGAAGAACACAGGGCCATCCCCCCCCCTCCCCCGCCGCAACGGTCGCGTACTCTGAAATATGGCCACTTAGACCAAGAGGCGTTTTGGGAGAGGTTGATCAAATACACACAATAAAAAATTTACGATGTTAACCAAAGTGTACATTTCCGTGGCATCTGGTATATTCACAGAGTTGTGCAACCGTCACCTCTAGCTAGTTCCAGAACATTCCATCACCCCAAAAGGAAACCTTGTCCCCATCAGTGTCACTCCCCACCCCTTCCCAGCCCCGACACCCGTGAGCCCCCTTCCCATCCATGGAGGAGCCTGGTCTGGACGTGTCACATGCGGGGACTCACACCCCATGTGGCTTTCTGTGTCTGGTCCCCTCCCTGAGCATCGTGGGCTCAGGGTCCGTCCCCAGGGTGCCTTGCTCCTGCCCGTGGCTGGGGGCGCCCCCCTGTGTGGGGGACCCACTGTGTGCATCCCTTTGTCTGTCAAAGGACCCTTGGGTTGTTTCCACTCAGAGGCTGTTGTGAGTCCGGCTGCTATGAACGTGGTGGGCTGGTTCTGGTGTGGACACAGGTTCCCATTTCTCTTGGGTGGACACCCCGGAGTGGAATCGCTGGTCAGATGGACGCCCCACGTTTAACTTTTCTCAGGAACCACCCAAACACCCTCTCGTGCTTCCCCAGCCCTGTGGGGGCCCCAAGTTCTCCCCGTCCTTAACAACGCTCGCTAGTACCCGTCTGTGGGAGTCTGGCCGTCCTGGTGGGGTGACGTGGTTCTAATTTGCATTTCCCTGACAGCTAAACCACAGTGAGCACTTTTCACGTGAGACCAGTAATTTTTAAATCTGTTACAATGTTTATTTTAAGTAGGCTCCACGCTCAGTATGGGGCTTGAACTCAAGACCCTGAGATCAAGAGTTGGCCGAACACCGAGATGAGCAATTATTTTTGCTAGCAGGAACCCGGTACCCGGGAGCCGGCTCCCCACTAGAGGAAAGTGTGGCAGTCCATCCCCGAGACAGAAAAATCCTACTCAAGATGCAGGTGGGGCAATCAGGAAGAGCTACGAAGTGGGGGAGCCCTGGGGCTGGGGTCCCCCATTCTGAACCTCGGCATACTCCTCGGAAGACAGGACCCCAGACGGGCACCTTGGGGAGTTGCTCTGGGGGTCAGTGCAGCCCAGGACGGAAATCGCCACATACAGCGGGGAGTGAGACAAGAGCAGCAAGTCACCTTGACCTGGAGCAGGAGAAGGGGGGAGGGAGGGAGGGCGCGAGACGCCAACCAACAAAATGGAAGCATGGTGTAAAGGACACGGCCCCCTGGTGACTGCAGACAGGGGTGGCTGGGAGTCCAGCAGGCTCAGAGTGCCGGGCACTGGAAAACACTGGACGCAGCGGGGTAGGTGAGAGCAGGGGCGAGGCAGAGAGGCGGCCCCACGAGGAGCAGGCGGGCAGCGCGGAGCGTGCCTGCGCAGAGGGCATTCCAGGCCAGGGAAACGGGGCCGAGACCCCGGGGGCGCCAGGGAGAAAATTCAGCCGTGCTGAGAAGGCTGCCGGGGCGCGCTGGCTCGGGGACCTGGCTCCCAGGCAGAAACGAGCATGGGGGAGGGGAGCCGTGGAACGGAATCCGCTAGAGGAACTCGAATCCTGCCCCAGGGCTGAGCGGTGAGAGCAGCGGCGAATGAAGAAGCCCCAGCAGGCAGAGCAGCCCCGAGCACACGCTTCCTAACAGGTGACGGCCCGGGATGCGGCTCCTGCGCATCCCCAGCAGCGGGGAGGGTCTGTCCAGGCAGGAGCCCGAGCGCACGTCCACGGCATCACACTCGCCACGGCCCGAAGTAGACGCAAGCCCAGGCCCAGGACAGACAACGCGACGTACCCAGACGACGGAATGCCGCTCGGCCATTAGATCTGAACGTGGACGGACCCGGAGCCCACGACGACGCTCAGGGACGGCCCAGACACGGAAGCCCACACAGCGCGCGATTCTGCGGGTCTGCACAAGCGCCTCCACGGACGGGAAGGGGGCTCGTGGGCGCTGGGGCCTGGGGCGGGGGTGGGGGGCCCGTGCTTCGTGGGGACGGTCTCTGCGTGGGGAGATGGAAGGTTCTGGAGACGGAGGGTGGGGTGGCTGCAGGCCGGGTGAGTGTGCTTCCCGCGGCGGAGCCGTGTGCTTAGAGGCGGTTAAGGGGACGCATGGCTGGCTCAGCCGGTGAAGTGTCCCACTCTTGCTTTCAGCTCAGGTCATGATCTCAGGGTTGTGGGGTCGAGCGCTATGTCGGACTCCTGGGAGGGCAGGGGGTGTCTGCTTGAGTTTCCCTCCCTCTGCCCCTTCTCCTGCCCTCAGCTCACGTGCTTTCTCTCTAAAATAAATAATTTTTTTTTTTCAAAGAGAGAAAGAAATGGTTAAGATGGTGAATTTGATGTTATGGGTAATTCGGGCAAAAATGGGTGCGGGGGAGTGCCTGAGTGGCTCAGCGGGTTAAAGCCTCTGCCTTTGGCTCAGGTCATGATCTCAGGGTCCCGGGATCGAGCCCCACATCAGGCTCTCCACTCCGTGGGGAGCCTGCTTCTCTCTCTCTCTCTGCCTGCCTCTCTGCTTGTGATCTCTCTCTGTCAAATAAATAAATAAAATCTTTAAAAATAAGCAAACAAAAAAAGATCCTAAAAAAAAAAAAAAGAAAGAAAGAAATGGTTGCAGGGAGCGAGGTAGGAGTCCGGAGCTGCACTGAGCAGAGGTGGAGGGAAAAATAAATGGGGACGATGTCTGGTGTGTGACAGATGCTCCACAGCTGACAGGTCCCCTCCCCCTGGAGGCAGGGGGCACAGCAGGGGACAGCCACACCCCCAGCACCTGGCAGGGTCCAGCAGTAGGTGGCTGAGCACTACAGGGCCACTGAGCCAAAGGCCTCGATGCAGCCGGGCAGCTCACTGCCCTGGGCAGCTGCACAGTGGCTGGAGGGAACCCCATCCTTCCTGCGGGGTGGGTCCCCCCGCTGCTGCCCAGCTCCACTTTCAAAGGACACCCGAACACCTCCCCACAAAAGAGCCTGCTTTCCAGCAATCCTCGGCTTTCCCGGAAGCCGCATCGACATGTGAATGAGACCCACGATGTCCCTTTCGGCGCAGGGTGACCGGTTGGGAAGGTGGGAGCACCAGAGCCACAGACAGTTTCTGGCCTTGGGTCGCATGGGTCCCACCTCTGCCCCCAGATCTAAAGCTCCCCTTCCTTTTATTAAAATGGGGCACTCACGCAGAGCTGTGACAAACGCTCAGGGCCGGCTTACACCTGTCTCAGTCACAGACAGTGAGAACCAATGCACGGGTTTGGGACAGGAGGGACCCATGAGTCTCAGATCAGAAGGGGGAGGGCTCTCCCCAGCTCTCTGCAGTGTCCATGGCCACAGCACGTGAGACGATGATTTCTAACTCTCCCGGGTGATCTCCAGCACTGCCCGCAGTGGGTGCAGGAGGGCCCCAGAGACACTTTATGCCAGGCGGTGAGGACGGACGGCACAGCTGGCAGGACAGAGGACGGGGAACCCAGTATGGGAGAGTGAGGTGTCCCGGGCCCCAGGGTTCCCACAGAGCAAGGAAGGAAGGGTGGAAGGACGCGCATCCAGGCCTCTGAGCACCTGGGAGGTGGGCAGACACGACCTGTGACTGGGGGCCAAGGTCAACACCATCAGTGATGTTCTGTGGGCATCAGGGACCACTGGTGTGATATGCCGAGGGGGTCCTCAGCACTGTGCGCTCCGCCCCAAAACCTGTAACCCTGGTCTGATCATAAGGAAACATCAGACAAACCCAGACTGGGGGTCGCTGTGCAAAATTCCTAACCAGGTGTCCTCAAGACTGTCCAGGCATGAAAGGCAAGGAAGGTCAGAGAGGCTGTCTCAGCCCCAAGGGCTGAGTGCCACGTGGGGTCCTAGGACAGAGAAGGACGTGAGAGGGAATGCGGAGAAATCCGGACAAAGTGTGGGCTTCGGCTAATAGCAATGTGCACAGGTTAACTTCCGAGGGCAGCGCAGGCGCCGGGGGAGGACAGGACGCTAGCTAGCGCAGCGGTCTGAGGGGCACGTGGGAACTCTCCACACTGCCTTCGTGACTTTTCTGACACCTAAAATTAGCCCAGAGTCAAAATGTTATCAAAGGAAAAAAAAACAAGTCTCAGAACGCACCGTACGATCTTTCTCAGAAGCCCTCTCAGGTCCTCGCCTGGCCCACTTCTCGGGAGGGAACTGGGAGCTGAGAGGGGCGGGGACCGGGCAAGGCTGGGGCCAAGGTCCCCTGCCCTCCCGAGCCCCAAACCCACAGACAGTGGTCAGAGGCCTGTGAAGGCTGTGGGCACGCCTTTGTTTCCTTTACACAGAGCTGAGGGGCCCCTGGAACCCTCCCATGAGACACAGAGACAGGGAGAAAGAGAAGACGGGGCACCAATCTGTTCCTCAAACAACAGGGAGCGTCCGGCCACCCACAAAGCCCCCCAACCCCATTTCCTCCCAGCGGCCTCTCGCTGCCAACTGAAACACCCGTGCTTTCCCAGAGCAGCAAGAGACAAAGGGAAAGAAAACAAAACAAACCTCCGTCTCTCCCCGTGGCCTCGAACATTTCCAAACTCAGCCTACCTGAAGAAGGAACGCTTGTCAGTGTCCAGCCTGAAGGCCCCGGCATTTCTGAGCTCAGAGGACGCGGAACAGAGACCCGTCCTCGGCTCCAGATGACGGAATTCACTGTGACCGGCTGGGTGTTCAAGCCTGGCTCCGGGCAAACTGTCACTCCTGGACATCGTTCTAAAACAACCGCCCCCTGCCTGACGTCAAAACTGTCCGTCGGCACGCGTGTTTGGAAGACCACTGCTTCGCTGCACTGCTCTTTCACGCACTCGATCCGCTCTTTCGGTTTATAGCTAAGAGCCCTGAGCACGAGACATCTATATGCAGTTTTACGTTCGTGCGTCTTTAAGCAACGTGATGATAAACATAACCGGCATTCTCTAATGGGCTCTATTTGGAGCTCTCGGACTCCATGGTTCATCAAATCTAAGAGACCGTTATTTCTAAGATTGGCTGTTAAGTCTCGTGACACTAAAGAAAATAAATAATCAGTCTCACTAAGTATGGCACGCTGCGATGGGGGAAAAAAATCACCCTACGCGTCTGTCCCCACATCATTAACCTCTGCTCAACCAGGAGGCTGTGGGGGTGCGAGCTCCCGGCAAGACCGCACCAGAAGCGACTCTCTGGTGTGAAGCGTCATCTGCTCTCCCAAGACTGGGGCTAAAAGGAACAGATAAAGCTGAACTATGGGATCCCAAGTTCAAGTCCCAGCACTGCCATGAACCCACGAAACCAGGCCCGTTCCCTCATCTCTAAGTCCGCCAGTTAGACCAGCAAGGCGGACTGACTTCTTCTGGAGGGGCCAGAGAACTGGCATTCTTGGCTTTGCTAGCTACACGGCCTCCGACGTTATAGCCTGAAAGTCACTGTAGGCAACATACCAATGAACGTGTGTGCCTCTGTGACAATATGACTTTATCGGTGGACAGCAAAACCAGAATCCTATATGATTTTCATACGTCGTGATACAGTACGCTACCTTGGAGTTTCTTTTTTTTTTTTGAAACCACTTCAAGTGTAAAAACCATTCTCAGCCCAAGGGCCGCATGGAAACAGAGGGTGAGCTGGCTTTGGCCCGAGCGCCATGGTTTGCCGCCTCCCGAACTGGACAGTCTAGGGGGCTCTTCTGCAACTGACTTTCTGGGACTTTCGATCCATATCCTCAACCGCACACACTCAGTAGCTCTAAAAACCACCCACATGTCCAAATGCTAAGCTACACTCATATGCCTTTAGAGGTCTAATCTTCTCCTAAATCTTCCCGAGTCACTTCCTACACCTGTGAGGTCCAGTATGGGGCCCCGAGCACCGGAAATGGGCTCGTCATGAGATGTCCAACTCTGGGGGTGCAAAGGGCACACCGGATCTTGAAGACTTCACACGAAAGAAAGGGGTTAGCGTTCACTCGCACCTTTGTCGCACCAACGACACACGGAAATGCCAGTATCTTGGATATAACAGGTTATGTAAAGTGACTCATTAAAATTGGTTTCACCTATTTCGTTTTTTGGAATGTGGCTAGTCGGACGTGTACAATTACATATGAGGCTCGAATCCCATTTCCCTTCCACAGTACAATTTCCTGAAGGGAGAACAGGGAAGAATAATTCACAGAAAATGCCACAGCCTAGAGTCACGTCTGTCCCAACAGGTACTCAGGGTCACGAAGCTGTTCTTATCACTTTGCCATAAAAAGAGAAGGGCCGGGGCGCCTGGGTGGCCCAGTCAGTTAAGCGTCTGCCTTCAGCTCAGGTCATGGTCCCAGGGTCGTGGGATCGAGCCCCACATTGGGCTCTCTGCTCAGCAGGGAGCCTGCTTCTCCCTTTCCTTCTGCCTGCCTCTCTGCCACTCCCCCTGCTTGTGCTCTGTCTCTTACTCTATCTCTCTGTGTGTCAAATAAATAAATAAAATCTTAAAAAAAAAAAAAGAGAAGGGCCGACTTGGGAGGGACAAATTGCTGGAGCACAGAACATTGTTTAGGGCCGTGAAACTACCCTGTGTGACACCATAATGGTGGACACGTGACTTTATACATCTGCCCAAACCCGCGGACCACACCAACGGCGAGTCTCAATGTCACCTACAGACACTAGGGGGTCATGACGTGTCCGTGTAGGTTCATGGACTGTAACAAATGTCCCGCTTTCATGGGGACGTTGATAATGCAGGAGCCTGGCAGGGGGGACCTGGGGCATATGCGAAATCCCTTCTGCTCAATGTTGTTATGAACCTGAAATTGCTCTTAAAAACAGTCTATGAAAAAAACCCAAACATACCTTTTCACTTTAATGCAATCACAGATTCATAAAATCTTATTTGAAATATTCCCAACCAGGGGTGACCTGTCCCCAGGGGACGCTGGGCAGTGCCTGGGGACACCTGTGTCTGTCATGACTGGGGGTGCTCCTGGCATGAAGGGGTTGGGCTCAGGGAGGCTGCTCGGCCCCCAGCAGTGCCTAGGACGGCCCCATAGGGAGGAAGCTGGCCCAAGTGTTAGCAGTGCCGCAGGGGAGACCCTGAGTGAAATGACATCGAAGATTGGGCCCCGCCTTGGGGCTTGCACGAGGGGTACTCTGCACCCCCACCTGTCCCCCAGCAAACCTTTCGGAGTGAAGCTTGTCCCTGGCCTGTCCTACACACAGGGTCCCCACGTCCCCACCTCTCCACCCCCGGAAGGCTTCCCTTCTCGCAGCACCTGTGGAGCTCACAGGATACCCAGGCCTGGGCCTGTCTCCACCATCCCCAGGGACCCCCCCCCACTCAGAGAGCCAGGCCAGGGACAGAATGGCCCTGGGTCCCCCGTCTCCACGCCTCCCCACGCATGCACACAAGCATCTCATTCACGTGGCACTCCCGGCGCCTGGCACCCGCTCTGACGCTTAAAATAGGCGCACAAGCAGCCTTTGTTGGGGAGAGGAAGGAAGGCAGGAAGGAAGGAAGGCAGGCAGGCTTCAGACAAAGGAGACAGCAAACCGCACCATCCAGGAAAGGGAGGCTGTGCTGAGCGGAGGGGCAAGAGGGGCGGGTTTCTGCAGGCAAAGTGAAGGTCACAGGGGAAAGGTGAGGTGGGGCCAACTCCCGTGGTGCCACCCAGGCCGCCTGGGGCATTTCGATTCTGTCAAGTGGGTGATGAGTTGGAAGAGGAGGCAGGGCAATGACAGACACACCGTGCCTCACGGAGCAGATTCTGGCGGACGGAGCTGCCCACCTGGGCGGGCCAGAAGGCCACCCACCTGCTAGGATGCGTGGTGGCCGGAGACCACAAAGCACTTAACTGAAGCGGAAAAGAGACGGGGAGGACCTGGAAGGCTGACCCCCAGGCTGCCCCAAGCTTCAGTTCAACAGGCCACCAAGTGCCAGGAAAGAGCCACTTAAATAGCAGCTTGATTGTTCAGTACCGAAATGGGGGCGGGGGCAACCCAGAGTCCAGCCAGAGGAAGGGGGAGAGCAAGTGTGTCCGCTCACGGGGCGGGCTATCACTCACCCAGGAACGGGAGCGAGGCCCCCACGCGCGGCCCCGGGGGCGGACCCCGAGCCCACGACGCTCAGGGAGGGACCCAGACACAGAAGGCCACACGGGGTGTGAGTCCACGCGTGTGACACGCCCAGACCAGGGCCCTCTGTGGACGGGAAGGGGCCCGGGGAGGGGAGATCAGGGAGAGATGGTTAATGGTTACAGGGACCCTGTATGAGTGATGGAAGGCTCCAAAGTTTCACGCGGTTGGCTGCACAGCTCCGTAACCTGCCCCCCAAAACTGAACTCTGTGACTTCCCCCCAAAACTGAACTCTGTGCTTAAAATGACTGAATCTTATGGCGCGGAAATTGTACTTCTATTGAAAAGAATGAAAAGCAGTAAGATCCTCCCCTCTGCAAGGTTCTCAAGGAAAAGTAGTAGCCGTTTCTGGAAGTCTCAGAGCTGCCCAAAGCCGCCCTGCGTGCCAGCTGGCAGGGTGGACAAGGAGGGTGGGGGCCACCACCCCACACCCCAGCTCCCGAGGACAGGTCACTCCGTCTTTGCAGCAGCCCCAACTGGTCCCCAAGGTGTGCTGGGTGACATACGCCACGGTTTTCCTCTGGAGCCTGGAGAGCGAGAGGCCAGGCTGGAGGCGGCACGAGACAGAAGCAACAAAAAGCCAGGTCCAGAACTGTGGACAAGGACAGCGGGAAGCGCGGGGAGGCCCCCGGAACCGCAGACGCCAGCCACCACGGACCCGAGCACGCGGGCGTCCGGTGGGCGCCGGAGAAACCTTCCTGAACAGAGGTCCCGGCGGGCAGTCACCTGCTGGCCGCTACTGCGGGCACAAAGGAGGGCGGGGGTAACTCTGTACCAGTACCCAGCAACCGTGCAGCTGTCCTGGTAACCATCCTCTCTAGAAAGCTCCAGAAACTTCCAGAGCCCTGGAGGCCACACACAACGGCCCTTTTGTGGGAAACTACAAAGGGCTTCGAGCACGGGAATGACCTAGTAAATGCCCTGTTAAGGACTCTTCTTGGTTTCCGGATGCAAATGAGAAAATTTGTAACGACACCTTGAACAGAAGAAGCAGCTTTTTACTCAACCGCGCGGCGTACACAAATAACGCGCCCGCTCAGTAAGCGCGAAGCTGAGCCTGTGCTGGGTAATTCATACTCCCTCGTCCTTCCCTTCAAACCCAGGCCCCGGGCAGCAGACAGGGCAGAGGATGGCATCGTTCACTGCACACTTTCTAAGTAAGACCAGGAATCGCCCTCACGCCCTTGGCATCTGGGCAAAACTCGCGCGCTGGGTTAAAAACGGGGAAACAACCCCGAAACCTCGGCATCGCCCAGGGCTTGTGACTTAGCGGTTCACCCCGGGCGTGCGACCCCGGGAATGCGCGTTCAGAAGCCACACGGAAGACGAAGACGCACTGGGAGAGAAGCCAGCACCGCTAAGATCCTCAGGAAGCGTTTTTCCTCTCAAATCCCGGCACCCGATGACTTTCAGAGCCACCCCAGGTATAAACGGCCACACTTCTAAGGATCAAAGGGGGGATGTGGTCTGCGGAGGGGAACATAACCTCGTTTTGCCTAGAACAGGGGTCACTCCTGGGGTGACTCTGCACCGAGGGGGCACCGGGCAGTGTCCGCGGACGGCTGTGGCCATCATGAATTTGGGGGCTGCTGGCATGGAGTGGGTGGGGCCAGGGAAGCTGCTCAGCGCCCCCCAGTGCCCAGGACGCCCCACAGACTGCGACCCCACCCCGACGTCAGCAGTGGCGAGCGGAGACCCGGGTCCGTCATGTGAGCGCGGCTGTGGGAGTTCCTACATGCAACGAGCGTGTAACTGCGGCCCGGCAGTCCCCTTTGGGGTACATACTGGAATGGCCCCTGGGGGTACACTGAAATCACAATGGCCCATGCACGCAACCTTCTCTTAAGCAGATGTGCCAGTTCCGGACAAACCTTCAGAATCTCCTAGTTTCAGACCCTTCCTCCTTTCTACTTTTTCCTTACTTTTAATGATAGGGACTTTTTTCCCCCCCCAGAGATTCTTTTTTAAAGCTCCAGGGGTGCTCTGCGTACCCCAAGGCTAAAGCACTGCAGTCAAGCTCCAGCTGACGCCTTCCCTTCCCTGCCCCTCCCTCTGTGACAACCCAGTAATTCTACCCACCCACCTTCCCCCTCCCAAAAAACCCCTTAATTTAGAACATTATTATCAGCGACTCACGTCCCCCTGCCATGTGCCAGGAGCGCGCTGGGTGCGTGCATTCCCTCGTCTGACCCCCGGGCAGTCCTGTGAGGGGCCCGCTACTGCTTTCCGACGCCTGGCTCGCGGGGCAGCAAAGTAAACTCCCAGGCGGCCAGAGGCCCAGCCTGCCCTGCGCAGCCCACCACACCCTTTGTTTCCGCAAGACCTCGGCCCACCACTCCGGCCAAGTGTGTGAACTGGGCATCCCTGCATCCGGACACCTAGCAACAGTCGTGGCCCTCGAGCCGCTGTTCATCACGCCTGTCCTCTCCCACCCACGGTCCAGCCCCCAGCAGCCCCCGCTCGCCCCAAAACACAAAGCGCCACCCACATCCTTCAATACCATCACCCCCAAAACTCCCACCTTGGTTCCTCGGTCCTGAGCCCAGAAATTCCTGGAAAACTCGGTCACCG
The DNA here is from genome assembly GCF_010015895.1 of Lontra canadensis. Taxonomy (NCBI): domain Eukaryota; kingdom Metazoa; phylum Chordata; class Mammalia; order Carnivora; family Mustelidae; genus Lontra; species Lontra canadensis. Next base: position 1,699,531 of record NW_022631178.1, read on the forward strand.
CCACGACCCGTTCTGCTTACACCCTGCGTCCTAGAAGCTGACCTCCCAAAGTATGTCGGACCCCCTTGTCCTCCAGCTCACCGGAGCCCAGGGGTTTCTGCACCAAATGGTTAGCCCCCCAAAGCCTCCACAATCCTCGTAACTGACTTCTAACCAAGACCCCCCACTTCCTCCTGACTCGTCGTCGTCCTCCCCCTAAACCCCAGCACCAGGTTTCAGAGCCCTCCATCACCACGGCCCTCAGACCCGGCCGAGAGGGGACTGGCCCTCCCAAGCACTGTGCCCCCTTTCTCTGCTCCCCTCTCTGGGGTGGCCTCAGTCATTCCCCGGGGTCCCCAGCTCCACCCCTGGCTGCACACCTCAGTCTCCTCCCTGCCCGCCTGCAACCCCAAACTCCCAACGCAGCTCCCTCCCCAGCTCACGACCACTTTCAACTCACCCCCACCCTCCCCGGACCTCCACCCCAATCTGACTCAGACCCCAACTACAGCCCCAGCCCCCACCTCCCTCTGACCCCCAACTCCAGTCTGGATCCCCAGCCCCCGCCCCTTCGTCACTGACCGGGATGCCCAACTCCAGCGGAACCCCTCCCCCCCGTTCCCCGCCCCACTGCTCCCCGCCACAGCCCCTCCTTCACTGACGGTGACCCTCAACTCTGGACCAGACCTGCAGCCCCAGCCCCTTCCTCACTGACCGCGACCCCCAACTCTAGACTCGACCCTGGACCCAGCCTCTTCCTCACTGACCAGGACCCACAACTCCCGCGGATCCGCGGGCCACAGCCCTTTCCTCACTAACCGCGACCCCCAACTCCGGCGGACCCCCCCCCCCCCCCCCTCCCTCCCTGCCCGCCCCCCCCACCTCCGGCGGGCCCCCCCACAACCCCTTCCTCGCTGACCGAGACCCCCAACTCTGGACCGGACCCCCGGCCGCAGCCTCTTCCTCACTGACCGCGACCCTCAACTCCGGCGGAGCCCCCCACAGTCCCTTCCTCACTAACCGCGACCCCCAACTCTGGACCGGACCCCCCCACACACAGCCCCTTCCTCGCTGACCGCGACCCCCAACACTGGACCGGACCCCCGGCCCCAGCCCCTTCCTCACTGACTCCGACCCCCAATTCGGTCCGCAGCCAAATCGGAGCCCTCCCAGGGCGCCTTCCCCGGGCCGCCCCGGCCCGCTCTCCGCCCGGGCCGCGCCCCTGTTCCCCCGGCCCGAGGCGGGGGCGGCCGACCCCGGCCCGGCCCACGGCTGCACGCGCCCTTACCTGCGCTCGGGCAGCCGCGGCCGCCTCAGCCCCGCCGCGCAGCCGAACCCGCAGCCTCGCCGGCAAGCGCCCGCTCCCTCCGCGGGGCGGGGCCGGAGCGCGGGGGACGGGCACTGGCAGCCAGCGCGGCCAATCAGGAGCCCCGGCTGCGGGAGGCTCCGGCCGGGGTGGGGCATGGGGCAGGCAGCGGGGTAGGCTGCACCCAGGCGAGGGGGCGGGGCTAGTGGCGTGGGCGGGGCCAGGGGCGGAGCGCTGAGTGGCAGCGCCGCTAGCCACCCGCGAGCGGGGACCGCGTTGGGGGGCGGAGCTATGCTGATATGCAAATAGGCCCTCTGTGGCGGACTCCGCCGCCAGTGACGAGCGGATTTCCAGAGGTGACTCGGTGACGTCAATGGGGTGCGAGGCGATTCGCGATTGGAATTCAAGAGCCTAGCTCCTGGGCCTCACTTTCGGGAGAAGTATATCCCTTCCTCATAGATCGCTTGACCTGCGGGGCAATAACAACTTCCCCATCATTTTGAACCTTCTGCATAAGACTAAGAGGTGAAATTGCCTTGTCCCCATTTTACAGAGGTGGTAATTGAGTCTCAGAGAGGTTAAACCCAAGGTCATTTGCCCAAGCCTGTCTCATAATTTCCAGCGTTTCTCAATTTCCTAATTCCTGGGCCTGGATCTAAGAAAACCAGGTTCATGGGGCACCTGGGTGGCTCAGTGGGTTAAGCCTCTGCCTTCGGCTCAGGTCAGTATCTCAGGATCTCAGGGTCTTGGGATCGAGCCCCGCATCTGGCTCCCTGCTCAGTGGGGAGTCTGCTACTTCCACTCTCTGTCTCCCCCCTCTGCTTATGCTCTCTCTCATGAATAAATAAAATCTTTTAAAAAATGATTTAGAAAATGAAAAAGCATGTTCCTTGGCCCCCACCCAGATTGAATGATCCAGAATTCCATGGAGCCCTGGAATGCATATCTTTAAAAAGCTCCCCTGGTGATGTTGGAAAATGTATGGTATGTCTCCAAAAGCATTGACAGTCAGGGAGGGGAGGATTTCTTATAAGAAGATGAAGCCACCAGATGCCAGGACTCCTAGAACTTCATGTAGTTTACTGATACTCTGTGATCTGAGCCTCTGGCCTCCCAGCTGAGCACCTCCAGGGCTCCCATCATCCCTGTAATCCCCTGCAGTGCACAGAGAGAACCAGGAGCCTGGGAACCAGCATCTCACTCTCCAGCCCCCATCTCTTTGTAAAGATGGAATTGTTACCTAAATAAGGGTCACAAACTGCTGGCCGACAGGTGGGATATGGCCCCCAAATCCTTTAAAAATGTAAATCCATTGCTACCATTTAAAAATAAGAACATTTCACAAAAAAAAAAAATCTAGATTTCCAGGCTCTCTTGGAAACTCAGGTCTGGCCATACCTGGGCTGGCTGGGCCAAGTGACTGAGTGTAGGTCACCCAAGGACATCCTCCTGTGATCCCAAAGACAGACCAGGACGAGGACTGTGGTGAGACAAGAAGGGCACTTTTCTCAAATCCCAAACCTAGAGGGTCCCCAATAAAAAACAAAACAAAACGAAACCAGAAAACCCAGAAAACCTTGCTATCAAGGTAAATACTGTGTGAATCCAATATTTTAATTTTTTTAAAGATTTTATTTATTTATTTGATAGAGAGAGATCACAAGTAGGTGAAGAGGCAGGCAGAGAGAGAGAGGGAAGCAGGCTCCCTGCTGAGCAGAGAGCCCGACGCGGGACTCCATCCCAGGACCCTGGAATCATGACCTGAGCTGAAGGCAGAGGCTTAACCCACTGAGCCACCCAGGCACCCCTGAACCCAATATTTTAAAAATTCAAGATAAACGCAGAAATAATAGAGGACAAACAAAATACCAAAATGCGACAGAAAATCAAGACCCAGGGCTGTGCTCAGGCTGATGGCCTCCCTCGCTTCCTCCAGGCCCTGTCAGATCCTCTTTATTTAAAATACTAGTATATTGGGGCGCCTGGGTGGCTCAGTGGGTTAAGCCTCTGCCTTCGGCTCAGGTCATGATCTCAGGGTCCTGGGATGGAGCCCCGCATTGAGCTCTCTGCTCAGTGGGAAACCTGCTTCCCCCTCTCTCTCTGCCTGCCTCTCTGCCTGCTTGTGATCTCTCTCTCCGTGTCTAATAAATAAAATCTTCTAAAAATAAGTAAATAAATAAATAAAATACTAATATTTGGGGGGCACCTGCGTGTCTCATTTTGTGAAGCGTCTACCTTTGGTTCAGGTCATGATCTCAGGCCCGCATCGGGCTCCCTGCTCAGCAGCAAGTCAGTTTCTCCTTCTCTCTCTGTGATCTCTCTCAAAGAAATAAATAAAATCTTAAAAAATATATATATATAAATTTTTTTTCACCATGTTTCCCTTGGCACTAAATATTGCTTTAAAATATGTGTCTTGATGGCTGAGTTTTTGGTGTCCCCCATTTAAGTTTTGTGCCCCTGGTGAGTGCCTCACTCTCCTCACCTCATCCTGCCCCTGCTTTTAAGTTTGCAAACTTCAAGCCACCATTTAGCTGATGGGGAAGCTGAGGTCCTACCGGTTCCTCCGCAAGTTAAAGGAGGCTCGTAGCTCCTGCTCATTCCCGGCATCTGGCATCTGACTGCACTAATGGGCTCCAGCAGGGCCCCTGAGGTCTCCTGTTGGGGGGGCCACCAGAAGAAGTGCTGATCTTTTCAACCTCTTCCCATAGCAGCTTTTTTTGTCCCCTTCCCTCACCCCCATCCCTTACTCCCATCCCCACCCCTCACCTCCCTCTCCTTCGTGTTTCTCTTCTGCAGCTGGTGGGCTGTCCTCCCTGATGCCAAAAAAAGGGCACTGACAGGAGATGCAGGATCCACTTCTTTATTGCAGGAAGACTATTTCTAGAGCAAATGCTACACAGACCCCACAATGGGGGGCAGGGGGCACCCACATGCGGGGGGAGAAGGGGCAGGGGTGGAGTCACAGCAAGCATGGCCTGGCAGGGTCCCCAGAACCAGGGGTGCCCAGGCAAGACGGGCTCTCAGGTCCCTCCTGCGGCAGGAGCCCCTTCTCCCCAGGGGCCCATGGCCTGGGGCGGGGGGAGAGGCCTGGAGGTGGGCGGGGCCCCAGGGAGATTGTGCTATCAGGGTGTGTCCCTGAGAAAGGGCTGCAGACCCCTGCCCAGCAAGGCCCAGGAAACGCTCCCGGGGTGGGGAAGGGAGCAACACCAGTTGCTGGTGGACCCTGGACCCGCCGCAGGGTGGGGGGCTCAGCTGTGCTCAGGCAGGTTGCTACCAGCTCTTCCAGGGGGCCGTCCCCGTGCCAGGCGGTGACACACACTTGCACACACACACTCCCTCCCTCTACACAGTGTGCCCAGTAAACATTTGCAGAGTCACACAAACACAGACAGGACCAAACGCACAGCTACTAAGATGGACAGAAACGGTCTCTCTTACCCACAAACGGTCCCCGTGTGGTCACCGTACCACGACATGGTCTTTCCCGCACGTGCACACATGCAGGGCAGTCCCCACCCGCCTAAGAACACCCAAGCAAGCACACGCAGCCCCATCACGCCCCAGGACGCCCAGCACTGTGAGCAACCCCCGGGAGAGACCCAGGTGGCAAGGGGCCGCGGGTGGCGCTCGGGGCCTCTAGTGAGCAGCAGAGCCCCTCAGGCCTGAAACTGCAGAAAACGGAATGCCGCTGACAGCCGCGTGCGCTGGGGAGCAGATCGGTCCCCGGTCAGGCCTTCCGATGAGACTGCGCGCGGCCAGCCCGCACAGGGACCGCCGCCTCGGAGATCCAAGCGGAAGTCTCAGGGAAGCCGTGCCTGCCCTCCCGACCCACAGGAGCAGAGGCAACCGACAAGTGCAGTTTCTGGCGGTGGGTGTTGTGGTGTCTTGGTAGGCGCCACCAGCTGACGATACAGAGTTGGAGCTGAGAGCAACCTCGCTACCAGGTCAAACCGGCTGAGCGTTCCTCAGACAGAGCAGACAGGCTCACGGATGTGGTCCTAGAAATCACGTCACCCACTCCCCAAAGTACGACCACTTACAATCCCACTGAATGCTGGTACGAAGGTTCCCATCGACACAGAGAGCCAGTCCTGTCCACACCGCACTGCCCACCCCCACACAGAGCCTACACCACTATCACATAGAGACCGGGACATAGACCTACTATCCAAATGACAGACACACACACACACACACACACGTGCACACTTAGACACATCTTAGACACAAGCCGTCTCCCTGTGCACACCACGCGGCACAAACACACCGGCCCGGGGGCGCCTCCGCACCCCAGGCCTGCAGCTCCCCTTCACGCTGGTCCCACACATCAGGGTCCCATGCATCAGGGTCCCACACGCGTGGTTATCCAGACACTCTCAGAGAGCACTTGGAATCTCATAGACATACACCTTCCCGGGCAGAGCCCCCTCTCTGGGGCACAGTTGGCGGGAGGCAGTGGGCTGGACAGAGCTCTGCCTGGAATCCCTCTGACCCTGCTGGTGCTGGGTCCAGCTGCCTGCCCCTGGACGGGGTCCTGGGGACCCCCTCCCCAGCACCCCATGGGCCCCTGCCTGAGGCTCACAGGTGACAGGCTGTGCCAATCTCTGGGGAGACCCCCATATTCACTCTGGATGGTCCCCTTGAGTTGTGCTGTGGCCATGGGCCAGTCCCAAGCCTCCCCTGGGTGCACCCCAGGTCCCCCAGGCAGGGAGAGGAGTGGGGTTCCAGGCTGGCCCGGCACCGTGGCAGGCTCTGTGGTTATTGCCTGGTGGCCTGAGACCCATCCCGCAAGCCCCTCCCCCTCACCGAGGCTGTGGGGACAGGGGTGAGGACTGTACTGGGGACCTGGGGTGGGGGCACAGGCCAGAGGTCACGAGGAATGGAGCAGGGGCAGCGTGTGTCAAACACCAAAAGGGGAGAGCAAACTCTTAGGTCCATGTGCATTTTCAGTCCCCCTCCCCAGCAAGGTCACAGTGATCTGATGGGGGAGACACAGGTCTGGCTCGGGGCCCCCAAGGGAAAGAGAGAGAGACGGGCAGAGACACGGAAGACTCGACATCCTCAGCTCCAGCGGGGACGTCCAGCTTCCCCATTTTCTCACGTGCGGATCCAGGGGGCCACCTCCAGCACTTGGCTTTGGGGGGTGCAGACAGGCCTGGGGGGGCGGGGGTGGGAGGCAGAGCCCGCGGCAGGGCCAGGTTGGAACCCCAGACCTGCCGCGGGCTCACCAGGACCTCAGTATCCCCCACAGAGGTGTTGGGTAAGAGAAGAGAAGTGGAAGAGATGAGAGGGAGAGAGAAGAAGGTGGGGAGGAGGGCCGGGAGGACCGGAGGCCGGGAGCAGAGGGAGGAGGAGCAGGGTCGGTGGGGGAGGCAGGGGCCGGCTGGTGGCGGGCGTTCTGGGCTCACATGAGGACGCATTTGCCCTTGACGCGGTCTGTCCTCTTCTGTTTGCTGGAGCGCTTGCCATCGATGTTCAGGCTCATGTTCCGGCGAGTCTCCAGCGTGAGCAGCTCCTGGAAAAGCTCCTTGACGTTGTAGTTCATCTTGGCCGACGTCTCCATGAAGGCGCACTTCCACTCCTGGGCTACGGCCTGCGCCTCGCGGGTGTCCACCTCCCGCTGCGTCTCGTCGCACTTGTTGCCCACCAGCATGACGGGGATGTCCTCGACACTGCCCTTGATCTGCACGATGAGCTTGTAGATGGGCCCCAGCTCCTCCAGCGACTGCTTGCTGGTGATGGAGTAGACCAGGATGAAGGCGTGGCCCTTGGAGATGGACAGCCGCTGCATGGCCGGGAACTGGTGGCTGCCCGTGGTGTCAGTGATCTGCAGCGTGCACACGCTCTTGTCGCAGCTGATCACCTGCCGGTAGGTGTCCTCGATGGTGGGGATGTAGGTGTCCCGGAAGGTGCCCTTCACGAAGCGCAGCACCAGCGAGCTCTTGCCCACGCCGCCCGCCCCGAACACCACCACTCGGTAGTCGTTGCTCTGCTCAGGCATCTTCCACGCGGTGGCAGGAGGTCAGGCAGGGCCAGGAGGGCTCGTGCCAGCTTCTAGAACCCCAGACCAACCCTGTACAGAGAGGAGTGTCAGGCACAAAAGGCCACAGGCAAGAGGGGACAGCTCTGGGCCCCCGCTGGGGCGGGGGTGCAGCTTCTCAGGGGACAAGGCATCTCTCCTGCGTCCTGCGGAGAACCCTTTGGTTGATCTGGCTGACTTCGCAATTCTGCCCTGTGTGGAGCCCTGGAGCCATCCCCCTTTGCTTGCTTCCCTGCCCCGACAGAACCTGGGGCCCAGGCTCGTTCCCCGGGGACTCTGGGCTGGAAGGGGAGTAGAGATGCCATCGTGCAGGGCACTAACTCCTTTCCTCACCTGCATGCCTCCCTCCCAGGCTGCACTGGCCTCTCCTTCTCTTCCCACTGTGCCCATGGGCTCTTGGAAGCCAGCAGAGCTGGTCTGTGACCTGGGCAAGGCTATGCATTGCCACCCTGAGCCTCAGAGTCCTCCTCTGCGAAATGGTGCCTCTCTCCAGCAACCCCAGGCTTCCTGTTTTTCCACAGCCCAGAGGTTCTCAAACCTCACGGGGGCCACGTGGTGGGGCGTCTTTAGTTTGCCTGTCCTCTTGGGCCCAGAAGGGACAAACCTGGTGGCCCAGGGCCATGGCCCTGGGAACTCGCACAGTACATATGCCTCCTCCCCTCTCTCACCCCGTAAGTGTGATCGTGATACTGGAAGTCCAAAAGCCATAATTTGCAAATCAGGGCACTGATTTCTGACAGCAGCCCAGGTCAGAGGTGAGAAAATGAAGCCTGGACCCAATGAGAAAGGTCTCCACTTCCTGCACTGTGCCCCCAAACCAGTCTGGCCTGCCACGGCTCTGGTTCAAGGTCTGTTAGTTTCTGGAGGAATAGACCTTCCTAAAGGACATCCTCCTAGCCTCTCTCTCTGCACCTGTACTCAGAGAGGTCCAGTGGCCTCCCGAGGTCACACAGCACAGCAATTCCTGAAATGCTGCAGGTGGGGGAAGAGGCCTGGGCTTGGGGTGGGACCGCAGAAGGCCTGTCTCCAGCATCTGTGTCCTTCCTGGCCATATCTATGGAGGTAGGTCCACAGTGGGAGGGAGGAGACACGAGGTTTCACCTGGACTAGGTTACCTCCCTTGGGTGTGTGTGGGGTATAAGACTCGGTGGTGTGAAGCCGAAGGTGAGAACCAGGACAGGTGGGTCGGGGTCCCCGAGCCTGGGTTTTGTCACAGCGCCTGCTCCATGAGTTGCTGGGACAAGCGATGCAGAAGCTGGAGAAAGCCCAGAGCCGGGCTCCTGGCACCAGGGGCCCCCGGTAAAGACGGACCATCGTGACCATTAGTCGTGAGGGCTCAGGGTATAAGCACTTGGCTGGCAGTGGGGTGTGAGGGCAGGTTCTGAAGTGACCAAAGCACCAGGTTTCCCAGAAACAGACAGGACGATCCAAGGAACAGCGGACTCACCCCCCACTTCCGCGCCAGGCACACGCGGCCACGCTTACCAGTACTAACTCCTCGTACATCACTAGGCACCTTGGTGACACGCATGGCAACTCTCAGCATTGGGAGGAAGCTGGGGTGGGGGGGGTAGGGAGGGATGCTGGCCCCCTCTGCAGGCACTGCCCTTTCCTGGGTGGGCACCCTGAGAGGGGGCATAAGGGTAAGGGTGTGCAGCCAGGCACCACCATGGCTGGCCGGGGACCCCCAGACCCCCAGGCAGGACTCCAGGCCCATCAGGACGTCCTCCAGGAGGGGCCCTGCTGGGGCTGCAGTCCCTGGACTAGGAGCCCCCATTCCCTAACCCCCACATCCATGCCAGGTACCTACCTGGCGCTGCTTGACTCCCACCCTCACTTCCTGCAGGGTGGGGGTACGGGGTGGCGGGCTCTGAGGCTCCAAGGGGGGAGGCCCCAGCTCAAGGTCACGGAGCAGGGAGGTGGCAGAGCAGAAGAGGACTTGAATTGGGCCCCAGCTGGCTACACAGCCCAGGGTCCTCCTCCTATGCAAGGTAGCCCAACCTGACCCTCCCCAGGCCGGGAGAGCAGGCCTCCACCCAGGGGAGGGCACAGGACACACACTCACACACTCACTCACTGCTTAACTGAATGGGGGAGGGGTCTGACCTAGGGACTACCTGCCTAACGAGGGGCTGGATGGCAGGGGGCCTGAGGGAAGGGAGGCACACTCAGGCGACCAGCCCCCGGCTCCCCTGGGCCAGCGGAGGCTCTCAGTGGTGGGGGAAGGGCCAAGGGAGGGGTTCCTGGGTGAGGGGCTTGGCTCGGCCCAGAGGCAGGAGGCTGAGCGGGTGCTCCGCGGGAAGACAAGCCCAGGACCCCTCTGACCCCTCACGGAGGGGGCTGCGACTGAGCGGGACCGACCCACCCAGAGGGGTTTGCGGCGGGCCTGGGGGAGGGGCTGGCTTGGAGGAGGGGCGCGCTGCCAGGACCGCGGGGGCGGGAGGGCGCCTGGGGGGAGCTGTCCAAGGTGGGCGCGCCGAGCGCGGCGCGGCCGGGGCTCCAGGGACTGGGGAGGGGGTCCGGGCGGGCAGTGGGGAGGGGGGCGCCGGGAGCGGGAGGGCCTGGCCCCGCGGCCGCGAGGGTGGGGTTCGGACAAAGGAGGGGCGCGCAGGGAGAGGGCCCCGCGGGCCTCGCGGGTGGGGTGCGGAAGGACCCGGAGCCCCGTCCCCCGCCCCGGCCGCCTACCTGGGCGCTCGTCCTGCGGCGCCGCCGCGGCTGCTTGCTGGCCGGCTCGTGTCCGCTCGGGCGCCGCCGCCCCCTGCGCGCCCGCCGCCCGCCCGCCCGAGCCGCCGCCGCCGCCGCCGCCGC
>NW_022631178.1:1710066-1710631 GCF_010015895.1 Lontra canadensis
GTCCCCGCCCGCCGGGCGCCGCGCTCCGCCCCTCCCCGGGGACCCGCGCCCGGCCAAGGTCACCGCAGTGTCGACCCCCGCCCCGAGCACACGCGCTCCGGCCCGCGCCCCAGGGGGTCGCCAGGCCGGGGGCAGGGGACCGGGTGGGGTTTGACTGCCTTTTGGGGAGCCCCGCGCCCCAGGGTCACCCTGGGGAGCAAAGGGAAGGATCTGCTGGCGGAACTGCAGCTGAGGGCCCGGGCGCTGGTGGGGTCTGGGCCAGCCAGGGTCCCTCACCGGCGTGGGGGCTTTGTTGGGATGAAGACATGATCAATGGATAAGGAGATATGAGAGCGCAGCGGTGGCCCCAGGGGCCTCGAAGGCAGTGGGAGTGCGCCTGGAGACCACTCCCCCATCCTAGGAGCTCAGCCTTGGCAAGGGTGGGAGAGGGGTGCCAGGAGAGAAGTGAGGACAGCACTAGGAATGGGTTGGTGCCCCTAAGGCAGCGCACGCACGGGGAGAGCACAGTTCTAAATCTGGGCTAGCATCTGAAGGTGGGGGTGAACAATGGGGGGGGCGGGGGGGG
>NW_022631178.1:1710731-1831550 GCF_010015895.1 Lontra canadensis
GGGGGGGGGGGGGGGGGGGGGGGGGGGGGGGGGGGGGGCTGGGTTTGGGGTTTGGGGTAGGAAAATATCTATCTTCCCCAATAGGAGTTGTCTCTGAGAATGGATGTTTGCCTTTGGGAAGTGCCTGTTTGAAGTGTCTGCGTGCCCACGTTTAAGGCTACAAGATACCATCACTCCCTCCTGAAGAACTAGAGGGAGGCAGAGGTTCATCTCGGAGGAGACTGGACTTTTGGCACATCAGTGAGATTAGGGGTGGGCATAAGACAGCCCCAGGCTCCCGAAAGCCTGTTGGAATAAGATGCTCCTTGATGGGGGTAGGCTGACGCTAATGTCCTGCAAGAAGGGACTTTCTGGAGTCAGAGCAATCAGAGGATAAACGGTCTTTGTTAGGTGGTGAGCTCCCCGTCATGTGTGAGCAGATGGTCAGCCCTTAGTGTCTCGATTCTCATTGGCCCACCATCTCCATGTCTCTGACTGAGGTGGCCGCTTCCTGTTCCCTTAGAAACACGGGCATTGCCCCCCAAGACCATCTGCCTCCCACGGAGCTGGGCCCTGAGCTTAGCCCTGTTTCTGGGGCTTGGTGGTCCCCATTTCTCCAGGACCCAGCCCTGCACTTCACCCACAGGCCCCTCCCACCTAGACAGCCCCTCCTTCCTGGTCCCCCAGGATCGCTCCTCCAGCCCTCCTTCCCCCCAGCATCCAGTGCCCAGCCTCTACCACCAGCCTCCTGAGCTCTAATGCTGCCTTGGCTCCCTTTGCCCCCTGGGTCAAATCCAGCTTCTCACCTGAGCTCTCCTCCTGGTCCCTGCAGGCTGCTTGGAACTATTCCCTGGGCACACGTCCCTCCTGCTCTGTCCTGTCACTGGCTCCATGGGGGCGCCTCAGAGGACTGTCTGGCCCCAGCCCCTCATCTTGGGGTGCCCTCAACCTGACACGGAGACAGCTCAATCAATAGATAATAACTTCTGGTCTGGGTTGCCATGTCCCAGCCAAGTGCCCTTCTGAGCCTCAGTTTCCCCATCTGTGAATGTCGCCTCACCTTTTGGGTTGCAGGGAGCAATCAGGGTGACGTCCATCTTCGAGGGGCTGCCAGGCACGCAGGTGCCCTGAGGCAACAGCCCCACTCCCTCCCATTCCAGCGGCCTGCCTGCCTTGGTCTGAGTGACCGGACTGCACTTGGGCCGGGCCCCCAGCCTCTGGCCAGCTCTCCAGCTCCTCTGGGCGCCTGCCCAGGCCAGGCCAGGCTGACTCATGCGTAGGAGCGTGGGCACAGGCAGCAGCTCCACTCTGCGGCTGCTATTTATAGCTCCTGGGCCAGGCTCTTGGCCTTGTGAGCTGGAGGAGGACAGGCCTGAGTCCCCTCTGTGCTCTGTCCAGGGGCCTAAGCCCCCACTAGAGCACCCCAAACTGGGATAGCAGGTGACCCTTGCCTGTAGCTCGTTGGGGCTGGAACTCAGGGCCATGGGGCTCTGAAGCCACCACCCAGCCTTCTGCCTACCCCTGGGTGACTCTCCCTGTCCTGCAGAAGTCACCTCCGCTACAAGGGAGGGTGACAACTGTTTGTGGGCAAAGTCCCACTCTTCACCTGGCCTGGCAGCCTATGGACTTCTCCCTGCTCCAAAGCTCTGGGATGGGGGAGCCACACTGGCCTTGCTTACCCCCGCCCCCCACCCCACACACACTCCCAGAGGTGCTGTTGGGGTAGGAAGATGGCTGGGTTGCATTCTCTGCTCACTCTCCGTGCTCCCAGGATTAATGCGACCATTCGGGCAAAGCAGAGGCCAAGTGTCACCGTCTCTAGGAGATGCGGTCCATTTTGTTTTTAAGTTTGGCTCCAACATTTGAAAATAAGAAAATCATTTGTCCAAACCCAGTTTGCCTGGGAAAATGAATAGGCTGGCATTCCCAAGCCTGAAGTTTGCCGGCCGGCCTCTGCAGGAGCCAGCCCCCAGCCCGGGGGGGAAAGACGTGGGCCCTTCGCTGAGGCCACCTGCTGAGCCAAATGGAGGCAGCCTGGGTTTCGTCCCAAAGTACGAGGTGCGGCTGTTACCACTGCCTCTCGAGCAGGGGCTCACTGAAGTCTTCACCGAGGGCAGGAGAAAGCCCTATGATGGTGAGCAGTCAGGGAAAAAAGGGCCATGGCCTTTGCACCGGCTGCCCCCACCCCTGCCCCACTAGAAAAGCTCTTTCCCCGTCTTCGTGGGACTCGTGTGGTCCCCAGGGATTTCCTCCCGGACCACGTTGGAAAAATCGTTTGCATTTTCCTTGGCTCTGTCCCTTCGCTCTGCTGCTTCTGTCTTTGGGGCACTTACTGCCGGCTGACACCGCATTTCACACTGACAGGTTGTCTCTCCCCCGTCACCAGGCGAACTGCCATGCATCTTAGGTCAGTGGGCCTCACCCTTGGGTGACTCCGGGACGTTTGTCAGTGGATACTTGTGGTGGCCACAACTGGGGTGCTCCTGGCATCCTGTGGGCGGGGTCCAGGGATGCCACTCACCTCCCCCAACCCCCTCCCCACCGGCACCGTGCCTGGGACAGTCTGGTGTCGGTGGTGCTGGGAGGAGAGACTTGGAGCCGGGCAGTGGATCTCAAACGTGTCCCCAGACCAGCAGCACCAGCACCGCTTGGGGGCTGGGTGGCAATGCAGAGCCTGCAGCCCCGCCCCCAGCCAGAATGCGGCTCCCAGCCTGCACCCGGAGAGACAGCCCAAAATGTCTATGGTGCTGAGATGGAGACCCTGTTCTAGCTTGTCAGCCGCGGTGCGGGCCTGACTGTGCTCAGATCGAGGCCCAGCTGGTCCCTGCAGGGAGGCGCCTGCCAACTGTGGCGGCTGTTTACTTCGGTCTAAAGGCAGTCTGTTGGCCAGGCCTGCCCCGTACGAAGGAAGCAGGGGCTCGGAACTGCCCACCTGCCCAGCAGGTTCTCGGCAGCCAGGCTGGGCTCACACCAATGGCCTCAGCCCTCCATCGGAGCACGGCAGCCAGCCAGGCCTGCTGCTCATGCCCTGGGAGCCACAGAGGCCTTCAGGGTGGCACGGAGCGTATCCTGATGACCCAGAGAGCAGCTCCGGCTCTGGGAAGGTCAGATGGGCTGGTCACTGGCTTTTCCCCCAAGGGTGGGCACAGGCTGGGACAGGTGGGATGCCTGCCTCTTTTCCTGGCAGGCCCAGAGCTGGTGGCCAGAGCAGGTCTGATCCCACCGTGGGCTGGGAGACACCACACCATCCCCTCCCCTGCCTGCTGCTGGGGGCTGGAGATGCAGACAGGCGGGGAACCGGCGCACCGCCTCCCCGCCCCACGCTAATAACTTGTGCACCAGAGATGCAAACAGCAGACAACAGAAACCCCGACACACTGTTATTAAGGTTGATTCAATCCACGAGGCCTGGGTGCCGCCTCGTAATTTCCCCCTCTTTGTCTCCAGATCAAGGAGGGGAATGTGGCTGACTCCATCCAGCTGTTGCCCGTGCCCTGAGCCCCCATGCAGAGCAGACCTGGGAGGGCTGAGGCCCGGGCCAGCGACCTCCTGGTGCAGGAAGACGCTCCGGTGGCCTTGGCTGATGACGGGAGACAGTCCCGGGGTAACTCTCCTCCTGGCAGAGCTCTCAACGGTGTCCCCAGCCCAGCAACCCTCCTCCTGCCTGCCCAGGACCCCTCCCTGTGGGGGAGGGGAGAAGCTAGGCTGAGTGGATGGGTGCGGATGGCCTTGACCCCGCCACGTCCATGCTGGCAGAGCTGTTGCTCGGTGTTGTGTGGAGGGTTTGGCTTTGAGCGCTCGGTGGGCGCCCTCACTTCTGGCTGCAGCTCCGGCCCTTGCATTGACTATCCATCAGCAGGCGTCCACCCCCCTCCTCTCTCTCCAACACGCACACAGGATCTCAGCGCCAAGCGGCTCTGCATGGAAACCACTGTCACTTCCCGTGAATCAGAGCAGTGACACCCCAGTGTGACCACCACGGCCATCCTCAGACACCACCTGGAGCACCCTGGGGGATTCCCCCCTACTGGGAACCGCGGAGTGATTAGACCCCCAAAAGACAGGGACCTCTGCAGCAGCAGGCCACATGGCATTTCTTCAATGTCACCAGGTTGCACATGGACGGCCTTTGGTGACTCCTGTCGTTTTGTGCAGGGGCTGGTCTGGGGCCAGCTGATGATCAGCCTGTAGTCGTAGCCACGGGAGACCTGCTCCTGACACATGGCAGTGCTCCTGCGTCCGGGATGGTGGGGGTGGGCGAGGGGGCGGGGATGGAGCCCAGCGCAAGCCTCAGAAGAGCCTTGTCTAGGCTGGACTTGGCCACTAGAGCCCAGGAAACCTCAGGAGTGGGCGCTGCTCCCCTGGGCTTCAGTTGGAGGGCAAAACAGCCACTCTTCTTGGCTCAGAGCAGAGATGGTCTGATCTGCACCCAATGTGGGGAAAACTGACCAGAACCAAGACACTGTCACCCCCACTGCTGGCCAACTGTGGCAGCTTCTGGAAGCAGGTCCCAGGGCTGACCCTTGCTCCGCTGGCCACAGAAGACAGGAGGGGTAGCCAGGAGGGGCCTGGGGGCCTGCTGCGGCAGCCTGCATCTTCTTCTCCAACACAGCCCCCTCAAACCTCTCGGGGTCCCAGCGTCCTCCAGGGGCCTGGAAACAGCTTGCTGGAGCCGGCGGGACCCTAGGGAGAGCACGTCAGCCGGGAGCAACCACGGCCCAGCAGACGGAGAGAATCTGAGGTGGTGACGTCTGAGGGGCCCGCAAAGGGAACCCCGGGTCTTCCTATGACCCAAGGCTCCTTGCTGGTGTGGTGCTGCCCTTCCCGGGCCCACTGGTCAGGAAGTGTGCTCAGTGTGAGGGGGACAGGGCCTTGGAGACATCAGTGGGGGGCGACAGGAGGTGGTCCAGCTGGGGTGTCCCCAGGGCCAGATCCCCAGGCTGCTGATGGCCGGCAGGAGGGGAGGGGCCCTGTGGTGCGTGTGCTTTTGGAAGCGGCAGGGAGTTTGGAGCAGGGGTCCCAGGAGCAGAGACGACCCTGGCCCAGATGAAGGCAGGCTCACAACCTGGTGGCCCCACGGTGACCTGCCCAGTCAGGGAAGAGGCTGAGTGGGTAGAAACTTCCCCTTCCTGGGTGGAGTGAAGCAGGGGCAGGCCAAGGCTGACGCCACTGGCTTTAGGACACAATGGAAATGATAATGTCCCCACACCCATGCAGGTCGCTATCCCAGCACGGGGACAGGGTCAGGCCATGTGGGGTTTGGAGATGGGTCCCCAGGACAAGCCAGACGGAAGTTTCCGGCAACAGGCCTGAGAGTTCTGCAGCGACAGACCCTCAGACACATTCCCCCCCGCCAGGGCCTCTTGTAACAGAACTGGACAAAGCCGGGGAGCTGGCAAAGGTTGGTTGCTTGTGCTGGGAGGGGCTGAGCACCAGCAGCAGCCCCCAGGGGTGCCCACAGGGCTGGAGCCAGGGACCAGAAGCCCCACGAAGCCCAGGGCCCGGATCAGAAGGGGCCTGTGCTTGGGGGACCCTGCAGACCCGGGGTGAGGCAGAGGAAGGGGACTCAGGGCACTGGGAAGGCGCGTGCACCCGGGCCCTCGTGCCTGCCGCCATATGGCCGAGCGTCCCTGACGGAGCTCGAGAGGCTGCGGCTGCCACAGCCCAGCCCAGGCCACCAGCCCACACTCCCCCTGGAGCACTCCTGATGGCAAAATCCCCCGGGAAAGGCTTTCCACCCAGCCTCCCATCCCTGGATGCCTGCGTGGGTGTTGCTGAGACAACGGGTGAGTTGAACAGGTTACCAGGGAGCCAGTGCGCAGGGTTGGGGCCAGCGCCACATGCGCCCTGTGCTCCCGCACCCCTGAGACAGCTTCTGGCATCATCGGTGTGTCCGCAGTGGGGGGGACAGGACAGGTGGGTGACTCACAGCGTGTGGCCCCTGCCCCACAGCCCTGGGGATGGCGGGCTGAGAACCAATGGCCCAGCTGCCCCTGGACCCCCGCCTGCGCATCTCTCGGGTCCCCCAAGTGTGTGTGTGTGGGGGGGGGGCACAGCAGAAGAGGGAAGTGCTGAGGTGCCTGGCAGCCCACCCGTGCCCCTGGAGGCACTGGCTCAGTGGCAGGAGTTAGAGCTCCCCTGTGTGACCCTGTGTGACGCTCTGCGGCAGAGTCAGCTGGGAGAGGAGGCCAGGATTCTCTAGCCTCTGGATGGGCTCGGTGGCCCGGAGCAGCCGCGGTCCTGTCCTGTCCACAGGCAGGAGTCGGGGGTGGGGGGCAGGGTCCCAGCCCAAGCCCAGCCAGCTGCGCGGCCCTGCCTCCTGCGAGAGTCCTCGGATCTCGATGCCAGAGCATGACAGGCATGACACAAAGCCACACAGCTTTGTGAAATAATTTTAAGAGAAGTATTTTTAAAAGTAGTCGCTGTGCCCCAGGCTGAGGGTGTCGGATCCAGGGCGCGGCCCCTCTGGGCACAGGTGGCCGCCAGGGGCCTGCGCTCCCCTGCTTGGGGGGAGGGGGGCGGGGGGTGCCTGCGTCCGGCAGGCGGGCGACAGGCCGTTCACCACTTGAGGAAGACCATGCCGGCCAGGACGGCGTAGCCCAGCACCAGGAAGAGGACTTTGAGCAGACGGTCGCTCTTCTCCTCCAGCTCCTTCGCCAGGATCTCGAAGAAGGTGACAAAGAGGAAGGTGCCGCCCGCCAGGCCCTGCAGCAGCACCGAGGCCACGCGGCTGGGCACCCCCTGGGCACTCTCGATGCCCAGGCCGATGCCGATGCCCAGGGGGATCATGGCGCTGACGGTGACAGCCAGCTTGGCCGCGTCCCTCAGGGCCATGGCGCTCCTGGCCATGCTGATGCCCAGGGCCACGGCCACCAGCGTCTCGTGGACGGCCACCCCCACGAACAGGCTCACCACCTTCTCTCCGTCCTCCTGCAGGCCCAGGGCCAGGCCCTCGAAGACGGAGTGCGCGGACAGCGCAAACACCAGGCTCAGGAGCCGCAGCGGGCTGGAGCGCGACAGCTCCTGGACGCTCAGCCCGTGCGCGTGGGGGTGGGGCTCTGCGTAGAGCGCGTGGCCCCGCGCACCCCCCATGAAGGGGCTCTCGTACTCCGAGTCACTGCCAGCGTCTGAGCCGGCGTTGAAGGTCTCCAGGTCGATGAAGGACGGCTTCTCCTTGCGGAAGGTCAGGACGAGCTGCTCCAGGAAGACGGTCATGAAGAAACCCAGCATCACGATGGTCTCGGCCAGTGGGTAGTCAGTGCTGATGTGCCCGAGACTCAGGACTTTCTGCAGCTGGAGCGGAAGATGCGCAAGAGGGGGACGGAGGGAGAGAGGGGTTCAGAGTGGGCGGCCTGGCCTCCGGCCGCCACGCAACAGGGTGTGGGAGCTACCACTGTTCACTTAGCACAGCACAGAAATGTCCGCTTCACACAAGAAGCTAAGAAAATTGGAGAAGGTGGGCTTACCCTTGCTGGGTTGGGGAAAAAAACACCAAAACTCCATTACGGAGGGCGCTTGGGGGTTCAATCAGCTATATATGATGAATCGCGCTGCAGCGCGCGGACCCGCGGTCCCTAAAGGCCCGCCCACTCGGAAGCTCAGAACGTGACCTGACGTGGAAGGTCTCTGCAGGTGTAATGAAGGTGCGACGGGCTGAACCGTGTCCCCATCAAACACTCCTATATTCCAAGGTCTGAACATCTGGAATTTCAGAGCCAACCCTCCTTAGAGGGAGGGTCCTTGAAGAGGCGAGTCAGTGGACTGCGGCTGCTAGGGTGGGCCGCAGCCCACTAGGGCCGGAGTCCTCGCCGGAGCAGCACATGAAGAGGCGGCAAGGAGACAGGCCTCAGAGGGACCCAGGCCTGCCAGCACCTGCCTCCCGGACCTGTGGCCTCCACAGGGACAGAGGGCAAACGTCTGAGGTGTTTCGCTGCGGCGGCCCCCGGGGAAATCCTACCTAAGCTAAGGGTCTGGAGACGAGACAGAGGATCCTGACTTAGGATGGAATCTTATCCCAGTAACGGTGTCCTTATGAGACAAAAAGGAGGGGACACAGAAAGACACTCGGGAGACGGGCAGGTGACCCAGAGGCAGAGACTGGGGTCATGTACCTGTAAGTCAAGGGACGCCAAGGATTGCCAAGAACCCTTCAGAAGCAGGGAGATGGCGTGGGACAGACTGCCTCACTGTGCCATCGCCCAGCCTCTGCAGCCCTGAGGCCTGTGTGGGGTCTGCTGCCACAGGACAGCGGGCGGGCTGCTTCCCAGGTCTTCCTGCGTGAATACAACTCCGCGCGTGCCCCCAACCGGGGAGACCCTGCCAGCCAGCGCTGACCAGAAGCGCAGTCTGATACCGAAGTCCCCGGCCACATGTGGCCCAGGGGGACCTTACACATGGCCGCGTGGCCAAGGACCGGCATGTAGACTCATGTCTCATTTACTTCACTGAACCTCAACCAGACAGGAAAGGCGAGGGGCTGCCGCTCGGTACGGCGCAGCGCTGGGTGCCGTCCGGCAAGGCCGCAGGTGGGCTCCTCTGGGCTGGGCTCATTTCCCTGCACTCCTAACGATGCGTGCACACCCCCAGGGGGCTGCAGAACGGGCCGCCCGTCCTCCAGCTTACTCACAGCTGGGTGATGCTCACGCTTTGGGTCCTAGGTCTCGGGGCACAGAGTCACGCCCGCACAGGAACCCCGGCTGCAGAAGGCTGTGTTTTGTAGATAGACTACTTCATTTGCTAAGCATCTCCGGAGGCCTGCCGGTGCTCCGCCCGGGGAACCTCAGCCCGTGAGAAACACTAACGGCCCCCGCCCCTGGAGGGACCGTCAGATCAGATCGCCACATCGAGAGAGACAAGGCAGACACGCAGAGGTCACAGCTTTTGATGCTGCCATCTGTGGGGTGACCAAGCCAGCAGCTGTAGGCTGAGCCTGGCTGGGGGGTCGGGGGTAGGGAGCAGACCCGCCCAGGCTCACGTGTGGGCAGCGGTGCAGCCTGGAGGGGTTTGGAGAGGACCATGGGAGGCCACACGCACTGGAGGGGCTGGGGAGGAGCAAGGCCATCGCAGCAGCCCCGGCCTGAGGCAGAAGTGTGATGACGGGTGACGGCATGAGGACGCAGCAAAGGGGGGTTGGGGGCAGCAGGGCTGGAGGTGGCCCTGGCAGTGCAGACGGCCTGAGGGAGGACTCTGAGATCCCACCCCCAGGGATGCTGACTGCGTGAGCTCCCACGCTGGGTCATGGAGGAACGCAAGGTGGGCAGCGGAAACAAGAGAAACATGTCAGAAGTGCAGGCGCCTGCTGATGGAGCAAGTGGCTATGTTGGGGGCCCACGTGGAAGGGGCTGAAGGCAGCCCTCAGCCACGGAGAAACAAGGCCCTCATCTGACAGGCGGGAAGGCACTGAATTTGCCCACCACCACGTGAGCTTGGACACTGATCCGTCCCCGTCAAACCCTGAGATGTCCCCCCCCGCCCCTGGAGACCTGGAATGCCGCCTGGTGGGGGCCTGGAGCAGGGGGCCCAGCCAATCGGTGTCCAGCCCCGACCCAGGGAAACCGCAGCGTAACCAACACGTGCCGCGTTAAGCTGTGACATTTGTTACTGCTGGTTAAGCCGCAGCAGGTGCCGGAGGAGAGGCCCGGACTGGCAGCTACAGGGCAAGGTGGGGGCCGCCCAGCTGGGAAGCCCAGGTCTCGGTCCGGCCCCCTGTCTACCAGGTAAGGCCCAGAGAAGGGAAGCAACTGACTCACGGTCACACAGCAAATCCATTTCCGGTCGCTCCTGCACGGTCACAGCTATCACCAAGCTCGGTGGCCTCATTGAAAACGCATCAGAGACCCTGGATCATAAGGTGCCGCAGGCTGCGGCGGCCCCAGGGAGCCCTTACCTTCTCCCTCACAGCCGGCAGGAGAGCATTGAAGCACGTGGCCAGAAAGACCCCACCTCCACAGGTGTTGCAGAGTGAGAGGATCTTTTTGGAGCGACGGGCCTTCTCCCAGTCCGTCTGGATGATCTTCACGGGCAGCAGGGAGCCCAGCAGCATGAACGAGAACACGCCCACCATGCAGAGGATTTTGGCCACCAACAACTTCATCATGCTGGCGGCCCGGGCTGCTCCGGTCACCGCGGGGCCACACCATGTGTGGGCGCGCACTCCCGTCCCACAGCGTGCTACCGGGCCCCACCACGTAGCCGCGGGCTCATGCCTCCGTCCAGCCACTGTGAACGCCAAGGGCAACCACGTCAGCCGTTGGATTATCTGAGCAGCTCTAGCGACCAAGCCCATCACCGCCCCCGCCCCCCCCCCACTTCACTCGGTCCAGCCTGGCCCAGCTCGTGGCCTCCTGCGGAACATTCCCCACGGCCGTGCTGTCCGGTACGCAGTCACGAGCCCTACGTGTCTGCTTAAATCAATTACAATTACATTAAAGGCAAAATCCAGCTCCTCAGTCACACTTCAAGTGCTCAGCGGCCACACAGGTGCAGGAGGACCGCACCCGCTGGCATGGACAGAGAGCCCTTCCACTGTTGCGGAATGTTCTACTGGGCAGTGCCGCCCCACTGGTTCCCCACTGCCCTTCCGGCCTGTGTAGAAGGCTCTGCGCGGCCAGCCTCTGCTTCGCCCACCCCAACAACAGGCCTCTGCGGTCCTGGAGTATGTCCAGCCCGTTCCTGCCTCAGGGCATTTGCACAGGTTGTTTTCGTGGCCTGGAATACATCTTTCCCCTGACCTCCCGATGACGTCTTGTCTTTTAGGGTCACTGCCTCCAGGACCCCTTGAAGGGCCTCCCCGACCTCAGTCCTAAACCGTAGGCCTCGTACCCACCAGGCAGCCTGTGCGGAACAGAGGCCCAGGAACGCTGCAGGCCCACGGGTGCACTGAAGCATGTGCCCCTCAGGGAGCCCCGGCGGGGCGCAGTTCAGCCTGGAAACCGCTCCGTTGCGGGAGGGCCCCGGGCGGCTCCCCTGTTCTGCGTCCCCGGACCCCACTCTCGCCCCCACGCCCCACTCGGCGGGGTCTTCAGGTCCCCGCGCGGGCGCCTCCCGCCCCCGGCCTGGCACGGGGCTCGGGCGTCACTCGCGCGCAGGGAAAGCCTCGAACTCGGCGCCCCTGCGCGACCGAGCGCCGCGCTCGAGGCCGCGAGCTCCGCGGGGCACGGGCGTCTGTCCTGCCCCAGCCGGGTGCGCCGCTGCCGCCGCCAACACCCGCCGGTGCCCCGAAGCCCGGCCCGTGCGACGGCGGCCTGCGCGCTCTCCACACCGGGCCGCGCGGCCGCGCTCGCTCACTCGCTCCTCGCCCCGCACCCATTGAGCGCCTCCTGTGTGCACCGCTGCACGCGACGCCCGCGGACCGCGGCGCCCAGCCGGCCCCGCCCGAGAGGGAGCCTCGCGCTCGGCCTGGGATCCCGGAGCCCGATCAGCGCAGACCGAGCCGGGAGCCGGGAGCCGGCGCCGGGCCTCGGTAACGGGCGGCCGAGCCGGCCGGACCAACCGCCCCGCCCGCACGCACCTCCGCCGGGCCCTCGCTCGCCCGCCCGCCGGCGCCGCCCGCCGCTCAACTGCCGCGCGGTCCCGACCCCACAGCCGCGGTCCTGACCCCACAGCCGCGGTCCTGGTCAGCCCCGGCTCCGCGCGCGGCTGCCCACGCCCCGCCCACGCCCCTGTCCATTGGCTACCCCGAGAGACACGGGCCTAGCGCGCCGTGCCACTGGCTGCTGCGGCCGCCACTCATCCTGAGACCCCACCCCCACCTCTCCTACCGGCACGGGAAAGTAGTTTCCTCTCGCTGAGCGGTAGGTACGGCCAGCAGGTGGCTCCGGTGGGAAACTCAGACTGTGGAGGAAAGGTTCCGAGAGCACTTGGCCTCCAGAGCTGTCCAGGGGCGCCTGGTGCTGAATGCCGTCCGCAGGGAGGCTTGGCCGGCGTCGGGACCGTTCCCCTGAGAGATGGTCCCTCCAGGGCGTCCCCTCCAGCTTAAGTCGCAGATTCATCTGCTCAGCACCCCTGCCTACGGTGTGTCGCTCCTGTGCGAGCCAATAAAGAGCTCCCTTTCCGCCCTTCCGGGGCTCACAAGGTCGGACCAGCAGCAGGAGAGAAGAACACCCAGGTGGGGGGCCCGGCACGGGGCTCTGGGATCCCAGGACCCACAAGGGCTATCGGAGGTGCTGCGTGTGGGCTGCCGTTTTAAGTAAGTGCTCAAACAAGCCTCGTCGAGACAGAGGAGTGCGAGCAGAGACGAACGGGGAGAAGTCGGTCCAGTGGGCACATGGAGGCAAGACCTTCCACATGCAAGGGACTGAGCGTCCGGGGCCCGGGGCAGGTGTGTGCAAGCGTGTCCGTGCGGCCAAGGCACAGGGACCCCAGGAAGTGCGGTTGGAGATAAGAGGAGGTAGGCTTTGGAGGGAAATAAGGAGCAATCGCAGAGTCTTGATCAAAGATGTGACAGATCCGCCGTGTTGCACGCACCATCTGGTAACTGTTAACCCGGCCAACGCGTCAAGTAGGATGAAGACTGAAAACCATTGATGATATTTAGAAAAGAGAAGGTACCATTAAAAAAAAAAAAAGATGTGGCGCCTGGGTGGCTCAGTGGGTGAAGCCTCTGCCTTCGGCGGGGGTCATGGTCTCAGGGTCCTGGGATCGAGCCCCGCGTCGGGCTCTCTGCTCAGCGGGGAGCCTGCTTCCCTCTCTCTCTCTCTGCCTGCCTCTCTGCCTACGTGTGATCTCTGTCTGTCAAATAAATAAATAAAATCTAAAAAAAAAAAAAAAAGCTAGCCGTACCTGGGTGACTCAGTCAGTTAAGGGTCTCCCTTCGGCTCAGGTGATGATCCCGGGTCCTGGAACTGAGTAACACATCAGGCTCCCTGCTTAGTGGGGAGTCTCCTTCTCCTTCCTCTACCTCTGCCTCTCCCTCCTGCTCATGAGCGCTCTCTCTCTCTCAAATGGATAGATAAAATCTTTAAAAAAAAATTGTTCCGTGTCCTGTAAAAGCAACCAGAGTTATGAAAAGAATGTATTCATTTGTTAACTAAAATCTTATTGACAGCCTACTATGGCCCAGTCATGGAGAGAGCTGTGAAGAATGAAGTAGGGAATACTGTGATGTGAACGGACCCTGGGGACACGGGGCTCAGCGAGAGCAGCCAGACCCAGAAGGACACATCCCAGAGGACCCCACTCTCAGAAGGGCCCCAGAGGAGTCCCGTCCACACAGACAGAGAGGAGAGGGTGGGAGCCAGGGCTGGGGTGGGGATGGGGAGTCCGTGCTTCGTGGGGACAGAGTCTCCGTGTGGGGGGAGATGGAAAGTGCTGGAAACGGAGGGTGGAGGTGGCTGCTGGACGGGGTGACTGTGCTTCATGCCTCTGAGTCGTGCGCTTAAAGTTGTTAAAATGGTAAGTTTAACTTTATGTATATCTCACCACAATTTTTTAAAAAATTACTAATGGAGTAAAAAAACAAACAAAAGACTGACTTCTGTCTTCCTAGCACCTCTCCTGCCTGCCTTGAAGAAGGAAGCTGAGATGTTGGAGAGGCCCACGCGCTAATGAACTGAGGATGACCTCCAGCCAGTAGTCAGCAAGGGACTAAGACCTCCCGCCCGAGACCCTTTGGGGAGTGGAATCCTGCCGACGACAACATGGGTGGTCTTGGAAGGGGTCGCATCCTGGGCATGCCTTCAGATGGCTGCTGCCCAGTGGACACCTCGACCGTACATTTAGAGAGACCCTGCGGCTGAGGACCCAGACTGTACGAAAAGCTCTGAAGTGGAAGAGTCGTGTGAGCCCAGCCAGGAAGCAAGGAAGAAGTAGGAGCAGCAGAGCACAGCTGACGTAACGATGGAAAAGGACCTGCCACGTTGGAGGGACTGGAAGACTGGGCTGGCTGAATGTTAGCAAGCGGTAGGGAGGGGAGAGATGAGGGACAGTCCCACGGGCCACGTTCAGGAGTTTGCGTGTTACCGTGAGTGCAGCGCGATTCACTGAAGGGGGTTAAGCAGGTGAAGCTTGTGATCCAATTTATCTCTTACGGTGACTCTGACATCTGTGTAGAGACTGAATTGTGGGGAAGCAGGAGTGGAAGCAGGAGACCAGTTAAGAGTCATCTGGGCGAGGACAGGCACTAGTTTAGATAAGGGCTCTGGCAGGGAGATGGTGGAGCCAGGATGGAGGGTGAGTTGAGAGGACGTGGTGCTGGTTCGCCTGGGCAGGTTGCAGGAGTAGGAGGGGTCAGGGTAAATTTTCCTAGTTCTCTGGTTTGAGCAATTAGGTGGATGCTGGCGTTGTTCGCTAAAACAGGAGGGACTGGAGGAGGTGCAGGTATTGGAGGTGGTGCAGGTATTGGAGGTGCTGGAAGACCAGGCTTTGCAGAGGTTAAGTGTGACCTGTCTCTGAGTTCTTAACGTTTAATGCTGATTTCTGCCTTCCTCATCGTAGGCACACAATATGGGGTGCCTCTTCGTTCTTATTAGACAGTTTGTTATTATAGTGAGTCTTTTCCTGGCTTCCATAATTCACAACAACAACAAAAAAGATGGTTTATAATAAGTGCACACCAGGTAAATGCCCACAGGGTGACACCTTCCTATGAAGAATTCGTGATGCGCAGTATTTGTTCATAGTTATCTAGAGAATGAGGCTGCTCGGAGAAGCACGCATTTTTGAAAACTTCCTAGGCTCTAGGACCTGTGTATGAGCAGGTATCTTCAGGGCACCATAGGGAAAAAACTGACACATCTGACTGCATTGTCTACTTCAAAAATACCCTCTAGTGGAAGACACTATGAATGGGCTTAGGAAACAAGAAACAGGGCGGGGGGGGGGGGGGCGGGGGGGCGCGGTTGGGGGTCTGCCTTTGGCTCATGTCATGGTCCCAGAACCCTGGGATTGAGCCCCACGTCAGGCTCCCTGCTCACCAGGGACCCCACTTCTCCCTCTCCTGCTCCCCCTGCTTGTGTTCCCACTCTCACTGTGTCTCTGTCAAATAAATAAATAAAATCTTTAAAAAAAAAGAAACAAGATGGAGCAGAAGGAAATGCCGACAAGAGAAGACAGGGCACTTGATAGAGAACAAACATGCTAGAACAAGAATAGGAAGGGGATGAATAAGTTATCCACGGGAGAACACATATAGAGGGAAACAAATATCACGGAAATTGGAAGTAAAACCATTTTAACAGCTTTATTGAGGCTAACTGACATAATACAAGGAATGACACATATTAAAGTGTGCAACTTGGTGAGTTTTGACATATGTGTGACATACCTGTGAAACCACCCTCACGGTCACGAGAGACCATGACCTGCTCCCCCGCGGGTTCCCTTCTGCTGCTTTGCGCCCTGACTCCTGAGCACCTAGCCTTTGGCACGGTGGTTCATTTGGGTACTTTCTGGTGTTGGCTCTTGCTTAGGTCTGCTCTGAACACGCCTGTTTGCCTCTGGGTGGTCATTCATACGTGTTGCTGTTGGGCGGACGTCCACAGCGCGTATTGTAGTCGGGGTCCCAGGGGATGCAAACCATTGGTTTTAGGACTTAATGGAGCTGGTTTTCCCCCTTTGGTGCAGAAGAGTTAACACAGCAGTCTAAGGCCAGCTTGCGAGGTTGGCCCTCCGCGGCGTCTGGGACTGCACTGTGGGCTCCGGCCAGACTCACTGCTGGGGGGCTCGGGTCCCTGAACCATCCGTGCGGACGTGAGGTTCAGGCTGAGCACCTGCTCCCCTCCCTGAGTCAGGGTTCCCGGCCTGAGCCGGGCAGACGAGCCCACGAGACCAACCCGCACAGAGAACCTGGGCGCTGGGTCTCTGCCAGCCCCCGGAGACCACAGCACATACGCATGGTCCCGTCTCGTTTGTTGGAAATAAGTGTGTCCTGTGGGACACCCTTGGAGAGGGCTCTGGAAGCTCCCACCCCCGCCACCCATGCGGCCGTGGGGACGACTGTCTGCTGGGCCCTGGGGTCCTCCTGGCACACCCCCGCACCGGGGTGCTCCTGGGACCCTGGATGCATCTCTGTAATGACAGCACTTGCTTTGTTCATTCTAACCGTTCTGCTGTATTTGCCTTACGTTATGGTTTTAATCATGTTCTTCAGATATCTAATGACATTGATTACTGGCTAACTGCATATCCTGTTTTTTTGGAAGGCCTGTTTTGCCCATTTAAAAAATTTGGTTCAGGCGCCTGGGTGGCCCAGTCAGTTAAGCAACTTAAGCATCTGCCTTCCGCTGGGGTCATGATCCCAGGGTCCTGGGATCGAGCCCCGCATTGGGCTCCCTGCTCAGTGGGGAGCTTGCTTCTCCCTCTCCCTCTGCCTGCCCCTCACCTTACTTCTGCTCTGTCAAATGAAAAAATAAAATGTTTTTTAAAAAGTTCTTTAAAAAATTGGATCCTATTTTTATAAAAAATATTTTTAAAATTTATTTGATGAGAGGGACACCAGTTTGTTAAGCGGCTGCCTTTGGCTCAAGTCGTGATCCTAGGGTCCTGGGATCGAGTCCCACATCTGGCTCCTGGCTCAGCAGAGAGCCTGCTTCTCCCTCCCACTCTGCCTGCTGCTCTCCCTGCTTTGTACTCTCCCTCTGTGAAATGAATAAATAAAACCTTAAAAAAATTAAAATTTATTTGATGAGAGAGAAAGAGATCACAAGTAGGCAGAGAAGCAAGCAGAGAGAGAGGGGGAAGCAGGCTCCCCGTGAGCAGAAAGCCCATGTGGGGCTTGATCCCAGGACCCTGAGATCCTGACCTGAGCCGAAGGCAGAGGCTTGACCCACTGAGCCACCCAGGCGCCCCGGGTCATATTTTTCTCATGGATTTGTAGGAGTATATTTTTGTGAAATAAATAAATAAATATATATATATATATATATATATATATGGAATATATATAAATATGTATTGCAAATGGCCTCATCCACTCAGCCAGGCTGGAGACCCAAGGGAGAGTTGACACTGTAGCTTGAGTCCCAAGGCCATGTAGAGGCTGAATTCCCTTGAAGAGAATTTCCTCTAGGGACAGATCTTTTCTCTGAATGCCTTCAACTGGTTAGGTGAGGCCCACCCACACCCGGAGGGCCCACGTTCTACTCCAGACCAGCTCATTTATTTTTTATTTTTTTTTTTAAGATTTCACTTATTTATTTGGCAGTCAGAGATCACAAGTAGGCAGAGAGGCAGGCAGAGAGAGAGAGGAGGAAGCAGGCTCCCTGTGGAGCACAGAGCCTGATGCGGCTCCATCCCAGGACCCCGGGATCATGACCTGAGCGGAAGGCAGAGGCTTTAACCCACTGAGCCACCCAGGCACCCCTGGACCAGCTCATTTAAATGTTGCTCTCGTCTAAAAAAATACCTTCCCAGCAACATTCAGACTAGCGTTTGACCAAGTACCTGGGTACTGTGGCCTGGCCAAGTGGACACGTAAGATTATCACAGTGCTGTGCTTTTTAAGAAAATCTGCCTACCCAGAATCATATTCTAAATTTTCTTCTATGATTTTTATAATTTTACCTTTCCCCCCCTTGGATTCCATTTTATGTGTATCAAAACCAGGCACAACTACCCCATGGCTCTAAACACTTGGGGGAGCGTTACCCTTGAAGGCGGTAATGGGGGCGGGGACACACATGATGAGGGTTGCAGGGCGGGCTCTGCTCTTGGTCCAGGTGCCAACGATGGTGGTGTGCTGCCTTTGTGGACACTCATCCCACTGCCTGCTTGTACTCTGTGCGTTTACGCGTGTGTATTTACGCTTTGATGAAGAGTGTAAGAAGCGTGGTAACGAGAGAGGGAAGAAAGCAGCTCCCCCCCGCCCCAAGTCTACAGGAGCTTCCAGCAGCCGTACACGGAGCAGAATCAGTGGTTGTCACCCCAGAAGGGGCTCCCATTCTCCGACCCCAGGATGGTGGCCCTGTCGGCGTGGCGCGGAGCCCGACATCCTTGCCTGTGACTCAGAATTCTGAAAGGACAGCCAGCTCTAAAAGCACAGGCCTGACCCCTGGGACTGTGGCCCTTTCTAGGCTGGAGACCGGGTGGTTTTGTTCTTTCTGGTCCTGATGCCGAGGACCCACGCGTCCGGGAGCCCGGGGCATGGCTGCGCCACCTGCTGGTCCCAGCGCCTCCCAGATGAGGGCCCCTTGGAAAGAGCCAGTTTTCAGTATGGAGGGGTGGGGGTGGAGGGGCGCGCTGGGAAAGCCCCCGCGGTGTGGGGTTTTCAAGTTATCCAGCCTGGGGCTAAGCCTCTGCTGCTGGGACACAGGAGCTCTCGGAGCGGGCGAGATTGTTCCTGCCTGTGGCAGAGTGGGTCAGGGTATCTGTATGGGACACCTCCCTCTAGGGCCCACTGGGTGCCGGCAACACCGTGGGGTGGGCGCTGCGGGGGGCTGAGCAGCTCCCTGGCCCCAGCTTCCTGATGCCAGGAGCCCCTCTGGCTGTGACAACCCCCAATGGCCCCTGGACACAGCCCAGGCCCCTTGGGCATAACTGACAGCCGGGGACACCCCTTGCTTGCTTTCTTCCTCAGCATCCTGGGACTTAATCTGGGTGGGGCTCGCGGTCCAGGGCCTGGTCCCCACGCACGGCCACGCATGGGGTGTGGGGGCCGAGGACAGACTCCGTGATTCCATCTACAGTAACAGCAGCTCCCTTGCCTTTCAAGGCTCAACCCACTCCCGCAAGCGATCTCCAAGTCACGACTCATGCTACCTCCGTGTTTAATTGCCGTTCTTCCTCCTAACGCGCCTCTGACAGGAATATTCAGAAAGACCTATTTCTACCTCGTGTGGGATCGAGCAGTAATTACCCGTGACACACGTCTCGTCAAGTCACACGGAGGAGCCACCAGCTTCTCAGATGACCCGTTGACAGCTACTCCTTTTCTACCCCCTTCTCACTCTAGCAGTGGCTCCAACAGAAAGTTTTTGGGTCTCTCCTGAACACTTAGGCTGGGTGTGGGGCAGCGGCTCTGCAGGGCTGCTCAGTGACGGACACACCGGATGGAGTGAGACGATCTGGGGAGACCTAGCATGCATCTGTAGAAGTTTCTGGAACAAAGGCTCATGCCCTGTGCCTCCCAGCGCGCTCTCCAAACAGGTGGTCAGCATCCTGTGGGCGGCACGTGCTGAGTGCCGAGCGGACGAGCGGGGTCGGGGGGTGCTGGGCTGGGCGGACTCAGGACAATGGAGACTGGTCTCGCAGGGACTGAGCCGCGTCCCGAACCTGCCGGACGCCAGAAGCACCTGATCGTGACAGCCGTGGTTCGGAACGGCCACAGACGTCCCCAGCGTCAGGACCTGCCCTGCGAGACACGTGCTGGCCTGGCCCCCCCCTCCCTGGGAACCTTGTTTCCCTTACTGCAGGCGGCCACCCCGCTCACGCGCAACAGGTACAAAGAGGGGCCCTGAGGGTCACCCCGGGGAGAGTGAGGTGCCCTCACGGCTCTGCCCGCGATGCCGGGGGTCCCAGCTGGCCCCCGGCGCGCATGAGTTGGGAAGCGAAGGCGCGGCAGAGACGATAGAGGAGCAGCGCAGGGACCTGCTGTTTCTGGAATCATTCGTGACCCGACACAGGAAGTCAGCCGTCGACACGACTGACCCCCCAGTGTGGGCCTGAGGCGGGCACTCCAGGCTGGGGGTTTCTGGGAGCTTGGGGCAGGAGGGCATGAAAGCTCATGGCAGAGTGGAGCAGAGGTCGTGATGCCTGTTTATTCCCCCACACGTTTCTTGTCACCGTGGCTAGCACTCAAGTTAGGACACATCTCGCCAGACATGGGACGGACTGCGGGTGGCTGGCAGTGGCCCGTCTTCCCACTAGTTACCTACAACGCACACGTACTGGGTCTACCTCCCAGACGGCCCAGACCATGAGGGAACCTCACACGATCCAGATGCCAACATTGGTGCCTGCAGACCTGCCCTCCCCCCATCCCGCCCAAGTGGAAGCCGAGGGCACATCCACAGTGGCCCTGTGTCCTGGGCGGGCTGTCCGGCCATGGCTGGCACTCCTGCCCCACTGGGAGCAGCTCTGGTGGCTGTCTGGCAATGTCAGGCCGAGGCGGGGGTGTGGGGCACCAGGGACCCCTGCTGGCTCCCCAGCCCTGAACAGGACAGGAGAGCCTGCCAGGGACCCAACATGCCGGCCGGCAGGATCATCTGTGGACAGAAGGGCAGTGGGCTGGACACCCAGCTGGGGACGGGTTTGGGGTCTGTCGGTCATGAGTACTGGGACAAGAGGATCAGAGATGAGACACGTGTCCATCCAAATGCTTGATTGGAAGTCAAGTCCCAGTACCTGGTCCCTTGTACCCCAGGACGGTCCCACCCCTGCTCCCAACAGGGGTGCAAGGTCACGGAAATTGTCTTTTAGGAAAATGTGTCTGAAGAGCTCCTCAAATGAAAACCCACGGTCTGAGGGGCAGGGCGGCCACTGGTGCCCAGACCGCGGCTGGCAGTGAGCTCATCCGAGCAGGGCGCGGCTGGGGAGGCCAAGGTCGACTCAGAATTGGCTTCTCATGTCTCCTCTGAGGACAGACCACGGGGCTGCAGAAAGGGGCTCTGGGAGCCGTGGGTGTCCCCGACACAGCTCAGCACAAAATGGGCAGGCTTCCTGGAGAGCGGCTTGAGGACAACCCCAGCCCGGGGCGGTCTAGAAGACGCTTCCCCGGAGGAGTTTTCAGGGGGCTGGGAGAGGTCAGTGCTGGTCTGCGTTCACAGCTTGCTGGCTCTGTTTCGAGAAGGGTCTAGGGGCCGCGGGAGACTACAAACAGGGAGGGGACGGCGGAGGGAGTAACAAAAATCCATCTTAACATGCAGGTCCGATTTCTGTTTCTTTTTCTCTCTTGGGTGGTCCAAGGGGAGAAGACGGCAAAATGCGAGACGGCCTCCGGTCGGTGGGAAAGAACTGGTGGCACTGAGAGGGCTGGGGGAGAAGACACGAGGGCCACGAGTCAGCGTGACAGGACATCCCTGCAGGCTTGGGCTGAGAACTCGGGAATGCTGGCAAAGGTGTTTTGCAGATAAAGTTACGACGTAGAACAAATGCAAAACTGATCTCAACTAGAATGCTTTGGGGGAGAAAAAGGAAAAAACACGAGCTCAAATAATTAACGTTCGATGCTGCAGGTGGGGAGATCGGAGTTGTTTTCCTTGGTGCTCGATGGTTTTGGCATTTAAAACCTCTTAAACTATTTTTTTAAGTTTATTTGTTTTAGTAACCTGTACACCAGCACGGGGCTCGAACTCATGACCCCAAGATCAAGAGTTGCGCCCTCCACAGACTGAGGCTGCCAGGTGCCCCGTCCTTTGAAATTGTTAACAGAAAATCACAGTAAAGGAGAGAGGAGGACAACGATGAGGTCTCCTGGGCACAGGATGAGTCTAGCGGCCCTGGGGAGGGGGTGGCCCCAAGCCAACCATGGCCACAAGGACCCCCAGTCTGTTTTCTAGCAATCCTGCCTTAACAGCTGCTTCCGGCAAACACACACACACCCAGGTGAACCCCGGGCATGCGGTGCCAGGCAGGGCGGGGCTGTCCACCTCCCTCCCAGGGACCTCGCTGGCATTGCTGCGGCTGCCCCAGGGCTTCCCACACAACTGCGGCCTGCCGGCGCTCTGGCCGCTGCTCTGGCCACTGTTCTCTGGCCGCTGCAGCCCTCATCTGTACAAGACGCACCTGAGTGACTGGCCCACCCACAGACACCCGCTGGGAAGGAACAGGATGCGAGTGAAAAACACCTGGAAAGGGACCTGATGATCCCAGACACCCCCACCACGGAGACCCTCACCACCTCATGGACCCAGGGCTGTCAAAAAGGGGTTCCCCCCCCTCCGTGGCCCACGGGGACTCACGTGGGCGGTCACTCCTGCTGGTCGTCGTTGCTGGCACTGGGGGTCCGACTCCGGATCTGACTCCGGAGCTGTTCTATCAACTCTGGGTTCTGCTGCTGCATCTGCTGGGCGAACTGCTGGCCGCTGCGGGAGGGCCCGGCCCAGGCTTACCCAGAAGCCCGGGGCACCCTTCTGGCCACGTTTCAGGCACGTGCCACCCACAGGCAGTACGACTACTCACGGGAGGATGCGGGGCCGAGAGCGAGCCCAGGGACACAGCTCCTTGGTTCTTATGCTCGTGGGTGGGGCCCTGCCCCACCCCACCCCACCCCACCCCCACCCTAGGGCCCCATTAAGCAGGTCTACTCACGCCTGGATGAGACTGGCCAGGTCGTTCTGTGATGGGCTGGTGCCGGGAGTCCCCAGCGGGTTGTGGCCGCCCGAAATCATGCCGGACATGCTGCAGGGGGAGCCCACGATGAGACCGCCAGCCTGGCCGGCCCACTCCCGCCAGGCCCTGCCCTGCCCCCCGTGAGCAGCTGTATTACTGTCCCGCAGCCCCCCTGGGGCCCAGCGCCAGCCCAGCCCACCCCTCTCTGATGGCGGCTGCCGTGAACTCCACCAGCTCACTCAAGAACAGCCTTTGTTTTTGGCTTAGAGACAGGGGTCTTCAACGAGGGGCCACGGGGCCAGGTCTGGGGATGCTGGGCTGCCCCCACGGTGCTCCGGATGCCCTGAGGGTGCCCTGCCCCGACGGCAGCGTGCTGCGGAGAAGCTGGGCTTTAAGGTTTGACCACAGCCTGGCAGTTCTTCAGGAAGTAAAACAGAATCACCGCGTACCCAGCCATCCCGCTCCTGGGTGTGGACCCAGAACAGCTCCCAACACGCAGGGGGAGAACCAGACGCAGACGGCCACACGGGGTGTGAATCCACACGTGTGACACGCCCAGACCAGGCTCCTCCACGGACGGGAAGGGGCTCGTTCACGGGGACCGGGGGCTAGGGAGGTAGGAAAGCGCCTCTAACGGGGACAAGGACTCTTTATGGGGTGATGGAATGTTCTGGAATGAAATGGTGATGGTTACACAGGTGAATGTACGTAACGTTGCTGTACCGTAAACCCAAATGGTTAAGATGGCCAAATTCTGTTATGTGCATCCTGTCGCAATAAAAAAATAAACGTGACCCCAGACCCCAAGGAAGACGGCGGTTACTTACAGCTGCTGAACCTGTGGGTTGTTCATTAGGTTGGACGCCTGAAGAAAGAGCACATCATCAGACACGGCGCGTGCCACACAGCATGCTCGTGGGGCCTGCTCGATGCCTCTCCTGACATCCGCTCGCCCACGGTTTACCGCTTTGATCCTGCTCGGATCTTGTCGCTCTTTAGGACCCATTCAGGAGTGGCCGAGTGGGACGCTGCAAGCAGCCTGCCCGGCGTGGCTCACGGGGGCCTGGCTAACCTCCACGAGGGGCCGGAGTTGAGTTCTCGGCTCTGTGGCCTAGGCTCTGCCCTGACCACCCACCCGGGTCATCACCGACGGCGGCAGCCGTGCCCCAACACGACTACAGAATCCAGCCGGTCGCCGACCCCAGGTTCAGGAGATCGAGAGCTGTGGCCACAGCCAGTCTGAGTCCTCCTGCCCCGTGGTGGGCTTGTGCACACCGCACCAGCCCCCAGCGGTGCCCGGCCGTCCTGCCTGCCTGCGGACAAGGTGCGGCCCCCGCCGATGGAGGCGGCCAGCAGCTCCTGGTTGCCCTGCGGGGATCTCGCTCTAGTGGAGACCCTGGGCCCTGAGGTGCGGTGAGGGAGCCCCACTGTGGACACGTGTGTGGAACAGCCCACACAGAACTAGCGCTTCCGGCCTTAAGTCGGGGTCTCATTGGGGGGTGGTGCTACCCCTGGGACATGGGGTGCTGTCCGGGGCCATCTGTGGCCGCCACATGGGGGCCGCTCCCAGCATCGAGGGGGTGGGGCTGGGATGCTGCTCCGCCCATGGCACCCCGGTCACGCCCCCAGCGGGGGCAGCCCTGGTCCTAGGCAGGCGTACGTAAGTGGACACAGGCGCGAGGCGCGGGGCCCAGGCCCCAGGGGAGGCAGGAGCGCAGGTTACCATGCTCATGAAGCTGGGGTTGTTGAGCAGGCCAGCGATGTCAAAGCTGCCGACGCCTCCTGTCTGTGGGGACGAGAAGAGCCCTGGTGAGTGGTCACGGGACCATGACACCGGCCCCCGATTGGAGACGGACGATCCCCGGGGGCGGGGGGGGTGGCGGCTGAGGTCCCGAGAGGCCTACGGCTCAGATGTCCTCTCACCCAGCAGCCACGCCTCACGGCCAGACACCACCACGTCCAAGGCACGTGCCCTGGGGTTGATTGCTTGGGAAAAGTACCGCGTGAGGCTCGGACATCTTGGGCCCCCACAGAGCCTAGAGGGCCCTTGGGGTGAGAAGTTCCCAGAGAATAATCACCCACCAGTCCATGGCCCACACCCCCAGCCCAACTGCCCCGGACTCCGATGGGGGTACTCGTCTAGCCTGTCCTAAGCCCACGCCCCAGTTTCCCATGGAAACCAGCCCACACCTCTCAGCTCCCACCCACTCCCTTCCCGGGGCTGCTCACGGGACTCGGCGTCTCCCTCAACTTCAGCTCGGCTATCTTGAGGTTCGACTTGTAGGTCTCGTTGTCAGGATCCAGCTCCAAGGCCTTCTTGTAGTAGGCCACAGCCTCGGTGTGCTTGTTCAAGCTGGAGAGCGCGAGGCTGCGGGAAAGATGGCAGCACGTGGGGAGGGGCCCGGGAGGCTGCCCACCGCGGCCCGGCGTCTGCTGGGGACGGCCTGCGAGGGCCATGGGGGCAGAGAGGGTGGACGTGTGTTAAGAATGCAAAGGCACAAGGGCTACCGCCCGAGAGGACCCACAAAAGGGGACAGCCCAGAGGAGGGGCACAGAGGCAGAGGGCAGGGTGGTCGGACGTGGCTGGCCCTGTTCTTGGCACAGAACTCTTAAATTAAATCTGGAACTTCCCAGGTCACAGGCACTCCTGGTTTTCCTAACAAGGCTCTCTGATCACACCTGAGTTTATGTTCGTGAGGTGACCTGGGATGGGGCTGGCGGCCAGGAAGACCAGATCTGGGATTTGGATCCTGTGACCCCCACACTCCCGGGAGGGGAGAAGGCTGGAGAATAAAACTGAACAATGAGATATGGAGAATGTCCCTGTTGGTGAAGGCATCACACCCCTTTCCAGGAGGACAGAATTCCCACCCGGGGACCCTCCTGGACGCTCCTGTGAAGCCCTTCGTCTGCATCCTCTATGAGAACGCACAAGTACGTTTCCAGCAAAACACAGGAGCACAGGAGAGTGAGCCGTGGGGACTGATGTAGCAGCTGGGTCGGAAGGAGGGGAGGCCCAGATTCAGAGCACGTGAATGGGGCCGAGTCCTGACTCTGTCTACACAGAGGATCAGGACTAAAGCAAACCACTGCACGTCAGCAGGTGGTGGGGGAGTGGGGGGCGGTCCCTCCCCCTGGGGCACTCACCCCATCCTGCCGTAGGCTTTGCTGTAGGATGGGTCTATGCAGATGGCTCGCTCACAGTCCTGCACAGCCCCAGTGTAGTTCCCGAGTTTGCTGTAGGCCGCGGCTCTGGGGACACAAAGCAGGGTGGGGCTTGCTCGCTGCGAAGGAGGAGCCTTTTGGGGAGGAGCCTAGGCCGCCCGGTCAGTCAGGCTGGGGTGGAAGGTGGGGAGACACAGGGCTGCCAGGGGCTTCTGTCTGCGGAGCACCTGTGCTGGGGGCTGCGCCAGCCTCCAGGGGAAACTAAGGCTGGAGGCCGAGCTGCTTGGCTCAACGATGCTGTGACGGGACTGGGATCCGAACCCCGAATCCATGGGCCCAGCACCCAGGCTCCGCTCACTGTTGGGAGCTGGCGCCCGTTCCAGATCAGGAACGGTCTGTTGGTAGACACTAACTGACCCCCTGCGCGAGCCCTGTCCAAGCTCTCGGGGGTCTCCTCTCACGACAGACGGCTTCTCGGACCGTTTCAGGTTTTAACACCGCACTTGGCGTTTCCCCACGTTCTGAAGCGCAGAAAGGCATCAGGTAGAAACATGGAGCGGCTGGGCTGGCGGAGGGCGTGTGGGGTTCTTGGGACTACGTGTGCGACTTTCCTGCCAACCTGTTCCCATCACTGCCCCCAAGAGTCAAAAGCAAGAAACTAGTGACAAGTGGCTCTAGGCTAGCAACAGTGCATGGCGTGCAGCACCCCGGGACCCCGCCACCCACTGTCGGCTCCCAGGGCCGGTGCCCTGGAGAGTGACCCTGCGTCTACTCTGCATCCCAGAGTCTGCCTCGTCAGCACGATGGTCTGTCCTGGGGGCCAGGGCAGAGCGGAGGCAGCTTTCCCTGTAAAACGACCAGCTGGGGGCGCCTGGGGGGCTCTGTTGTTGGGCATCTGCCTTCGGCTCAGGTCATGGTCACAGGGTCCTAGGATCGAGTCCTGTGTCGGGCTCCCTGCTTAGTGGGGAATCTGCTTCCCCCCTCCCACTCCTTCTGCTTGTGGTCCCTCTCTCACTGTCTCCCTGTTAAATAAATAAAATCTTAAAAAAAAAAAAAAAAAAAAAAAAAAGGAAGGACCAGCCAGATGTGGCTTCCCACAGCTATGCTGCCATGACCATGGGCATGAAACATCACGCGCGGTCTGGCTTATTTCCTCGCCGCAGCATCTGTGCAGAAGGCTGCCCCTGATTTTAATCTAATGCTGTGCTCAGCTGCTGTGGACCCGGGCTGGCCACCGGCAACGGTACGACTGCCCCTCCGAGCGCATCCAGCCAGCACCTGTTACAGAAATAGACCGCGTTGGCCGGGTTCAGCTCGATGGCTTTGCCGTAGAAGTGCACGGCGGCTTCAAAGTTCTCCACTTTCATCTGCTCGTTTCCTAAAGAGAAAAAAAAAACAGCATATGCCCCGCTGTTCCCGTCAGGTCTGAGGGCTCTGGGGCATCAGGGCGGCTCTCCGGGGGTTTCTCTGAAGGGGTGAGAAGACTTTGGGGGCCAGGCTGCAACACTCAGACGTAGGCTCAGGTGGGGGGTGGGCGGGTGTAGAGGAGGACGATGTGGTTTGCGTGTGGCATCTTGTGGGTTCTGGCCTGAGATGGCACTCTGACAACTGTCCCTGCTTTGGTTGTGACATTTGAAGACATAAGCCTCTAATACAGTCACTTTTGCTCCTTGGAAGTAACCAAGTTTCATGAGGTGTAATTCAAATAACCTGAAACGCACATTTTCCAAGTGTACAACTCAGTGGTTTTTAAATATTCACAAGTGTCCATCACCATAATCTAATTCCAGAACATTCTATCTCCCTCAAAAAGCACTGGTGACCCTATCAGCAGCTACCCGTCCACCCCCTCCCCAACCTCTGACACACACTAACTCATTTCTGTGTCCGTGGAGGAGCCTGGTCTGGGCGTGTCACACACGTGGACTCACACCCCGTGTGGCCTTCTGTGTCTGGTTCCCTTCCTGAGCGTCGTGGGCTCGGGGTCCGTCCCTGGGGCAGCGCATGGGGGCATCTTGCGTGTTTGTGGCCAAGGGACACTCCAGAATATGGACAGGTCACTCTTTACCTTTTTAACCCATTTATGGACATTTGGGCTGGTCTACCTTTTGGCTGCTGTGGACACACCACGTTTCTCCTGGTCCTATACCTGGGAGGGGAGCAGCCGGGCCACGTGCCCAGTGTGACCACCGGAGAACTGTCGGAATGCCTTCCACGGTGACTGCCCCAGCCACATCCCCACGGGCCATGCGGGCAGGCCCTGCTCTCCACATATCCTCACCCCGTGCACTCGGCGGCCCCATCTCCCGGAGCTGTGTGCTGCGCGGGGCTTCATGCACTGCTCCCCTACAGCTGCCGCCCCCCCAGGGGCCAGCCCGCCCCTGCCGTCCCCGCAGGCCAGGTGGGTGAGGGGCCTGGTGCCAATGCGACCGTCTCGTCTCACCTTCAGTTTTGAGGCGCTCTGCCTCAGCCGAGTCCTCCTCTGAAGGTGGGGTTCGCTCGGGGCTCCTCAGGTCCTGTGGCACCTCCTGGCCCCAAAATGTTGAGCTGCTTGAGGGGTGGCGGGCCACCTGACCACCTGATTCCCCCACACCCCCGGCCTCCCTTCTGCTCAGGGCCGCCTGAGAGGGCAGCTGAGCTCTGAGGGAGGGAACCTCGGGCCGGGGTGGCTGAGGGCAAGCTCCCTACTGCCCTGTCCACGAGCCGGGAATCCCGCTCCATGGTGCCGGTCCAGGGGGAACACAGACCCCGCACAGGTGCTGCGGAGCCCCCCAGCCCATGCTCACTGTTACTTCTGTTCTGGGAAGCCCAGAGACTCACCTTGCCCGCGGCGGCTGCTTCGAATATTTCTGGAAGGGTCTGAGGGAGAGCGAGGTCATGGTCTTCCACAGTCACCCCAAAAGCAGTCTCCAGGCACTGGATTGCAACTGTGAACGGGACATAGGCATTTTCTTCTGAACGCAGCCCAGACTTTGGGACTTCTGGGCTCAGAGGGAGTCCCTCCCCGACGAAACCCAGGTCAAAGGCCTGGCACGTGGCAGAAGCCAAAACGCCACCTCCCACCCTATCGCCTGTGGGCGGAGCCAGCTGGACACCAAGGGGCTGGTGGTGGCGTCCGGGCAGAGGGCCGCTCAAGTGCTTGCCCGGCCTGGGCT
The DNA here is from genome assembly GCF_010015895.1 of Lontra canadensis. NCBI lineage: Eukaryota > Metazoa > Chordata > Mammalia > Carnivora > Mustelidae > Lontra > Lontra canadensis. The sequence goes on from NW_022631178.1 coordinate 1,739,234, forward strand.
CCTCACCCCCAAGCCCCAGGCGGCTTCCACCCTCTTTTAAGAGAGAGCCTTTCTCCTCTCATCAGGGGAGTCGCACTCATAGGGTGGGGAAGAATGTTCTGGAACCACCCCTCGATGAAAGATGGGGAGATGACCAGAACACCTGCAGGAGGCTGGGCCTGCGGAGATGGGGGCTGGCTCCGTGTGGTGGGAGGGCGGGCAGCGGGCCCACACGCACCTTCCAAGCTCTCCTGGGCGTCGGATGAGAGCCCCCCGTGCCGGAGCTGGTCGTGCAGGAACCGGATGATGGCGTAGGCCAGGCGCTTCTTGTTATCCATCTTGAGACAGGAAGGGACCACGCCTCGGGTTTTCGGATCTGCAGACCCAAGCCAAGGGTGTGAGGCGCGCACACGGGGGGCATGGGTGTTGCAGAGACAGTGCCCGTGGCACCTGCCATTCCAGGCCCCCCCCCCAGACCGCTGGGCCCCAGCTCACCAGGCCTGCGCCAGCCTCGGCCCCGAGGAAACCACTTGAAGTGCCTGGCCCAGTCTACCTGCAGCACAAGTGAGGGGAAAACGGTTATGACCCCATTTCGCAGCTGAGACTTGAGGCTCCCCGGGTGGAGGAGGCGCCCAGCCATCCTGCCTCCTTCTTCTAAAGAAGGCCCCGCGGCCTTGGCCGTCACCACCCTTTCACAGACTCTGGTACAAGGGGGCTCCCAGGGATGCGGAGGGCTGGCCCACAAGCTAGTCCTGGAGGTCTCCGAACCCCATTTTAGTTGAGCACAAGCCAGCCCCCAGTCCCACCGGCTTCTGCACTCAGACTGAGGAACAAGGTCATGGGGGTGGGAGGGCACGAGACAGCTGGGGTCAGGGAAGGAGGGGCCCAGAGCAGACCAAGGGGTCCCAGAGGCACCGAGCCCCTTGCAGGCCATCCGAGGGCCTCTCTTGATCCCTCGGCCGTGTGCTGCACTCGCAGGCCAGGAGTGGTCCTGCCTCAGGGACTCTGGGCCGTGTCTGGGTGCGTCTCTGGTACTCCTGGCATCGGGCGGTGAGGGCCTGCTGCTCAGCCCCTGGCTCCCAGAACGTCCGCACAATGGAGAAGTACCCTGCTCTAGCATCAGCAGTGCCCAGGGGAGAGCCCTGCTCCGGAACATTCCAGGCGTGAGGGGTCTGCTACCTGAGGGTCTCTGATGGGTCAGGCACGTCACAACACTGTCTCACCCCTTCCACACCATGACCTCCACGGCCGTTCCCGCCGACAGGCAACAGGTTGGGGACAGGGATCTGGGAGGAGTGGCCGAGGCCGCTCAAGTCCACGTGCACAGCCAGAACCCCAGCAGGAAGCACCTCAGTCTCCCCAAAACACCTCCGGGGAGTGAACGGCCTATGCTGCACAGAAAACAAGGAGCAGGCCCCCTGACCACCTTCTCGTGAACCTGCTATCGGACACTGGTTAAGCAAAGCCAGGAAGAGCCCATCACGCGGCCCCCGGCTCTCCACGTGGAGATGGTGCCAGCACGGGGGCGGGGGCCACCGGGCAAGGGCAGGCGAGACACTCGGTGCCGGCCGTGTGCACAGAGCTCGGGCTCCGGATCCTGGGAATCTATGTCCATCCACAGCTGCCTCTTAAGGAGAGGGAGTCAGACACAGGCCGCAGGGCGTGAGTCCACATGTGTGACGAGTCCAGAACAAGCACATCCATGCACGGGAAGGGGGCTCGTGGGGGCCGGAGGCTGGGGGAGGAGGGAAATGGTGGCTGATGGGGATAGAGTTTCCTTTTGGGGTGATGGAATGTTCTTGACTTTCAGAAAGGAGACAGTTACACGGCAGTATGAATATATACCAAAGTTTACTGAACTTTAGGGTACGTGAATTATACCTCAAAACACCTGTATTCTGTAAAGCTGGTGAAGAAATTAAAGTTCCGTGAGAACGGTAATGAGCTCCCCATTTCTGGACACAATGCCCATTAACCCGGCAAGCACCCGTGGCTGAGAGACTCCCTAGAACCAGAAGGTCTGGGATCAGGACGGGCTGGTGCTTGGAGGACGGACGTCCAGTCCCAGACCAGAGGACCTTAGGGGCGAGAGAGGGGCTCACAGAGATCAACCATCTCAACCCATTCATTTTGGGGGAAGTCAAGCCCCAAAAGATAAGTCCTGGTCCCCAGCTGAGAAATCAGTCAGCCTGCTCACCTCCACCTAAGGAGAGATGACTAACCCGTCAGACTGTTTCCCTTTTAGGTATTTGTTTCAGCAGTGGCATTATTTACCGTAGCTGACAGGCAGCCACGACCCCGGCGGCCGTCCACGGAGGGACGGATCAACACGGTGCGGTCCGTCCACACGCGGGAACACGGTCCGGCCTCAGAAGGGAAGGGACCCCAAGGACACGGGGCTCAGGGAGAGCGGCCAGACCCAGAAGGACCCGTCCCGCAGGGCCCCAGAGGCGTCCCGTCCACGGAGACAGAGAGGAGAGCGTGGGGGCCGGAGATGGGGAGTCCGTTCTTCGTGGGGACAGAGTCTCCGTGTTGTGGGAGGGACAGTTCTGGAGACAGAAGGTGGAGGGGCTGTGGGACGGTGTGTGTGTGCTTCCTGCCGCTGAGCCGTGCGCTTAGGGACGGTTAAGGGTGTCTGGGGGGGCTCAGTCGTTGAGCATCTGCCTTCAACTCAGGTCATGATGCCAGAGTCCTGGGATCGAGCCCCATGTCGGACTCCCTGCTCAGTAGGGAGCCCGCTTCTCCCTCTCCCACTCCCCCTCCTTGTTGTTCCATCTCTCACTGTCTTTCTCTATCAAATAAATAAAGAAAAACCTCTAAAAAAATGATTATGAAAATGCTAAACTATGTTATGTGTCTCTTAACATAATTAGAATTTTGTTTCCTTTTGTTTTCAAAGTCTGAGGTCCTTTCAAAGTTATTTTTATGTTTTCAAAGTCTGAGGTCCTCCCCTTCAGACGAACAGTCCCAGGGCCCTTTGTGTGCTGTGTTCTAAGTCAGGCCTCAAGGGTCATGTCTGGGCAGCTGCCTGTGGGGAATGAATCTTGAGTTCTTAAGTCACATAAGTGGCTACATCCCACCTCTGGGCTCCAGGCATCACTTCTGGGGGTGCTTCCCCTCCATTCCCACGGGTCACTCATTCTGGGCTTTATGTATTCACATGTGGTTATGGGAGGACAGGACTCAGTCTTCCGTCCCAGGGAACGGATGCGAGTCCTGATGGTGCTGGGCGCTTGCTCAAGAGCAGACTGAGAAAGGAAACCTGGTCTTCAGCAGATATTTCCTACCCTCCTGGTCTGGCTGGTGAGAGGGGGCGGGGAGGGCAGTGTGTGACTACTGAGGCTTATGCAGGCAAGGGTTCAAAAACCTAAAGACCAAGTCACGCTCCTTTCTGGCATACTTCCAGTCCTTCCCATGCCCCCAGCCCCTGGAGCCTCAGGGCCTTTGCACGAGAGGATCCCTTGCTCCCAACAGACTTGAAGCACCCTGGTCTGATTTCCCTGGCATAAGCTCTCACTGCCTCCTTCCTGGGCTTCTCCTGGTCTGTTGCTTGGTCTTCTTTCAAGTGCTGGCCCCTCCAGTGCGACTTGCTGTCTAGTCGGAGCCCCTTGGAGCCAGCCCTGGGCCTGGCGTATGGATGCCAGGCCACGGATGCCTGATTTGCCTGGGAGGACAAGGGCCTGGAGTCATGTCATAGGACCAGCCATTTCTGTCCGAGGCCGGTTCCATTTCACCTTCCCCACCCTAAGCAAAGGAATGCTCTTTGTCCCATCTGAAAGAGTCCTGGCCAATACCCTCACTTTCCTCTTCCACAAAATGGGTTAACAAGGGCATCCTTACCAGCTGTTAAAAGAATTCACCACCCAGTGCAGGGTTTCTCTACTTCGGCACGATCGGCATCAGGGGCTGGACTGTTCTTTGCTGGGGGTAGGCAGCTGTCTTGTGCAGTGCCGAGTGGTAACAGCATCCCTGGTCTCCGTCCAGTGTGCCCAAGGTAAGGGACAGAATCTCCTCGGGATGATACCCCTCAGGTCAAGGGGTTCCACTGACCCCCAGGAGTGTCTGAGTTCTGTAACCACGTGACTCCTGAGGTCCTGGGACACTACACACATTGAAATACACATACTGAGTGGGAGGGAGAGAGGGGGTGACTCGCAGATGCCAGGGTCACCCTGGTTTGTACCCTCTGACCCCGGGGGATTTACTCTGGTGTCCAGAGTGAGCAGGGACCAGACTCAGTACTTTCCCAAATCATCAATGGAGGGTCTCTTCCGCTTGGCCCTAACATTAGGGGCAGGTCACTCTCACTGGGGGCGTCCTGAGCACCGTGGGGTTCAGCATCCCCGGCCACACTCCTTCAATGCCAGAAGCACCCCCTCCACAGCGGTAACAACCACAGATGTCCCCAGACATGGCCAAACCACCCAGATGAAAATCACTGAAACTCCAAGTGGGAAAAATAAAGGCTCTAAATCAGCAGAAGTGAGATTTTTTTCTGGCCAAAGAACTTTGCTGTAAGCTTTCTGAAAACCTCCTGTTTGCACATTTTGGGCTTGGGCCCTGCAGCCGAGGAAGCCTGGGTCCTCAGCTGAGGACCATGTCCCCAGGGTGCGAGGAGGAGCCCGCACGCCGTCCGACACAGGCTTCACACAATGCTGCTTCCTTGTGCGACAGTCTGCGGGTCTTACCCACACGTGGCTTTTGAGATGAACCACCTTCTGCTCCCCACGAAGTGGGGCCCAACAAAACACGGGGACAGCACTTCTCATCGTCTCCCACCAGGCACCCGGAGCCTGCAGAGAACACTCCCAACTTGTAGCGCTTTGGCTGCCGGACAAAAGTCTCTGAGAAGGCCTCCTCTCTTAACAGTGAGGGCTTTATGAGCTCCCAGCACCGCTGAACTGCCAGGCGAGCCTGGGCGGGGGCGGGGGGGGGAGGTGTCCCGGGGCCAGCTCCTCCGGTGGTCTTCACAGTCCCTCCTGGCTCTCAGTCCACCTTCTCATTTCCTCATTTTATTTTATTTTATTTTTCTAAATATTTTATTTATTTATTTGACAGAGAGAGAGATCACAAGTAGGCAGAGAGGCAGGCGGTGGGCGGGGGGGAGCAGGCTCCCCGCGGAGCAGAGAGCCCGATGTAGGGCTCGATCCCAGGACCCTGAGATCATGACCTGAGCTGAAGGCAGAGGCTTTAACCCACTGAGCCACTCAGGCGCCCCGATTTCCTCATTTTAAAAATAACAACAACTTCTACTTATTTCCCTGCCCAGAACTGGTCAAGGGGAAAAAAAAAAACGTGTGTTTTTCCGCCCTGGACGGTGGAGCGCCCACTGCCGAGGGCTGCCTGCCTCCAGCCGCACCCAGAGCTCGGCCCACAAACAGCAGCGTGCGAAGCCAGTGCCCCAGTGCCCTCTCCTGTCCCAGCACACCCGCGGTGTCCGAGCAAGGGCTGTCCCCAGGCTTGAGACCACCACCCTCACCACAGCCTGCTGTCTTCTAAAACGCCACCAGAACGTCCTGCATCCTTGAAGACCATCGAAAGCTCCTGAAACTTCATGGGTGCGCATGGGAATCCCTTCACCAAACCCTCAGTGTCTCTACTCAAACCCAGCCGCTCACTGTTCCTCCAGCCCACCTGGAAACTCTTGATTCCCTACAACACCGAGCTGCAAAGTTATCCAGAGCTAGACGCCCTCTTTTTTCCAGCAAAGTCCAAGCACCAGCCTTATCACTGGCCCAGACGGCTTTAAACCCGTCTGTCGTCCGACCGCCGGCCTCACCCAGACTGGGAGCACTGGACAGACATCTTTGCTTTCAACACCGCACTCAGCAGTGTTCTGATCCGTACGGTCCTGGGAAACGGTGAGATCCCTGTCAAACCCAGAGCCCCTGACCAAGTTCCCCGGGGAGCCCAGAGGAGACGACAAACCCTGGGCCTTGCCTGCCCACCGACGACGGCCTTCATTCCTACAACCCCCTGGCTGAGCGTCGCCCACAGAGGCCAGTGCTGGGTCTTGGCAAAAAAAAAAAAAAAAAAAAGGGACAAAGTAAGTGAGACAATGTAATCTCGCAGTCTGGGGTGGAGGCAACCCCACTGACAGTCGCTCACCCGTCCTCAAAGACTGTCGGTGAAACTTAGGTGAAACCATTGGCGTGCTGAGCACTTTCCCGGCCCCGTGCTCAGCGCAGCCCTCGCAATGGCATATGGAAGGGGTCCGCGATCACTTTCTGAAAAGGGCCACAGGGCTTCTGTGGAAACCACACACCTTTGTTCTTCGGCAAAAGCTGTCACAAGTTTTGGGACCGACTGCCCCGCCCCCCACTTCACAGAAACAGGCTGCAGCTGGATTGGGCCTGCTCACAGTCAGCCAAGCCCCTGGGTTGTTTGCACCAATCCCCATTATACAGAAGGAAAAACTGAGGCTCTGAAAGATGGGGGGCTACCTGAGGTCATCCAGCTTAGAAGACCCAAACTAGGAACTTTGAGCCCAGCAGTCGGATTCCAGAGCCTAAATTCCGAAGCGCCCTTTCCTCTCCCGGCAAAACCTTCACGTGATCTCGTGAGTTCATACCCCACCCCCCTGTGTGCCGCTCATGCTGGTGGAGAAGCAATGGTCCGGGGGAAGGTTTAACTCCCCGCTGTAGACACCGGGACGGTTCTCCGTGGGAAGTCCGGGGCACCCCGGGGTGTTAGGCGGCTTCCCTGCGCCCCACGCACTTGCTGCCAGGAGCACACCCAGTCGTGGCAACAACAAATGACCCCCAGATATTGCCCTGCGTCCCCCAGGGCAACAAAACCACTGGTCTGGGAAGAGGAAAAGCAGACAGCCCAATCAGACACAGAAAACCAAAGGGAACCGGGACATCTTCTGGCCTAAGGACTGCACACATTTTCTGGCACCTAATCAACCAGCCATTCTCCAGCAAACTCTTAACAAGCAGCAGGAACCCAAGCAGAGCATGACCTGCTTATTAACCTCGCAGAGAGCCTAGGAAGCACGTTCTTCTGGGGTCCCTGCTGCAGAAGAAATGCGCTTCTCAGAGAGGGAAGCGATGAGCCCCAGCTCACGCAGCCAGGAGAGGGGTGCAGCCGGTCCTCGCCCCAACTCCTTCCCGCCGCCAGCACAACCGACAGAAGCCCCGGGCTGGGAAAGGCGGAACCACCGCTCACCCCACCAAGCTCTCACTCTGCGCTGGTCCCTGGGGCTTTCATCTTCCCAAGACCGCCACCCCTCACCCCTCACCCCCCACCCCAACCAATTAGGTAGGGACCGTGATGACGCCCATTTTACTGCGGGGGAAACTGAGGCTCCGGGGAGCCAAGAGGCTGGCCAGGTGGAGAGTGGCGGCGCTGGGAAAGGACCCCGACCCGCGCGCCCCACGAACGGGGTCCCCATTCAAAGGGACTGTGTTTCCGGGAAGCAGAAGACACCCTCACTGCTAGCGGGGCACTTCGACTCCTGCTGTCCACCCACGGGCCTGCGACCAGCATCTCCCGGGCCTGGGGTCCGGGGTAGGATGACCAGGGCCGGCGAAGGCCTGCCCGACGCCACCCTGCCTCAGTTTCCCCTTCGCGCCGCCCACTCACAGCAGCCAGTGGATCGCGGGATCCTCGCCCCAGACCAACCTGTCTTTACGGGCCCTGGAGCCCCGGGAGTTCCGAGCCGCGGACCCCCGGCCCACCCCACTCAGCGCCGGGACCCCCACGACTCACCTCTCAGGCTGCCGAACGCCGACCCACCGACGGCTGCGCCTGCGCACCGCGGCGCTGCCCGGCCCCGCCCCCGGCCGCGACGCCTGCGCGGAAGGAGCCGGCTCCCGTTGTGTTTTCTCCTGCGCAGGCGCGTTAGTGATCGAGGCGGGCGTGGGGAGAAGTGACGTAACTTAGAGGTGGGGGCGAGCTGGTCGTTAGGGCAACTGACCTCTGCGACCGAATGGAGGCCGGAAGTCAGGACAGAGTTCCCCTCTCGGGCGGGAACGGAGCGGTGCATGGTGGGACGGTGGCGGACTCCGGAGCGGTCGGCAGGGCCGGTCACGTGGCACCTAGCTGGCCACGTGGTGTTGCGGTGTTTGGGTAGTTGGCGCCTGGAGCCGCGCCGGCGCTGTGTGCAGGGGAGAGAGTGCTTCCCACAATCTTTAACACTTGCTCACCCACCCGTCGTCCCACAAACGCATTCTCTCAGTCATTCAACGCATGGGACGTAAGGGAACATCTTTGTTTACAACAGGTGCCTAGTAGCCAACAAATACGTATTGCAAACCAACTGTAAAAACCAGGGGAGTGTTTGCTCCCGTTCCTTTGTACGGGCGTTGACGAGCTGCAAACTAGTACACGGGGACGTAAACTAACCCTTTCCACTGGATGGCGAGCGCTATAAAGACAAAATGGCGTGCCCGGATTATGACTGGGGAGGCAAGAGGGCCGGGATGGTTAGGGAAGATCTACCTGGTAGAGATGGATTTGGAGGATGAGGAACAAACTCCGGGAACGGAAAACGGCGAAATTGAAGACCCACAACTGGTCACCGTTAGTGTTAAAGTTGCAAGTAGTGTTCTCCTAATTCACTTTTCTCCTATTTATTTTTTTAAGATTTTGTTTATTTATTTGAGAGAGAGAGACACAGCGAGAGAGGAAACAAGCAGGGGGAGTAGGAGAGGGGGAAACCGACTCCTCGCTGAGCAGGGAGCCTGCTGTGGGGCTTGATTCCAGGACCCCGGGATCATGACCTGAGCTGAAGGAAGATGCTTAAGGACTGAGCCACTGAAGGGCCCCCTTTTATCCTATTTAAAACGCAGGCATAGGGACGCCTGGGTGGCTCAATTGGTTAAGCAGCTGCCTTCAGCTCAGGTTATGATCCCAGCGTCCTGGGATCAAGTCCCACATCGGGCTCCTTGCTCAGCAGGGAGGCTGCTTCTCCCTCTGCCTGCCTTGCTCGCTTTCTCGCTCTCCCTCTCTCTGACAAATAAATAAAATCTTAAAAAAAAAACAGGCATATTTTAAAAAAAATTTATTTATTTATTTGACAGAGATCACAAGTAGGCGGAGAGGCAGGCAGACGGGGTGGGGGAAGCAGGCTCCCTGCAGAGCAGGGAGCCTGATGTGGGGCTCCATCCCAGGACCCTGAGATCATGACCTGAGCTGAAGGCAGAGACTTTAACCCACTGAACCATCCAGGCGCCCCAAAACACGGGCATATTTGAAGCCCGGAGTTCTTTAATTTCTTTTGCAGAAATAGGGGAGTGGGGGGCGCCTGGGTGGCTCAGTGGGTTGAGCCGCTGCCTTCGGCTCGGGTCATGATCTCAGGGTCCTGGGATCGAGTCCCGCATCGGGCTCTCTGCTCAGTGGGGAGCCTGCTTCCCTCTCACTCTCTCTGCCTGCCTCTCTGCCTACTTGTGATCGCTCTCTGTCAAATAAATAAATAAAATCTTTAAAAAAAAAAAAAAAAAAAAGAAATAGGGGAGTGGGGTTTTTGGCCACTTTAGCTCTAGGAAATTTTCCTACCTGGAAGAAAGGACGCCTTAGTTCAAGATTTTGTTTTAATAGACGACAATAGTTATAGATTAGGATACGGCACCGTTTCAAAACACCTGTTGTTTGAAGTCCTGGATTCATTTACTGAAGCTTTCTCGACTTTTTAAAAAACTGCCTTTAATTTAGGGCATTCACCGGATTCTGCTGATGTATGTGTCCCGCCTCTACTCGTTCAAAGCCAGAAACTGGGCAGGATGATCGTTGGGATAATCTACAAAAAGCGCCCGAATCTGGCCACTAACTCAGGTGCGGGAGAAAATCTGCACAACTAGCCAAATACACAGTTATAGCAGTAGAAAGGGGGCGAGCACAAACGAATACGGGACCTAGAAGCCCTGGCACAAAAGTCTGGGCAGAAAGAACCGCAAGCACCCCGGCTTCTGGGCGCCAGCTGTGTGTGGTTTCCATGGAAACGGCCCTCGAAGGTTCCGCCCTCTCGCCGCCAGAACCAATCAGCGCCAGGGAGGGATCCAGCGCGGCTTAAAATGCGTCAGGCTGCCAAAGCACCGCCTCGGGGTGTGGGTGGAGCTGGGGCGCGCATGCGTCCTCTCCTTAGGCGCACGCGCCCTCCCAGCATTCAGCGGGCGCGCGGGCGGAGGGCGCCTCGGTCCCCGCTGCTGCGGACCCGGAGCGGGCGGAGGCGGGTGGCGACGGCAGCTGAGGCAGCGCGAAGTGGACCAGGTGGAGGGAGGGGCCGCCGGTGCACACCCGCCCGCCATGAAGCCCCCGGCAGGTACCGGCTGCCCCTCGGAGCGGCCCCGCTCAGCGGCCCCGGGCGTCCCCTGCACCCTCGCGCCTCCCGGGGACTCGGGCCTAGGAGCCGAGCCCGGTGGCCCACGAGGGGCGGGGACCTGGGTGGGGGGAATGGGTCGGCGACCCCGGGACCCCGGCCCCTCGGCGGCCGAATGAATGAACCCGCTTTTCCAGCGCTTCATCGTTCGGCCGCTCCGTGTGCGCGGCTTCAGCCGAGCGCGCGTGGGGCCCCGAGGGCGGACGCCGGGGGACTCCGGGGGACACCGTGCGTTCCAGGCGGCGTTCGGAGCCGGAGCCGTTCCAGCACCGGGGGTCGGGGGTGGGCTGACGGCGCTTCTCCCGAGAGGGCGGCCCCGAGGGGCTTCTCGGAGGAGGCGGCCCGAGTCAGCCCGGACCCCGGGGGTAGAAGCAGGGTGTGCCGTGACCCGAGCGCGGGCGGCGGGAGTTGCGAGGGCAAAGGCGGGGAGACAGAACGCACCTGGGAGTCCCTTTTATTTTAGGGGCCGGGGGCGTCGTGAAAGGGTTTTCGTTACGGGAGCGACTGGATGTCCTGTGTTCAAAAAGTGGCCCGGGTCGCTGTGTGGTGCCCCCTGAGTTTTCTCTTGCTGACCCCCCCCCCCCCGTTCTTTCTCCAGCCGACCGTCGTGCTGATTGCATTAAAGAGGATCGTAATTAGGGTTACTTGGGCCTCAGGAGGGCGGGAATCTGGCCTGTCTTGTTTGAGGCAGGTTGTTAGCCTGGGACCCTGCGCGGAGGCGGCAGCGGAAACACCGCGGATAATGGGTCTGCTCCAGTCTTTCAGGTCCCGGCTCCTCCCGGAGATTTTGCGGGCCGCTCTCCGCTTACCGCGTCTCCTGTCTTGTCCGCTTTTGGAACCCTTGTTTACCACCATGTGTAACACAGACCCACGTCCTTTCTCCCTGACCTCGCGGCAGTCCGTTCGCCAGAACGTCCGGCCTGTCCTGGCTCAAGCGCCCTTCTTTTTCCCACTTGGTGTATGTCGGGGGTCCTCAGCCCGCGTGATTGCGCCACGCCAGGGCCCACTAGGCAGTGTGTGGGGACGACTGCGGGTGCTCCTGACATGGAGTGGGTGGGCACCAGGGGTGCTGTTCAGTACCCTACAGTGCCCAGGGCGGACCCCCACCCCAGACAGTGACCCAGCCACAGATGTGGATAATGTCATTAAGAAACCCTGCCCTAGAGACGCCAAGCGCCTGTCCCAGCCGGCAGGGCCCTGCAGAGATCCTGTCCCTCTTCCGCGTTCACAAAAAGGCAGGGGTTTCAGGACCACTGGGGCCCTGCTCAACTCCCTACGGTGCCAGAGGGGAAACGGGGCTCAAGTGGGTGTTTCCTGGAGCAGCTTCTGCTTGCTCTGCATTCCATACTCTGCTGGGGGAGGTCACACAAGCCTGTGTTCCTTAGTTTAAGTGATTCAGGGCAGCTGTGGTCCTGTGAGACGCCCAGGTGCTGCAGGGATGCCATTGGGGTATCTGAGAAAGGAACACGGAACAGAAGATTCCATGGGTTGGGGCTCAGGGTAGAGGGGTTAGCCTGTGGGAAGGCCTGGGAGATTCCTTGAAGAAAGAGGGTGTGTTTAGGCACAGGGCAGCTGGCCAGACCCGCCGTGCAGGACCCAGTAGAGTCTGCGTGGTGTAGACCAGGGGCGGTAGAGGGCTCGCTAGTTTAGGCTTGGCAGGTCACACACTCGGTCTCCTGCAACAGCATTTTGACCCTGTGAGCTGTACAAAAACAGGTCGTCTTCTGCCAACCCCTGGTATAGACTTCCAGTAAGGGTTGAAGCGTGTGGGGCCCTGGAAACGGGGCAGGAAGCTCTGACAGCTGCATTCGTGCAGAGGTGGGGGTGCACACGCTCCGCTGGTTCACAGGGTTGAAGCCCAGGTCAGAGTGCACAGGTATGAATCCCACCTTTGCCACTTGCTGGTGTGGGGTCACGGTATGAGATTTGAATTCTCCAAATCTCAGGACCTCCATCTGTACGGCAGGGGCCACAGAGGACCCAGAACTGCGCATCCGTGAGGCAGTGAAAGTAAAACATCTTTACCCTGAACACTGCACAGCAGTTTAAGGGACTGTTGTTTTCACAGACCACAGTCTCTCGTCCAAAAACCCTTGGGGCCAGGGGTGTTTTAGTAATCAGTAATTTCCCTTGTTTGAGGAAAGTAACATGGTATAAACGTCACGTTACGTCAGGGGATGTCGGGGGTAGCCCCCCGTGATCAAACGAGTTAACTCAGAGGAAGGTGTCTACCGTGTATCCACCCCGCCCTGCCGATGTTGGGGCTGGGCCATCGTGGGGTGTCTTGGAGCCGAGGGGGTGTTGAGCAGAATCCCCGTCCACCCCCCGCTCGATGCATAGCATCGCTCTGCAGTTGCAACAAGCATAAGCATCTTCAGAGATCACAGCCGAGTTTGTGTCTCCTGGAATGCAAGAGCTTCTGCTTTAAGGGACCGGTCACTCTGTGCGCCCCCACAAAGCCCTTGCATGGGGAAACCATGCTCCTGCCCTTGTCCTCCAGCCCCTACTTAGTCGAACCCTAATTCCGCCCTTGAAGCAGACACGTTCAGTGTGGGGCTGTCTTCTCTGTCCAGCCTGTGCAGGAGGCGCCCTGGACACAGCAACCCCGTGCTCTGTGGAGAACTACCTAAGATGGGACCTGAGTGCCCAGCAAATAGGGGAGCTCACCGTGGAGCTCATCGAGCAAACTAAGCGCGTGTATGACCAGGTGGGCTCGCAGAAGTTTGAAGACGTGTCCTACGAGAGTACCCTCAAGGCGCTGGCTGACGTGGAGGTGTCCTACACAGGTAATCCGGGTCAGGATCCGGGCAGGGGGGCCGAAGCACCTCAGGCCTTGGAGCTCCTGGACCCTGGCCATGAGCGAGGCCTCCTCGTCCCCAGGGGGGTGGTCGTGGTTGGAGGAGCTGACGGTGGTGGGGGGGCGCTAAAGGCATCTGCTGGGCAAGAGGCAGCCCGGGGGCACTGGTTCCCCTGCATGCCCTGCTGCACTGCCTGGCGTATGTGGCTGTCCTGGGCTACGTCATCCAAGGGGCCAGAGCAGGACAGCGTGGCTGACAGCTCACGTGCCAGGAGCTGGCTCATGTGTCAGCCTCAAAACCAGAGCCACTCCTTGCTCCTTTCTGTGTCCGGGGAGATACTGGCTTTCTCTCCGAGCGACTCAACTTGGCCCCCTTCGCTTTTCTTCTTCCCCCTCCGCTTTGGGAAACCTGATGCCAGCAGGTGTTCTCATCACCACGAGACTGGGTCCAGATTCTGTCCTCCTTGGGATGTTGGCCCCCTTGTGAGAGCTGAGGCGCTCAGTGAGATCCATGCGGCACTGCTTCCCCGGGTCCTGCTGTGAAGGTTGACGGTGTGGGGACAAAAGGCCGAGACGGTCTTAAAGCAGAGAACGCCGAGCTGAGGAATCCTTGCCCCTGGGTCTCTAGCAGAAGTCCTTCTTCAGGGAACCTTTGAGCGTCTCTGCTGGGGGCTTCTCCCGGAGCCTCCCCGTGCTGCTGGCCGGGCGCCGTGGGGTTCCGTGCTGCCTTCAGGTGGTGCGCCTTTCCGGAGAGGCTCTCGGCAAATGCGCGATGCTGATTCCTGCCTGTTGGCCGCACCCCTGCTGGACACCAGCTTCGCTTCCACAGCCTTTCTTTCTGTCTCCCCGCAGTAGCCCAAGGAATTTTTTTTTTTTTTTTTTTTTTTAAGATTTTATTTATTTATTTGACAGAGAGAGATCACAAGTAGGCAGAGAGGCAGGCAGAGAGAGAGGAGGAAGCACGCTTCCTGCTGAGCAGAGAGCCCAATGCGGGGCTCGATCCCAGGACCCTGGGATCATGACCCGAGCCGAAGGCAGAGGCTTCAACCCACTGAGCCACCCAGGCGCCCCAGGAATTTTATTTTTAAAGCTTTTATTTATTTGAGAGAGAGGGAGAGAGGGTACACTTGTGCATGTGCGTGTGACAGACGAGGGCAGAGGGAGAAGCAGACTCCCTGCTGAGCAGGGAGCCTGCTGGGGACTCGATCCCAGGACCCCGGGATCATCCCCTGAGCCGGAGGCAGACGCTTCATTGACTGAGCCCCCCAGGCGCCCACTCCCCCAAGGAATTGTAAAGGGAGCTAGAATTGAATCACGGCATTCCCCTCGGCCAGCTGCTCGGTGTCCCGCTGCCCTCCGGATCAAGGCCAGGGTCCTTGATGTTGCTTTTGGTGCGACTCAGCTCCTGGAGTTCGCGTGTGCCCGGCCGCGTGGCTGCTTGTGTGCGCTCACACGTGCCCGTCTCGCGGCTTCATGCACCTGCTGCTTTGCCGATGTTGGGCTCCTCTGTGATCACAGAGCCCCTTCCTGCGCCCCCTGTGCTCACGCTGGCTGCTTGCTTTGATCCCACAGTACACCGTTCTGTTGTCACACTGGGTACAGTCACGTGCGCTTGTGAGCCTGTGAATCCCAGAGGGAAAGGTGCTGTTTCTATCCTTTTCACTGTCCTCTCAGGCCACAGGCAGCAGGTCTGCCCTGGGGCCACGGGAGCGACCGAGCTGTGATTTGAACACAGGTCTTTTCAGTGCAAGAGTGTATGCCTTTAAGAACCAAGTGCTCAGTTGGGATCTGATTTTATATGTCATAGAATTTGTTGAAAGCATACATTTCAAGGGTTTTTGTAGTCAGAGTTGTCCAGCCATCACCAAGTTCTAATTCTAGAACATTCCATGACCTCAAAGTGAGATCCTGCCCCCGTCAGCTGTCATCTACCCCCTCCCCAGCCTCCGGCCCCCATTAGATCCCTTCCCATCCGTGGAAGAGCCTCGTCTGAGTGTGTCACACGTGTGGACTCACACCCTGAGTGGATTTCTGTGTCTGGTTCCTTCCCTGAGTGTCGTGGGCTCGGGGTCCGTCCCCAGGGCTGCGCAGGGGGCGCCTCGCTCCTGCTGGCGGCCGTGGGACGCTCCTGTGCATGGGGCCCGCGTTGCGTTTGTCCGCCCCCCTGTCAGCGGACATTTGGGTCGCGTCCACCGTTATTCCCGGTCCTGCTGTGAGTGTGTGTGATTTTCGTGTGATGGCGTGTAGGCACCTAGCAGTGTGTTGCCGGGTCAGGCGGTGACGGTTAAAGCTCACGCTCTCACGACCGCCCCCGCTTTCTCTATTTAACGAGACGCAGACGTGCTCTGTCAGTTAGAAAGTTGCTCATGAGTTTAGAATGTCGCTGTCAGTGGCTGTGGCTCTTCTGGATCCTGTCACACTTCTCTGTTACGGCCCTTCCCTTGGAGTTCGGGAGCTGGGTCTTTCCCTCGGACTGTGAGATCCCTGAGGACGTGGATGACCGTGCCCCTTGCCCCTTTCTTCCCTTCGGCTCCCAGCCTGGGGCCTGGTGTGGAGGGCGTTTCGCTGAACAGATTGGTGGACGTGCCTGAGCCGCGTGCCTGGTGGGTCCGAGGTCAGTGCTGGCCGGTTTCTGCCGGGGCCCGTCTTCACGCCCGTCCCGTTCTCTCCCTGTTTCAGTTCAGAGGAATATCCTGGACTTCCCGCAGCACGTGTCTCCCTCGAAGGACATCCGGATGGCCAGCACGGAGGCGGACAAGAGGCTGTCCGAGTTCGACGTGGAGATGAGCATGAGGCGCGACGTGTACCAGAGGGTTGTCTGGCTGCAGGTGAGGCTGCGGCGAGGCAACCGGCACGTGCTGGGGAGACAGCGGGGCGCGGACCGGCATCCGGATGGGCAGTGCTGGGTCGGAGCCTCTGCAGACCTGATTGTGGTGTTCCTCAGGCTTCAGGAGGTGGAGAGTGAGGGGCTCCGGGGGTGGCGGGTGGGGGTCCCTGCGTGACAGTGGAAACGCGCTTCGGGCCGCTGAACCGTGCATTTAAGAATGGCTGAGGCGGTAGGTTTTGTATCGTCTTTTACTGCAGTAAAGAAACATGAGAGAATGACACAGACAAAGGCAGAGGAACACAAACAGTAGAGCCTAGAGCGCCTAGGACATTGTAGGCCTTTCCTGCACGCACCACGTGCTTCCATCGTCCTGACCCCGCCGGCTGCTCCACGGGGCTGGTGTCGGGGTGAGCCGTGGGGGTGCACAGGCGCTCCTCCATCCGTTCCCTTAGTGCCCTTGTCCCCTCGGTCAGGAGAGCAGCCCGGCGGGCTCGGGCACAGGCCCGGGTGGGCGGCCGTGGACGTGCAAGCAAGATTCTGTGTTGAGTCGTAACGTCGAGACCTTCGCAGATGTACGTGTGGTCGTGAGAGAGAACTCGGAGCCTGCCTGTGCTTGGCCTGGTTTCCCCAGCATAATGCTTTGCAAAACCGGTCACCGTCACAGCCAGGGTGGCGGCCTGGAGGTCGCCCTCTGCTCCCATTCACATCCGACCAGTCACCCGTGGGAGACGCTCTGGGCCGGTGTGCGTATGGGCTGTTCCCAGGAAGCAGGCGCTCGTGGGCAGGTTTCGTGTGGCCATGAGTCTTCGTGTCTCCGGGACGGACGCCCGGGAGAGCCCTTGCCCAGTCGGGTGGTGGTCGTAGCTGCTGTTCCCGGCGGCCACACCATCTCGCGTTATGCGAGGAGGTTCGCGCGAGCGCCCCGGTCTGCCGCCCCCACCGACCCCCGGCCGTACGCCCGCGTTCCGTCGCACACGCGACTGTGGTTGTCTTGCTCTAGGAGAAAGTGCAGGAGGACTCGCTGAGGCCAGAGGCCAGGCGGTACCTGGAGCGACTGGTCAAGCTGGGCAGGAGAAACGGGCTGCACCTGCCCGAGGACACTCAGCAGGTGAGGGCCAGCCGCGGGGGTGGCCGGGGCCCGGCGGCGCGCGGCCTCCGGGCCCGCCTCGGACTGGGCCCCTCTGCTGCCTGAGTTCTGGGAGGGGTCTGTGGAGCAGCTCTGCCTCTGCACCCATCCTGCTCCGGCTCTCCCGGGTCACGGTGTGGCTTTCCCGAGCGCGTGGCACTCCCTCGGCCATGGAGAGTGGGCGCAGTGCAGGGGGCACAGCTCCCCTGCTTCTCTCCGTGGCCCGGGCACCATGGCACCGGGGGGAGCTCACGCCGGCGGGGCCTCCTGTTCTCCGAGCTCTGCCGCGGCAGCGTGGCTTCCCTGATGCCACAGGTGGCTCCCTGCGACAGCGCCTGGGTGTCCCGCGGGCAGCCTGCATCAGACACCGCCTACCTGGCGGTTGTGTCCGGTCCCACAGCCTCAGGGCTTGGCCCCTCGAGACGGCGCCGACATGACACTGCGGTCCCAAATCCAGGCTGTTCTGTCTACTTCTGAACGACCACCGTGTGGTTCAGCGGTGCCCGCCGCGTCTTCCCCGCCTTCACGTCGTTTGCTAGAGCAGCTCACGTGACCCAGGAAACGCTCGCTCACTGTTACTTACGTAAAGGGTCCAACGTGGCACAGCAAGGTCGGGGGAGAGGCACGGAGCTCTGCCCTCCCTGTGAGCCCTGCCGGAAGCCTGTCCTTCAGGAGTTCTGTGGGGGCCTCGTTGCATGGGCGTGACTGATGACACTGTCGGTGACTGCCGGACTCTGCAAGCGGGGGACCTCCCCGCCCAGCGCAGGCAGGAGGCGCCTCACCGCTCCGTCCGCAGGGGCCCTCCTTGAGGGCGTTCTAGAGTAGTCTTGTTAACATGCCCCGAGTGCTGTCGGAGGGGGCTGGGGATAAGAAACACAGTGGTCCGCACTCCTGTTGCTTGGGCAGTTTATTATAGTGTCTTGTTACCACAGGAGAAATTCCAAGGCTTTCAGGAGCTGCGTGCCAGAAGCGACAACGTTGCCTGTCATAAGCCCGGCCTCACAGAGGGCGTCTCCTGCACGCTGGCCTACATCAGCGGGCGAGCGGGGCCGTGCCTGCCCCTGTCTGGCAGTTAATCACGGAGGATCGTCGTGTGCCCCACTCCCTCCCCATTTTCTCCGGGCGCTGGGCAGCGCATGAGGGAGACGGCTGGGCCGCGGGCTCTGGGCTGGCTGGTTTGCACACACGAGGTGCCCTTCGGGTGTCCACCCCTCGGAGAGGACAATTCTCAGAGTCAGTGAGCCCCCCCGGGTGGAAAAGCACAGGACGCAAGAAGTGGAAGATGCAGCTAATGCCGACACTAGGTCTGCACCCAGAGCTCAGTGACCATCCCCCTTGTCACTTAGAAGGACGGTTTTCTGATTAGGCCAGCACATCTGCCTTGTGGTTGCAGAAACCAGGACTCTGAGAGATGAGGCGCGTGTGATGTTAAAACCAACGGCAGTGAGGGGCTCCTGCTGATGTGTGTGGTGTGGTGTGCGACTCCTGGTCTTGGGGTCGTGGGATCGAGCCCCACCTTGGGTGTAGAGATTATATAAAAATGGAAATCTTTTTAACAAGGGTTTTTTTTTTTTAATTACTATATATTGTTGGGGCAGAGAGTTTGCATGCGTGTAAGGCAGGGCGGTGCAGGAAGAGAATCTCAAGCAGACCCCCTGCTGAGCGGGGAACCTGATGTGGGGCTCGATCCCCGGACCTTGAGATCACGACCTGTATCGAAACCAGGAGTCAGACACCTGAGCCACCCAGGTGCCCCTGTAAGAATTAAGAACCTTAAAAGCAAAAACACAAAAACCAGGGCCAGTGGGACTTGAGTCCGATTCCACGGCAGGAGTCAGGCCCAGAGCCCGGTGCTGCACCCACTCCAGTGGCTGTGGGTGCCACAGGCCGCCAGAGCGGCAGAAGCACAGCTGTCGTTTTCGTTTGTATAAAGCAGACGCCACACCTAACTCAGGGCTTGAACTTGCGACCCCGACCCAGAGTCAGGTGCTGCCCTGAGCCGGCCGGGGGCCCCATGGTTCCTGCAGCTCCGGCCTTTTCAGGGTTGTTGAAAGTCTGGCGTGTGTGCACAGGCGGGCGGTGGGCTGCACGGACGGTGACTTGAGAGCCCCCGTGCTGAATGGGACACAGGGAGCCTGGCGTGGAGCCGGGGCAGCCGGCTGGGTGGGGACCCCGGAGGGCACATGCTGTCTCCCTGCCGCGTCTCAGAGCTGTAACTGGCACGGCTGCCGTGGCGGGGGGGGAGGGGCAGTGAGCGGCAGTGCCTGGTGCAGGGTTGTGGCCGGCAAGGCCCAGTCTGCCTGTGTGGGCTGATTCCGGCCAGGGTCTTACCCGAGGAGTCCCATGTTCCCTGCAAACCTGCCCCTGCCTGTCCCCTGCTGGCGCAGAGCAGCTATTGTCACGCCGAGGGGTGGGCTCTGCTCTAGGCCCCCCTGGAGGGGACGGCGGGCTGACCTGGGGGCCCCATCAGTAGTTCCCGTGTTGAGGCCTAGCCCTGCTGCTCTGTCAGGATGTCTGAAAGCCTCGGCTGTGGACTTGGAAGGCGGCAGGGTCCAGAGCGCTCTTGGCGGGGGATGTGTCACAGATGGGGACGCTAGCCTGAGGTCCCCGGGGTCGCCAGGGCCACTCAGCGTGGAGGCCACTGTCTGCTGTCGGCACCGTGCCGACTGGTGTTGGGACCCGACGTCTGTGTCTTCCCCATCCCCTCTTCCCGCCTCGCCTGTCTCCTCCGCTGGTGGGGCCCCGCGGCAGCGCCGGCTCACAGCTGTGCTCCTCCCCACAGAAAATCAAGAGCATCAAGAAGAAGCTGAGTCTTCTGTGCATCGACTTCAACAAGAACCTGAACGAGGACACGACCTTCCTGCCACTCACGCGCGAGGAGCTGGGTACTGGTGGGGGCGCAGGGTGGGCGGGGGGCTGACTCGAGGTCTCAGGACCCTCCCGGGCTGTGGCCACCACCCGCAGGCTTCCGCAGTGCGGGGACATCTGTGTCCCACCGCCCTGGGCCGGGGGGTTTCTTCCCTTGGAGCAGTCAGTGCTTTGGACTCTGCGTTTCTGGACCCTTCCTCGAGCAGTACCGGGGGTGCTGGGTTAGGCGGCTGAGCGGGCCGGGTTTTCCCTTTGGGACCTGCTCCCCTGCCTGCTGCTGGTCCTGTTTCAGTCTCGTGAGAAGATCGGATCGACTGAGTCCGGGCGATCGTTGTTCCCGAACCCGGCTGAGGCGGGAATTCCCGAAGATTGGGGCCGAGACGTCTCTTCCGATTTTTACTCTTTTCTTCGCTTGGCCCAACTGTTTTGTTGGGAAAAACTTCATACTGTAGGAAGCCCCGTGTCCTCGGCTCTCCTCGCCCCGCTGATGGGGCGCTTTCTGTCCCTCGCAAGGACGGTGCCACGCGTGTGTTCTTCCCGCGGCGGGAGAGTCCTCCGTGGGCCTGGGGGCCTTCCCCAGGGGCACGCCTCGCGCCGGGAGGGGGCCGGGTGCCGAGCAGCCGCGTCAGAGGGAAGACGGCCCACGGCCCCTGCTGCGCCGTCGAGGACACTGTCTGTGCTCCTCTCCCTTGTCGGGTCCGCTCCCGGAGCCCCCGTCACATGGAGTCATGCTGACTTTGGGCTCCTGTCCTGACGATCCGCTCCTTGGCCACTCACGGAAGCGTCACCTCCCCTGATGTGGACACTTCCGAGAAGCTCAGGCCAGCGGTCGCGCTGCTGCCTGTGTGAGCCCTGCCAGTCCCATGTCAGGCGCTGGGGCGTCGTGGCCGTGACCTTGCGGCTGCCTGGCGGGTGGCCGTGCCGGGCCTCGCTGCCAGCCCCCCCTCCCCCGGAGGCCCCCAAGGGCAGCTTGCTTGCTGGGGGGCCCGCAGTGGCGGGTATTCCTGAGCGGGGTGTGCGCTCTGCTGTCCTTTGTTCTGTTTCATTCCCTTCCCTGCCCGGGCCTTGGGTGGCAAGTCTCCCCATGTGGCTCCCGTGTAAGGACAGGTGGCCAGGTGTCCTGGCCAGAGGAGGGTCCCAGGTCTCGAGCTCGGCAGACGAGTTTGCTCGCCCACCTCCTCGCGTGGGCCGGCTCTTCCGCCCATTTGTCTGGCCCGAGGGGCCTCGCCGTCTCAGCCTGGCCTCGGAGGGCGGGGCGGTGACCGCCGCCAGGGTGGCCTGGCCGGCCCGCCCGCGGGTCGTGCTCTGCAAGCGTGTGGCGCGGGTGGATTTTCCTCTGCTTGCCGGAGGGAGAGGTGGTGTCTGCTTACAGCCTCGGACAGCGGGTCTCTCTCTCCCCTCCTCCCCCCACCCCGAGGTTCAGGTGCTTGGGGAGGGGGCTTCTCTGCCTGGGGCCTCCCTGGAGGTACGGCTGCTCCCCCGTCAGCGGCTCCCCGGGAGGCCCTGGGCTGTGGTTCCTCACTGTCCCCGCTGGGTGAGGCTCCCGCCACCGCTTTTCTGACCTTGTCATTCCTCATGCGTTCGTGTGTGGGTCTCTTGGGTCAGAACCGCCTCCCCCCACCAGGAGTGGGTTTATCTGTGGCATCGGTGTGGACGGAGGCCGTTACCCCGGGGGGGGTGTGGGCTGCTGCTGTCCCTGTTTGGGTGCTCAGCTCATCCCACTTCTACCTTGGGCCTCTGCAGCATGAAGCGTCCCTGTTACTCTGCGAGCGCCTCTCTGGGACTTGGGTTCCAGGCCCGTCTGCTCTTGAGAAACGGTGGTGTGGGTGCCGGGCGTGCCGGGGCCACTGCGGGCTTGTTCCCAGGCCCTGTCGCAGAGTCAGGAAATGGGTGTCTGTGTGCACATGCACACACATGCATGTGCTCTTGCGCAGCGGGCCTGGAAGCACTGCCCACCCTGCCGCATGGCGCCCCTTCCCCGCTGGACTGAGGGGAGGGCCCCGGGCGAGCTGCCCTTGGAAGGAGCTGTGGGCCAGGTGGGAGCCGGTGGCCCCTGGAGGCTTTCCGTCTGCAGTGATGCACTCCGATCTGCCTCTGGGGGATGGTTCAGGGGCCGGGCGCCAGGTGGGGGCCGTGGCAGAAGTGCGGCCATCCCGAGGCCGAGGGCGGCACATGTCCTCTCCCGATGCTGCTGTTGGAGGAGGGATGAGGCGAGGGATGGCAGTTCCTGGAAGCCCCGTGTCAGGGGTTGAGCCACGGGGAGCTTTTCCTCCCTGGGAGCCCTGGTGGGAAGGGCCACAGCTCTCCGTCTCCCGGAGGGGCCCAGGGCAGGTTGGGGAGGCCGGGCCTTGCGTCCTGTTTCCTGCAGGCTCCCAGCCCTAACTCCTCGAGTGGAGGGAAGCCCACCACCCCGCCCCAACCGCCCGGGCCCGTGGCAGCGCTGGTTTCCTATTCCCGTAGGAGGCCTGCCGGAGGACTTTTTGAACTCTCTGGAGAAGATTGGGGATGACAAGTTGAAAGTCACCCTCAAGTACCCACATTATTTTCCTCTCCTGAAGAAATGCCATGTGCCCGAGACCAGGAGGAAGGTGGAGGAGGCCTTCAACTGTCGCTGCAAGCAGGTGGGAAGGTGGTGCCTAGAGGTCACGGGGCCTGCCCTGTCTGCGCAGTGCCCGCCGGGCTCGGGGGTGGGCAAGCCCCGGGCGAGCTCAGCCTGCCCCTCCGAGACGTCCATGTCGGGTCTGGCTCTGGGCCCAGGCCACAGCTCAGGGTCTGATCCCTTCCCCAACCCAGTCCCGTGTCTGTGTGACCGTCCGCTGCTCCCACACCATAGCTTTGGTCACCCTCCCCCCAGTGGCGTTGCCGGCCTTGGGTGGGCTCTGGAGACACGCCCTCCCCTTTTCTGTGACTTGCGTGGCGGCCTGGGCCCTCGAACTGCGGCCGGGGGCTCGTCTTCAGCGCACAGACTTCCGTTCACACAGACGCTTGTGTGCGTGTCCACGCCGTGGTGTGGCCTCACTTCTGCTCAGTGTCTCCCGCAGACAGGGGTGAGCGCCCCGCGCACGGTGCCCCCGAGGCTCACATGGCCCATGTCGCTCTCCACTCACAGCCCTCGAACCCCTCCCAGTTACACCCTTTCTGGTTCCAAAAGGAACCCGAGGGCTTACGGAGACGTGTGTGTTACGGGCAGACCCAGGGCAGTCCCAGCCACTTAGGCCATGGGAAGGGGGAGGGAAGTGAGCCACAGCCGGCTGGGTGTGGCGTTCCAGAGCCGTGCTGGCCGCGGGACTCGAGTGGGAGGGGGTGGGCCGGGCGCCCACAGACCGGTCGTTGGTCGCTTCCAGGAGAACTGTGCCATCCTCAGAGAGCTGGTGACCCTCCGGGCCCAGAAGTCCAGCCTGCTGGGCTTCAGCACACACGCCGACTACGTCCTGGAGATGAACATGGCCAAGAGCAGCTGGGCGGTGGCCACTTTCCTAGGTAACCCTGCCGCCCCCAGCCTCCCGCCGCGCGCTCCCGGAGTGCGGCTTGGGGTGTTCTTGGCTGCGTGTGACGAGGCTTAGAGCCCCATTGTGTCCACCCTACAGCGGGGGGGTCCTGACACCTCCCTGACCCCGGTTCAGCCTCCAGGGGCTCGAACCGGATGGCTGAGGGTAGGCTTCTGGGGTAAGCCTGCATCCGCCCCCGCTCTTCTGCCTCCTGGTGTGAGCTCTGGGCAGGTGTCCCCAGTGTCGCTGTCCTTTCCTGCCCGGGGGTAGGGGACTGAGCTGAGGTGTCTCGTGCCCCGGCATCCCCCACCCTCTCCCCGCCCCCATCCCCAGCTGCCGCGGGGCGATGTCGATGTCGGTCTGGGCCGTTCCCGCAGCCAGGCCTTCCAGGCGGGGTGCTGGGGCCCGAGGCTGCGAGGCCGCTGGGGGGGGGGCCTAGCCTTCCCTTCTGCCCTCCCCAGATGAGCTGGCCCAGAAGCTGAAGCCCCTCGGGGAGCAGGAGCGGGCCGTGATCCTGGAGCTGAAGAAGGCCGAGTGCGAGAGGCGGGGCCTGGACTTCGACGGGCGCATCAACGCCTGGGACATGCGCTACTACATGAACCAGGTGGAGGAGACGCGCTACAGCGTGGACCAGAACCTGCTCAAGGAGTACTTCCCCATGCACGTGGTCACCGAGGGCTTGCTCGGCATCTACCAGGAGCTGCTGGGCCTCAGCTTCCACCCGGAGGAGAGCGCCGCGGTGTGGCACGAAGATGTGAAGCTGTACTCCGTGCGGGACTCGGCCTCCGGGAGGCTCATCGGCAAGTTCTACCTCGATCTCTACCCAAGGTGCGTGCGCGCTGGGCGGCGGGCCTCTGAGCCTAGCGTCCCCGTCTGTGAAACGGATGGTGGGGCTGCCACAGCGCAGAGTCAGGCGAGGGGCTGGCAGTGCTCGCTCTCTGGGGAGGACGGTGCCTGGGAGGTTCCGGCCGAGGGGGTCAGATGAGTGTGGGGCAGGCCCCCGGCTCCCGGGCACTTGCTCCCGAGAAGCAGGTTTGAGCCACTCCGTGTGGCCAGCCGCCTTGGCTGCCCAATGGTCGAAGGGGAATCGGGCTGGCGGAGTCCAGGACTCTCTTGGGGTCGGGAGCCCTCTGGGCCGGGCAGCGCGTAGAGTGGACCCCCGCCGGGCCCAACCCTGCGTCCGTCCCCAGGGAGGGGAAGTACGGGCACGCGGCCTGCTTCGGCTTGCAGCCAGGCTGCCTGCGGCACGACGGGACCCGCCAGATCGCCATCGCGGCCATGGTGGCCAACTTCACCAAGCCCACCCCGGACGCGCCCTCGCTGCTGCAGCACGATGAGGTGGAGACCTACTTCCACGAGTTCGGGCACGTGATGCACCAGCTCTGCTCTCAGGTGGGCACCGGCGCGTCGGGGCGGGCGGTGCTGGCGGCTGCGTCTAGAGGCGGCCTTCATGCTGCACGGAGCACACTGCCCGGGTCACCACGGCCACGGTGGTGCTGTCTTGTGCCAGCTACCATCGCTGAGCCCTGCGGACGGCTGGCTGGTGGATGGAAGTGCGTCCCCGGGGGGCTGGGGGTGGGAGGGGGTTCCGCGGTCATGGCGTCGGCTGCACCAGGTCCTTCCGAGGCCGTTCTCGGTGTGCAGCCGCGGTCTCCTCACGTCCTCACGTGGTTGTCCCTCGGTGCGTCTGTGTCCCCCTCTCCTCTCATGAGGACGCTGGCCGTCGGGTTAGGGCCGCGCCAGGGAGCGCCTTTTAAGTTGGATGTTTCAGCGATGATTAGTTCACCCAGTTACGCAGCCGTCACTGCTGTCCCAGCGTTGTGGAGCGTCTCTGACTAGAAAGAGCCTCAAACCTCTTAGTTGTCCCCACGCCCCCCCTGGCCCCCACGAGACCCCTTCCCATCCGTGGAGGGGCCTGGCCTGGGGTGTCGCACATGTGGACTCCTACCCCGTGTGGCCTCCTGTGTCTGGTTCCCTCCCTGCACGTCGTGGCCTCGGGGTCCGTCCGTGGGGCGGCGTGTGGAGGCCTCGCTCCTGCCGGGGGCCGAGACCTGGGCCCACACCGGGGATGCGCTGAGAAGCGCGTTTTGAGCAGAGGGTTTTGACCTTCGTGTGCAGTGCACCTGCCTGTGTGTCTTGTTGAAGGGTCACGTTCTCCTGATTTTCGGGAAGTTACGGCTTCAGCTCTTCCCCTTTGTCCCTCGTCTGCCGCGCCGGCTGTAGTCTGCGGGGTGAGGGTTGGTGCTCGGTGACCAGTGGCTCCTCGGGGCGGGACCGTGGCTGTGCAGCCCTGCAGGCCGTGTGCCCCGGCTGCCGGCTCCCGTTCGTGCTCCCCTCGGCTCTCCCTGCCCGGCGCTGGAGGCTCACGGGCTTGTCCCCCTTCTGCAGTGACTCCCATGGCTCCCTCGTTTCCTTCAGGCCTTTCCAGATACACAGTCTCAGTATTCGCAGCTCTTTTATTTATTTTTATTTTTAAAAAAGACTTTATTTATTTGACAGAGAGAGATCACAAGCAGGCAGAGAGGCAGGCGGTGGGGGGGGGGAAGCAGGCTCCCCATGGAGCAGAGAGCCCGATGCAGGGCTCGATCCCAGGACCCCGAGATCATGACCCGAGCTGAAGGCAGCGGCTTCACCCGCTGAGCCACCCAGGCGCCCCAGTATTCGCAGTTCTGTGAAGTGGCTGCGAGCACAGAATTTGCGGATCTTGAAGCAGGGCTCCTGCGGGAGCACAGGGTTAGGTCCCCGTGTCGTGTGTCTGATACGTACTGCTGGCTCATTGCACTGAACTCCCAGCCCTCCGCGCCGTAGCTCATGCGTCTGACTGCTGTGTCTGCACGTCCCGGCCGCCTTGTTCTCGGGAAAGCCGGATGGCACTTCAGCGTGGCAGCGGGGGTCCGTTTTTTTTACTTATTTCTGAAGATCTTGTTTACTTGAGAGACAGCGCACACATGAGTGGGGACAGAGCGGGGAGAAGCAGGCTCCCTACCGACGCGGGGCTCCGTCCCAGGACTCTGAGATCATGACCTGCGCCAAAGGCGGATGCTTCACTGTTGGAGTCCCCCAGGTGGCCCTGTTGGGATCCATTTAAACAGCCCAATCACCTACCGAAAAAACAGAAATGGGGGGGAAGCTGTCAGCAGAGCATGGAAAGACCCAGTTACAGCCAGAGCTGAAGCCCAGCGGCAGAGGGTTAAAAGACCACGAAGGGCCGCAGGTGTTGGTTTGTAGCAACTAGGAAGAGTCACAAATAGGGTCTGTGGGTAACGAGGCCCAATGCGTCCGCTCTCCCAGTTCCCCTGCCTCCCTCTGGGCCCTGAAGGGACTTGCC
This sequence comes from Lontra canadensis, assembly GCF_010015895.1. Classification (NCBI taxonomy): domain Eukaryota; kingdom Metazoa; phylum Chordata; class Mammalia; order Carnivora; family Mustelidae; genus Lontra; species Lontra canadensis. The sequence goes on from NW_022631178.1 coordinate 1,765,968, forward strand.
CAAGGTCGGGCTGCTCCCTTGGCCTAGTGGCCGCCAGAGCGGATTCTAGTGGGACTTGAGGGAAATTTCCTGCGTGAAAGCAGAGTCAGCACACTGTGCCTCCGACGCTGCTATGCAGATGCATCACCTGCAGGCCCGTGCCTTTTGGGGTTTAGGACTTTTTTCGGGAGGGTCTAGGGCTTTTTGAGAATGTTGGCTTTGTGGATGGACGAAGGGAACATAGGTGGCCAGCCAGGGGTGGCCGTGCTCCCTGTCCCCATGTGTCCTGGGCCGGGATGGCTGTTATTCCCCCGGGAGCCTCTCCTGTTCCGTCCCCAGGCGTCAGGGCCTCGGGCGGCCTGCTGTCTGCCAGCCCAGCTGTGCCTGTCCGGAGAGTGCTGTGTGCCCGGGCAAGGCCGGCAGCTAGGAGCTGGCCTGGCAGGGTCCAGCCCTCCCTGCAGCTCTGCCCGCCCCCACAGGCGGAGTTTGCCATGTTTAGCGGGACGCATGTGGAGCGGGACTTCGTGGAGGCCCCTTCGCAGATGCTGGAGAACTGGGTGTGGGAGAAGGAGCCGCTGCTCAGGATGTCCCAGCACTACAAGACTGGCAGCGCCATCCCCCAGGAGCTGCTGGAGAAGCTCATCAAGTCCCGGCAGGCCAACACAGGTGCCCGCGGGAGCCGCCCTTCGGCCCGGGGGCGTCCGGGAGGCCTCGGCACCGAGGCTGGGGAGGCGGGGAGCCTGGTGCCTGCCTTCACGGGGTTCTCCGCTGCTTGTGTGGGAGCTCAGGGCCAGCCTCCCTGTCTCCTTCCACCCATCAGGTCTCTTCAACCTGCGCCAGATCGTCCTGGCCAAGGTGGACCAGGCCCTGCACACCCAGACAGCCGCAGACCCCGCGGAGGAGTACGCCCGCCTCTGCCGGGAGGTCCTCGGGGTCCCAGCCACGCCAGGTAGCGGCCCGTGCGGTGGGCCCGCTGTTCTGGAGGGGGTCAGGGTCGTGGCTATTCCTGGAGTCAAGGATCTAGTCAGGCCCGTTTATAGATGGCAGCTGAGGCCTGGGAGGAAGCAGACGGCCTCTGGCCCCCTCGCTCTGTGTTCCTGGGCCTGCCAGCGTGTGGCGGGCGTGAGCACTCCGTCCTTCCTCGTGTCGGTCCCGGCGCTCCGGCTGGGTTCTGCTTCCCTCCCCGCCAGCCGCTGAGCTCCCGCACCCTGTGCCTCCCACGCCCTGCTCTGGAACAGGCCTGGGAGTGCTGCAAAGACTGGGGATTTCATTGCCCCAGTCGGAGAGTAGGTCAGGCTGTGGTGTCTGTCCTGGTGCGTCACTGTACGCGCTTGCATTAGCACGTGTGAGAATAATTGGGATTTCAGCTTGGGTGGTGTGGCGCCGTTTTATTCTACGAGCACTTTAACAGTTCTTTCAAAAAGCTCAGCAGTGCGTACTCGCTGCTGCACGGGCGTGTCTTGATTTATCTTCTGTGTGAATTCTTTTTCTTTTTTTTAAAATATATTTTATTTTATTTTTTAAGATTTATTTATTTATTTGACAGAGATCACAAGTAGGCAGAGAGGCAGGCAGAGAGAGAGAGAGGGGGAAGCAGGCTCCCTGCTGAGCAGGATGTGGGGCTCATTCCCAGGACCCTGAGATCATGACCTGAGCCGAAGGCAGAGGCTTAACCCACTGAGCCACCCAGCGCCCCTGTCTTCTGTGCGAATTCTTAAGTGTCTGCAGAGAGCGGGCAAAGCTATGTTTCTAGAAAGCTCCTGCTTTCTACAAATGGGGCAGTTCATCTCCTCCTGGGTGTGTGTGGGTCATCTCTGACGGGGCTGGTTTGAGGCCCCCTTCTCCTGGCAAGGGGCCCTGAGGGGGGCTGGGGGATAGACGGGCCGCGGTGAGAGCTGTACCATGTCTGTCCCAGGGACCAACATGCCTGCAACCTTCGGCCACCTGGCAGGCGGCTATGACGCCCAGTACTACGGCTACCTGTGGAGCGAGGTGTACTCCATGGACATGTTCCACACGCGGTTCAAGCAGGAGGGCGTCCTCAACGGCAAGGTGAGGGCAGGCCGGCCCTGCTGTGGGAGGGGGCCTGTCTGCAGAGGGAGCAGGGAACCTTTCGGCCCTGCTCCCGGCTGTGTGGGACCGGGGGAGGGGGGCTGAGGCACCTGCCGGTCTTTGCGAGGTGCTGGAGCTGGGCCCTCCCTCCTCCCCGAGGTTCACCACCCTGGACCCTCCTGGGGCTGGGGGCTTAGCCGGCGTTCCAGGCCTGTGTTCTGTCACCGCAGAAGCTCGGCTCGGCCAGGGCTTCAGTCTGTGACGTGAAGGGCCTCAAGGAGTTGGGAGTGGACGGGGTTCCCGCACACACATGTTTGCGTGCATAGCGTGCACACAGTGTGGACACACACGTGTGCTTGCGCACGCATGTTCTCTCTGACGCTGACACAGGCACCCCTGAGCCCACTCGTGGTGGGAGTGGAGGTGCTCGAGGGCTGCCGCCTGAGGACTGATGCCCCCTCGCATGTCCCTAGCAGGTCGGCATGGACTACAGAAGCTGCATCCTGCGGCCTGGCGGCTCCCAGGACGCTGGCGTCATGCTGAAGCTCTTCCTGGGCCGAGACCCCAAGCAGGATGCCTTCCTCCTGAGCAAAGGGCTGCAGGTGGACAGCAGCGAGCCGCCGGCCTGCTGAGCCCCAGGCACTGCTGGCCCTGGCCCCGGGCTCAGCGCCCCGCCCCCGGCTCCCGCCACCCTGTTGCCTTAGCTCCCGGGTGGGGCACAGGGTGGCCCGCAGCTCCGGGTGGGGGGTCGGGACAGGGTGAGGAGATGGGGTGTTCATCCTCCCTGTCCATTCCTGCTGTCTGGTCTCCACAGGCCCCCCCCCGCCTCGGCGGCCAGCCTGGGCTGATGGGCTCTTATCCTCGAGATGCCTGGAAAGCTCTGTGTCCCTTCAAGCCCGCCAGTTCGTTGCACTAATCCATCCCTCTCTTGGGAGGTTTTGTGAGTGGAAAGATGGTGGTTCTTTGAAATGCAGCCATTAAAAAAAAAAAAAAAAAAAAAAAAAAAGATAAAAAGAAAAGAGACTGTTGGCCTGGTCTCGGACTCTTGTCCCTTCTGCCCTGTCGGTGGTTGCACGGGGGGGACGTGCTGGTGCGCTCGGTATACCCTGGACTTCTTGGCAGTCAGCCCTCAGGCTAGGGACGCAGGCCATCGACGGCGGCTCTGTGCTGGCGTGTCCTGGATGGGACAGGTCGGGGTCTCTGGGGGCCAGCTGAGCTGCCAGACTCTGTGCAGGGATGGGGGTGCCGGTGGGGGTCGTGGAACGGGCGTGTGGTGCCGCTTACCAGCAGGAACCTGTGTCCTGCCCTCCTCCCCGCTCCTGCACAGCCCTGGCCGGTGTCAGACCAGGCTCAGCTGTTCTGGAAGCTGGGAGGCCACAACCGCCCGCCTGTGCCCCAGCAGCTGGGATGGCAGGAGCAGGCGACAAGCGGCCACCTGCCCTTGGGCCTGCTGGGCATAGCTCCTGTCTCAGCCCCTTGGCCAGACCTAGGGCTTTGTGATTTGACGGTTTCTGATTAATGGGTGCAGCTGCTGGTGCCAAGCTGTGACCTTTCTGGGCCATGTGACCTTGAAGACTAAGGCACATGTGGTCCTTTTGGCTCAGCTCCCTCTGGCTGCGAGCAGCACAGCCAAGTCCGGGCCTGGGGGACGAGCGGCCTTCCTGGGTCTCCTTGTAATTCTTCGGAGCGCCTCGGGGGATGTTTCTGGCGGTGGTGCTGGCTCGGAGGGGTTCTTGAGCAGGACGGGTAGGTCTCCCCACTTTCTTTGGTTTGGGCCATCCTGTGTGTTCTCTGTTTCTTGGTCTTTGCGCTCCTTGGGAGCCCTGCCACCTGCCCTGGAATTGTCCCCACCAGTCCTGTGTCTCCCCCTGCTCCAAGGGACCGATCTGTGATCCGCGGAGTGAGGGGCTACGGGGCTCCCTGTCCTTCTCCCTGAGGCAGGCGGCCGTTCCTGTCGGGCTGGCACCTCGGCCGGAGGTCTGCCCCCTCAACTGGCGGGCTCGCCAGCTCCAGGCTCGTTGGCTGCGGCGGCTGCCCATAGGCAAGCCTGGCTCACTTCCTGCTCCCGCCTCTGTGTCTGGGGGGGCAGGGACGGGGCCCAGAGCCGGTGCGCCCCCAGTGGGGGGATGGCGCTGCTGAGAAGGTGGGGTCGGGCCCTCCAAGGCAGTCGTTGCAGATATTTCAAGGACTGGGGCCCGAGAAGGAGCAGAGACAACCAGCAGGGGCCACACCCGGGCCTCCCTCAAGGGCCTCTGTCCAGTGGTGTTCATGTCAGGGAGCTGGGGCTCTCCTGGCCTCTCCCTGTGCAGAGCCCCCAGACAGCCAGGACCTGGTGCTTGTGTGAAGTCCGGGTGTGGTGCTGGCATCCCCAGCAGTGCGCCGGGCCGTGGGGGGCTGGGGATGGGGAGGGAGCCACAGGCCTCCCGTGTCCCCAAGTGGGCAGGTGGGCTTGGGAAGGTGGGGGTTGCTGTGCAAGGCCTGCTTAGCATCCCTGCGACCGCCTTGCTGAGGGCTGTGGGGTTCATGGGTCTGTGGCTGCGACGCAGGCCACGCACCTGCTCTCAGGTTTGGTTCAGGATGGCAGGGAGAGCTGTTGGATCCTTCTGGCTGGTGGCCTCGAGCAGCTTTACCCTGGAGGAGCTGACGGGCTGTTGTGTGACTCCTTCCCTCGGGGCTGTCACAGCCGGCGCATCTCAGGACTGGGCCAGTGTCCCCTCCTTCCTAGGTGTCCCCCTCCCCCCCCCAACAGCCTGGTAGGACCCGGCCTGCTGTGGCCTCAGTGGTGAGCTCGGCTTTCTCGTTCTGGGAAGTCCCACGTGGATCCTGCGTTCGAGTCTCAGGCTTGGCTTGGGGGGTAGTGGGGCCCCAGGGGGACTTCCAGCCCAGGGTAGGTGGAGCCCATGTGTCTCAGGACACCGAGCTAATCTTGGCTGTCGGGGCCCGGGCTGGTGCAGTACTCCTACTCACACACCCCAGACCTCCCCGGGCTTGCCAGCCCGCAGTGCAGGAGGTGGGGGACCACTCAATCCCAGAGGGGTCCCGGGCCCCCGCTAGGGCAGGCATTGCGGCCCGTCTCTCCAGCAGAGTGCGGTTCACCATGACAAGCGGCCTCCTTGGGCTGGTGCTGCCAGCGCCCTGACTCGTGTTGAAGCCGGGGATGGAAGTTCTGCGAGGCTCGGACCCGGCGGGGGCTTGGGGGACCAGAGCCATGAGGGGGGGCCGCTCTGCCATGGCTTTGCCCCGATGAACTGTGGGTTCCCTATTCTGCTCCAGCCACTTTGAGTGATTCTCTGTCACCTGCAACCCACAGCATCTGTCCTTGGTCCTGGCCCTGCCGACCCCTGAGATACATGGCCGCTGAAGCTGGGGTTGCCAAAACAGACTGGCCTCTCGGCCTCTGAGGACTGTGGGGGCCTCCAACGGGGCGTTGAGGTAGTCGGGGTGGGTGGGCACCGGGGGTTCTGGGGAGGGTTGTGTTGGCTCTGGTCTGGGAGGGACTCCGCGGTCCTCACCGTCCCGGAGAACGGGACCGGCCCCAGCCTGCGGCCAGTCGGGCTCCAGCCTCCCGCGGGCTTCTGTGCGCGTCTCGGGAGAGCAGCCCCGTCTGCAGGGGGCTTTGCGTGTGTTTGTGGTGAACAGCTTCGTGGAGGTAAAATCTCCATGAAAATCACATATTTGAAGTTTTGTCGCTCGTGTGTCCCCATGAGAGCATCCGCATGGTCAGGACGGCATGCTTGTGGCTCCGCGCCCCCGCCCCCGCTGCTCCCCACACGCTTTCACCTGGCCTGTCCCTGCGCCCGCAGCCCGTGCTCTCACGGTTCGCACAGCGTGTCCTGGCCGCGGCTCGTCTGGGTTCTCGTGCCAGGGTTTGTATTTCGGGAGGCGTCCCCGTGGGGCCCTCATTCTTGTTGTGCTGGTGTGTCGTTTGGGCGTGCGTTTGTTCAGCTGGTCTGCCGTGGGGCTGGGTCCGGTCTGGGGCTGTCAGGAGTAAAACAGGTGGACATTCCTGGGCCTGCCTTCGTGCGGATGTAGGCGCTCAACTTTCTAGAAGTGGGTTTCGGCTCTTCCGGTAGGCGAATGCGGTCTCCCGCGGTGGGTTTACTTTTCTTCTCCCTTGTGGCGAGCGATGTCCAGCCGCTTGGCCCACTCCCTTGCTGTCGTGTGTCTTCGGTGACCCTCCTACCCTGTCTGTGCTAGCAGAAGCGCTTGGAGCCGGAGACGTCTACGTGTGCGAAAGACGACTGTTTGTGACAGCGTAGGACATTAAACACATAGGAGTGAGGGGACGAAAACGGCTCTACCCTGAGGACGCAGCCTCCTGCGGAGGGAGGCGAGGGGAGAGGGGCCATAGCTCGTGCGCGGAGGAGAGGGGCTTCGGGAGACCCCTGTGCTCCCCCAGTGGAGGTTCACAGACCCCACAATCCCAGGTAAAATTGCAGCAGACTTTTTTTTGTAGAAACTAATTGATGATTCTGAAACCGTATTACAATTCAAAGAAGCTAGAGTGGCCAAGGAGGACGGTCACTGTCTGCCAGCCAAACTGTCAGGAGGCCCCAGTCGCGAAGCCTGTGTGGTTTGGGCCCAGGGATGGACAGAGCCACTGGGCAGCGGCAGAAACACGTCTGGGAGCAGAGCTGCACGTGGCGCCTGTGTTTGCACCGAGGCTTCTCTGCAAGTCGGTGGGCCCGCAGGTTCTAAACACCGAGCCCTGACCGGCCGGCTCACACTCTGCACAAAAACGAACCTAAAGTGGATCCTCGATCTAAACGTGAAAGGCCCGCACATATCTCCAGTATGTGCTCCCAGCCTGCGCTTGGCCTTTCTGAGCCGCCGCTGCATCACCCGTGGGGATTCGCCGTTTGCAGAATGAATGAAACCCACAGGCGGCGGCAGTACCAGATACGCCCACGGGGCGGCAGGGCCTCGCCACATGTAGCGGCTGGAGGCTCGCCCCTCAGAATGCGCGGAACGTGTCTCAATCTCCTGGACAAGCCTAAAAGAAATGCGGTGTTTAAATCTACTGAGCAAGCAAATGGAACAGATGAAGTTGTTTTTTGTTTGTTTTTTGTTTTTTTAATAATTTTATTTACTGGAGAGAAGGGGAGCAGGAATAGATCTAGGAACCCTGCTTGTGAGCTCATGTATCGGGAGATTGTGGGGAGGGGGGTTCGGGGTAATGAAAATCGTACTTCAAACGCATGGGACGTCGGTAGCGTGAAAATGTGTAATGAGATCCCACAATAAGAGCCCATCCGATTGGAAGCATTTTAAAAAGTGGCATCAGGATGGGGATAAAGAGTCAGCTGACAAAGTCCTATTGGAGAGCAATTTGATATTATCTATCAAAATTTAAGATGCAAATACATGCACTCCCAAATTCCATGTCTAGGGTTTGAGTGACGTACACGCACATTTGGTTGAGTTGTACGTGGAACGTTGGTCGTAGCGTTACTTATAATAACGGGAAGTTTAAGACAACTCAAATGCCCACCAATGGAGAAATAGTTAAATTTGAACAAAATACATGATTTAAATGTAGGGGGTGTTCAGTTAACGTGATCCCAGTCTAGTCCTAGTGTATCTGCACGTTCACAATTTAAGAAGACGGGTCTATTGAGGGGTGTCTGGGGGATTCAGTCGTTAAGCGTCTGCCTTTGGCTCGAGTCATGATCCACGGGTCCTGGGGCCGAGCCCCGTGTCAGGCTCCCTGCTAGAGGGGCGTCTGCTTCTCCCTCTGCCTGTTGCTCCCCCTGTTTGTTCTCTCGCTCTCTGTCAAAATCTTAAAGAAGAAGCAATGTCTTGGAGTGCCTGGCTGGCTCAGTCAGTGGAGCCTGAAACTCGATCTCGGGGTGGTGAGTTTGAGCCCCATGTTGGAGGGCAGACATTACTTTAAAAAAAAGAAGAAGAACCAGTGTCTTCATCTGTACAAGGAAAGGAGCCATCAGTGACCCTGAAAGTACTCAGAGCTTAGTAAGAACGTGCATGAGCTATCTTTAGCGTGGTTGCACGAAGGGGGGCTTGGGTCATTTCACCACCAGCAAAAGGTGTCATGGCTGGGAAGGGCATCCTACTGGCTCCGCACCCAGAGGCACCGTCCGCTTCACGGCCATTCCTGCCTGAAGTGCTCATCGTCCTTACCTAGAAAATACAAGCACAGATGCCCCTACGACTCCTGGGAAAACACCAGTCCATGAAAACCAGGCCCCCAGGAGGCTGGGGACATGTTGCTGCTGGTGTCCGTGAGGGTCTGCAGGTTCCAATGTTCTAAAGGCCGCGGACGCAGTCGTGGTAGGGACCACATCACCCTCGTCGAGTTGCCCTCAAGACCCCATTTCTGGTTGGATGAGAAGCATCTCACGTGGGGCATGGGCCATGGCACACCTGGCATGGTCACTGGAGCCTGACAGGCCACTGTCAAAGAAACAGATACGTGTCCTCCAAGGACTCCTGGTATGGGCGTCCTTCCCAGCCTTGCGGGTGGGTCCTGGGGGTGAGCGCTTGAAATCAGATCACCAGAGTGTACTGAGGACAACATCTGAGTATTTACAACGGTTAACAGTCCATATAGACGCAAGAAACCAGGAACTTTGTGGCTCTGGTGTGATGAGGCAAGAGTCCCTTGGAAAGCATCAAGCACGGGGTCTTTCCACGGGTGGTGAAACCCATCCTGGGCGGCTGCGACCCACCCCTTCTGTGCAGCGACCGGGTGCAACCCGGCTATGCTGAGGCTTGTCAGAGAGCGGGTGTTCCGGAAACAATCGTCATGCCTGTTCAGTGACTCTGGAAAGTCCATTCTCAGGAAAGCTGGGATCCCTGGCGGTCGGCAGCCTCTCCGCACAAGCAGGGCAGAAAGGTCTTCCTCTTCCAAATCCCAGAGGAACCGCTCCCCTGTCCTGCCGTCAGAGACAAACGGCCCCACCCAGGTCTGGCCAAAAAGGCACCACCACCACCATGCCCAGGGCCAGAGCAGCGCCTCCCAGAGGCCGTCTGATGCAGAGATGGAAACCGGCCTTGGTCACTCAGGGGCAGGTCAGAAGGCCCGTGATCTGAAGGGGAAGAGAAAAATGGGGTCCCTCAGTGGAAGCAACATGAGGGAGAACATGGTGCGGGATACGTCTCGAACCAATTACATATTTTGTATGACTTGGATCCTTTTGAATGTATCAAAAAAATTTTTTTTAGGATCTCCTGGGTAGCTCAGTCGGTTAAGCATCCAGCTCCTGATTTCAGCTCAGGTCTTGATCTCAGGGTTGTGAGATTGAACCTCGTGTTGGGATTCTCTGTCTCCCTCTCCCTCTGTCCTCTGCCCCTACTCTCTTTTTCTTAAAAAAAAAAAAAAAAAAAAAGTTTATGGCCCAGAATATAATCCGTTTCCATATCTGCTCTGTGCACATTTGGGAAGAATGTGTGTTTGGCTGATGTGGGGCAGAGTGTCTCCTCAACAGCAGAGTCCAGTCAAGGCTGCCAGTGGGGTTGTTTAAACCTTTCTCCTTTGTTGATGTCCTACTTGTTCTACCCATCACTGAGAGACAGGTGTGATGATTAATTTCACCTGTCCCCTTGGCTCAGTGATGGTACCCATTGTTTGGTCAAACATCAGTCTAGATGTTGCTGTGGAGGTAATTTTTATTTTATTAAAGATTACCTGGGAGAGAGAAAGAGAGAACGATTGCACAGGGGGAGGGGCAGAGGAAGAGAATCCCAAACAGACTCCCTGCTGAGCGCAGAGCCAGGCATGGGGCTAGGACTCCTGACCCCAAGTGGAAATCGGGAGTCAGACACTTAACTGACTGAGCCGTCCAGGTGCCCCACAGTGGGGGTCATTTTTAGGCGTGATTAACGTTTAAATCCATCAACTCTGACTGAGACAGATTACCCTCTGCCCTGTGGGGGGCCTCATTCAATCTGTTGAAAGCCTTAGGGGGGAAGGACTGAGCTCTAAGAAAGAAGGAATCATGCCTTCCAACGGCCAGTGGTCTCGAGCCACACCGTCCACTCTTCCCTAGGTCTCCAGCGTTCCGTGCAGATCTTGGACCTGCAGCCCCCACAATCATGTAACACGATTTCTGAAAGTGAATCGTCCTCTGTATCCCTGGAAGTGGTGACTACTACCGGAATAAAGTCCTCTCCAGCTGGGACTCTGGGCTTTTCTGGTTTTCCTTGCAGTTCTACCCATTTCTGCTTTGGGTATTTTGAAGCTCTGTTAACATTTGCATAAATACTTCAGATTGTTACGTCCTTTTGATTTATTTGACACTTTTATGATTATAAAATGACCTTTTAAAAAAAATCCATGGTAATGTTCTTTGTTCTGACACCAGCTTTGATGGAAATATAGCTACTTTTACCTTCTGTTGACTAGCATTAGCATGCTGTATGTCTCAGTTTCCTGTTCTTTTTAACCTATTTGGTCTATATATTTAAACTGTATTTCTTGGGTGCCTGGGTGGCTCAGTGGGTTAAAGCCTCTGTCTTTGGCTCAGGTCATGATCTCAGGGTCTTGGGATCAAGCCCCACATCGGGCTCTCTGCTCAGTGGGGAGCCTGCTTCCCCCTCTCTGCCTGTCTCTCTGTCTGCTTGTGATCTCTCTGTCAAATAAATAAATAAAACCTTTAAAAAAAATAAAGTATATTTCTTGTAGCCAGAATATTTTTGGGTCTTTCTTATCTGACAATCTCTGATTTTTAAATTCAGGTATTTAAACCAGTAACAATTAGTGTGATTTTCAGTACGGTTAACTTGGAGTCCAGCGCCTTGCTGTTTACATGCTAATCACTTCAGTCTACCCTTACCCTCTTCTGCCTTCCTTTGGAGTAACTGAGTATTTTTAATGATTCTTTCCTATTTTCTTGTTGATTTATTAGCTATCACTCTGTTTTGATACTTAGTTTGTTAGCTGTGTTAGGGTTTCTAGTATGCAACTAACCTGTTAACAATTTGCCTTCATGTGTTGTTATAGGACCCCTTGTGTAAGAGTCTTGGCCATAGTATACTTCCATTTCTCCTTTTAGAGCCTGTTATTGTCGTGCTGTTTACTTTTACATTTACTGTAAACCCCTCAACACCCGGCTGTTTTTCCGTGAGCAAGACCAAAAGCTTAGGATGGCCAGCAGCAGCCTGGGGGGCTACAGGGAGGAGTAGGTCCTCGAGTCCTAAAGGGGCGGTCTAGGCAGTGCATCTTCCATGCCACGAGCTAATCCCGGAAAAACCAGACTGGAAAAGAGACTTTAGAATTATTTGTCACAGGGACTCCTGGGTGGCTCAGTTGGTTAAGCGGCTGCCTTTGGCTCAGGTCATGATCCCAGTGTCCTGGAATCGAGTCCCACATCGGGCTCCTTGCTCGGCGGGGAACCTGCTTCTCCCTCTGCCTCTGCCTGCCTCTCTGTCTGCCTGTGCTCGCTCACTCTCTCTCCCTCTGTCCCTGACAAATAAATAAATAAAATCTTTAAAAAAAAAAAAAAAGAATTATTTGTCACATTGTCATAGTCTGCTCAGGCTGCTGTAACGAATGATCACGAATGGGGTGGCTCTCATAACCATTTGCTCCTCACAGTGCCGGAGGCTGGAAGTTCAGGCTCAGGGTGCCCACACCAGCAGGTGAGAACCCCTTCCAGACTGCAGATAGCTGGCTTCCTCCTTCCGTGTCCTCCCATGGTGGGAGGGGCGAGGGAGCTCTTCTGGGGTTCTTTTGTAAGGGAACTAGCCCTCGGTGGCAGCTCCCCCTAACAACCACCTCTCAGAGGCCCCACTTCCTAATATCACCCTGGGGATCAGCCATGCACTTGTGAGTTGGGGGGGACGTGAATATTCAGTCATAACACACGTTATGTTTATTGATGGGTGGGCTTGGGCCACATGTGACACAAATTCATCCAACCGTGGGACCTTCTACCTGATGCTGATTCTAGTTAAACCACCTCAAGACTCGATTCGCAGTTCAGGCTTGGGACAAGTAAGATGCAGCCCTGGAGAAAAGATCCTAATCCTGTGCCTGCGCCTGTTGATCAGGACGCTTTGTCAACATCTCTGCATTTCAGGGGACCCCATCTCTTCTGTAAAGAAAAGATACACAGCACAGGGCTTGGGTATTGCCTAGAGAGGAGAAGAGTGGAAAAGAGAAAGAAGCAGCAGCCCTCGTGCGCTGTGGGTGGGAGTGCAGGCTGGGCAGCTGCCCTGGAGAACTGCGTGGAGCGTCCTCAGAAGGTTGGAAACAGAACTACCCTGCCCTCCAGCAACGGTACAACTAGGTATTTACCCAAAGAATACAAAAACACTACTTCAAAGGGGTACATGCACCCCAGTGTTTATAGCAGCGTTGCCTACTGCTGCCGCACTATGGAGAGAGTCCGGATGTGCGTCAAGTGAGCTCGGATGAAGACGATGGGATATATGTGCAGCGGAGTAGGACTCGGCCAGCAAAACACGAGACCTTGCCATTTGCGACGATGTGGATGGAGCTAAAGTGTATTATGCTGAGCAAAATAAATCAGAGAAAGACAATTACGGTAGGATTTCACTCACATGTGGAATTTAGGAAACAAAAAATGAGCATCTAGGAAGAAATAAAAAAGAAGGGGAAGCAAACCACAGGAGACTCTTAGCCATACAGAACAAACTGAAGGTTGATGGAGGGAGGTGGGTGGGGGAGCACTGAGTGGGTGATGGGCATCAAGGACGACACCTGTGATGAGCACGGGGTGTTGTAGGTAAGTGACGAGAACCGCTGACTTCTACTCCAGAAACCAATATTACACTGTACTGCAACTAACCAGAATTTAAATGAAAACTTGAAGAACGATATTATACAGGAAGACATATAATACATGTCATGGCTTGGGCCAATAATCATCACCCTAATTTTTAAAATGGTTAATTCATCAGATATTTGTATAATTTATTGATATTTTACCAGTAGGTGGTTATATTTTACTGTATTATACAGTGTAGCACAGCCAGTTATAACCCTATATATTATGAATCTATGATACATTAACATTAATTATGGTCTTTTTATTATTTCAACGTGTTATTAATAACAAATCAACCTGTCAGTATTACTAATAAATGTCATCAGAACAGTTTTACCAAGTAAAAAATGGATTACACATCTTGTTAATAAATAGGCAAATCTTTATGCCTCAGGCATCGTGCTAAATACAGGACTCGCAATTTCTCCCTCATTTAGGGACCGGCTAAGTCCAGGACGCGTCTGTCGATGTGCACAGGGGCACTAAGAAGCCTCTCCATCCTGCGGAGACACCGCCCGCCCGCAGAGGGCGCTGTCAGTCCTCTCGTTGCCCCCAGAAGGACGGGGGGAACCCAATGCCACCCCTGCGGCTCCTGGGACTTGTAGTTCCCAGCCGTGTGGTGCGCAGGCGCACTGCGGAGTCCGCCTGGGCGCACGGCGGCGGCGGCGGCGGCGGCGGCGGCGGCGGCGCAGCGTGAGTTAACCGGGCGGGGCAGGGGGCGCGGGCCCGAGGGAGTTAGCGGGCCGGGCTGGCGTGGGACCGCGTCTGCTTGGAGGGCCGGGGTGGGAGCCGGTGGCGTCCGAGCCCTGCGCGCCCCGTGGCACCTGCGCGCGCCCCGGGGCCGGGCAGCCGCCTTCCTGGCCGGCAGCGCCTGGCGACAGGTGTGCGGGGGTCCCGGCGGGGGTCCGGGCGGGGGTCCGGGCACGGGTCCTCGGCGTTGCCGGGAGGCGGCCGGGACCGTGGGCAAGGTCGCCCAGCTCCCAGAACCGTCCCCCGCGGGGACCCCGCGTGTGAGACCCCGGGGGCGCGCGCTGCTGGCGGGGCGACAGCGGGTCAGGCCGGCCTTGAAGGGAAACACCGTGAACCTGTTTGCTCCTGACGGCGGAGCGGGGCTGGGACGCCCGGACGTCGTGGGGAGCCGGGGGTCTCCCCGGGGCCACTCTGCCTGTCCCCGGCCGCCGGGGCCACTCTGTCTGTCCCCGGCCGCCGGGGCAGTGTCTGGGGACATGGTGGTTGTCGTGCAGGGGAGCGGAGCGCCTGGCACCGAGCGGGGGGGCCGGGGTGCTGTTCGGACCCCGCAGCGCGGGCGGCCCCGCCCCAGAGAATGCCGCGACCCCAGTGTCCACAGCGCCCAGGGGAAGAGACTGCGTTAACGAGTCGAAGACCCGAGTCAGATCCTGCTCACCGCTCAGCAGAATAACGTTCTCAACGGGTCAGACAGCGCGAAGCCGGGAGCCCCACCCCCAGGGTCCGTGTCCCCTCCTCCCCATCCCCATCGCCCTCAGGGTGTCCAGCGTCCCAGGGCCGCCAGAGGGCCGCTCAGGATGGCACACAGCGTCTTGGGGCGGGTGGAATCCCCGAATCCAGGGGATCTCTTCTGGGACTGGGGGTGATACCTGGGAACATGTGTGCTTGTCACACGGGGTTTTCGTGGCATGGCGTGGGTGAGGTCAGGGCGTCGGAGATCACTGTGCTTGGGGGAGACCCTGGCTTACCCTGTGGCTTTGGGATGCTCGTGGTATCAAGGGTCTGCTCCGTTGATGTCCAGACACAGGGGCCAGGGGAGGGAGGAGGAAGCTGCTGATCAGTCTGCCAGGGTCCCTCCAGTCTCTCCCCTTTCTAGGGTGCATTTCATTGCTCTTGTGAGGAAGTCTTGGTGGGGCCGCATCCGGCCTTCCCTATGGAGAAAGGAGGAGTTTCTGTGGTTCGAACACGGACAGGGAAAATCCTAAGCCGTGTACCGCAGGCTTGGGTGAAGGAGGGCACACAAGGGGCCCCTAACGTGCACCACGAGGAGGAGGGTCTTGGAACTCCAGGACGGCGGCGGGGGATTGGTCTGGGAAGAGCTGGGGAGGGCTGGGGGTCCCTGGCCCCGTGCCGGGAGCTGAGTCAGAGTCCCCAGAGCAAAGACAGAACCCCACGCACGCAGTGTGGGGGATGGGGTAGGGGCGTTCGGTCCCCCGCGTGAAACTGAGGCGGGGACCAGGAGCCCTGCCTCTCTGGCCGCTGATGTTTGTCAGTGTCCTGGGCGGCTGGAGCTTAGCACCGCAGCTTGCGTGGCCAACGCAGCGGGAACCTCCGCTCTCGCATTCTGGAGGCCAGAGTCCGAAGTCAAGGGTCTGCAGAGCCCTGCTCCCTCCGGGGGACCGGGGGAGGATGCTCCCTCCTCATCTAGCCTCTGAGGATCGCTCTCAACCCTGGGTGTCCCTTGGCTAGGAGCTGTCCCTTGTCTCTGTGTCCGTTGCCGCATGGCCTCGTCCCTGTGTGTCCGTGTCTCCTTCAAGGACACCGTCCATCATTGTGTATCAGGGCCCGCTTGACTCCAGGACGACTTAGTCACCACCTCAAATTTCCTGTTTGCAAAGAAGGTCACCTTCCCGGGTACTGGAGGGTCAGGCCTGAGACCATGGTACAGAGGACCTGACGCAGGGCGGGGCAGTGTTCTCACTGGCAGGTGCCTGCTGGCGCAGAGCACGTGTGTCCTGCTAGATCCTCACCATGGGTGTGGCCGCCCCGGGGCCCCTGCCCCACCCCGCCGAGACCAGGCACGCCCAGTGAGTCGGCTGTCCGGGAATTCCCGGCTCATCCTCTCGGCCTCCCCTGTTAGGTTTTCCAGCTTCTGTTCTAGTTTGTCTCAGTTCAAGTTCATAAATGGTTTGTAAGGAAGTTAGCATCGCGGATCCTGACCTCCTCGATAACCAGCCCCTGGCCTTCCTGCAGTCCCCCGTGGTACCGTTGGGGTGTGTCCTCCCCAGCTCTCGGTCCCCTTGCTGTCTGTTACACGTGTGTTCCACAGACACCGTCATATATATTTAACTGTTGACAAGCTTTTCTCTTTTTGTCAGGCCTGTGTCTTTTGTAATAGCTTTATTTAGATCGACCTGCGTACCTTACGGTTCGCCCATTTCGGGTGTGCAGTTCGGGGATGTATAGTCTATGCACAGAGTTGGGCGATCCCCGTGTCTGATTCTGGAACATTTCATCATCCCCTGAGAAACCTGTGATCCCTTACCTCCCAGCCCTGTTCTCCAGCCCCTGGCAAAAACGAATCTGCTTCCGTCCGTGCAGGGGCCTGGTGTGGGCGTGTCACACGTGTGGACTCACACACCGTGGGGCCTTCTGTGTCTGGTCCCCTCCCTGCATGTCGTGGGCTCGGGGTCCGTCCACGCAGCGCCTGTCGGGGCTACGGTTCTTTTTGAGGCTGACTAGCAATCCGCTGTGTGGACAGAGCACCCCGTTCATCCGCTGACAGACCTTGGGGTGACTGCGAGTCACGCTGCCGTGGACGTTTGTGAACAAGTGTGTGCGGATGTGTGTTTCCGTTTCTCTCGGGCCGAGAGCCGGACTGGGATCCCTGGGTCCCGTGTTAACCACGTTTGACCATTCAAGGAACTGCCAGACTGTCTTCCACGGCGGCGGCCCCGTTGTCCGTGTCCACCAGTGGTGCCCGGGGGGTTCCATCTCTCCCCGTCCTCCCCGACCCCTGCTCCTGCCTTTCCGACGCTAGTCGTCCTAGCGGGGGGGGGGGGTGTTGGGTCTGTATCTCCCTGATGACTTGCAACCTTGGGCGTCTTTCCGTGTGCTGCTCAGTCCTCTGGGTATCACCCTGGCAGGAGTGTCTTTCCTGGAGCGAGCGCTTTCTTAGGAAGGGACTTGGGGTCTACGGAAGTGGCCAGCAGATGGCACGTGGGGTCCCCCGGGCCTTCCCACAGCTCCCCTTCGGGCAGGCTCTCGGCCCAGCTTCTTCGTTCCTGTGAGGATTCTTGTCTGAAGTCCTTTCTGGGGAGAGGGTGCTATTTGTGTTCAAGGTTTAGTTGTGAATTAACGATTGACTCGGAGGATGTGGCAGAGACGGGACAGAGGCCCCCCCGTACCCATCACCAGCTGCCCCTGCTGGCTTCTCTCGCAGTGGTGACCGCAGCCCCCGCGTTGATACAGACCAGGCCCGCCATGAAGGGTTAACACCACGATGCACTGGTGTGTGGGGGCTGGGCTCGCCGCGGAGTGCGGTTCTCTCCCCGTCCTGGCTGGAGGCCCGAGATTGAGGTATCGACAGGGCTGATTTCATTCCGAAGTCTCTCTCCTTGGCGTCAGACAGCCGTCTTCTCCCCTGCCCTGTGTGTGTCTGTCTGTGTCCCAAGCCTCTCTTCTTCTTCTTTTTTTAAAAAGGTGTCATTTATTCGTTTTGACAGGGAGAGAGGGAGCACGAGTAGGGGGAGCTGCAGAAGGAGGGGGGAAGCAGGCTCCCCGCTGAGCCAGGAGCCCGGTGCAGGGCTTGATCCCAGGACCCAGGATCATGACCTGAGCCGAAGGCAGAAGCTTGACCCACTGAGCCACCCAGGCACCCCCCAGTCCACTCTTCTTATAAAGATACCAGTTTTATGGGACCAGGGCCCATTCCTAAAGACCTCATTTTGACTTAATTACCTCTTTAAAAGCCATATCTTGAAATACAGTCACCCTCTGAGGGCCTGGGGTTGGGACTCAAAGGTATGAATTTGGAGGGGACGCCGTGTAGCCCCGAACGACAGACACGTGTATACAGACGTGCGTTGGAGACGTTGCGTGTTTGGTTCTGGACCACCCACAACAGAGCGAGTCACGTGCGTTGTTTGGTTTCCCAGCGCATATACGACTTATGTTTACGCTGTCCTGGAGTCCCTCCGTTAGGTGTGCAGTCACGTGATGTGCAAAAATACCACGGACGTGCCCCAAGTTAAAAATGCCTTACTGCCGGTAAACGCAGGCCGGCATCCGAGCTGTCCGTGAGTCATCATCACTGACCGCAGATCGCCGTAAGGACTGCAGTAATGAGCTGGGAGACCGCCCCCGAGGCATGGGGACAGGAAGCGAACAGCTGCTGTGCGGAGAACGGGCCCCGGGCTTGCTGGGCGCGGGGTTGTCCCAGACCTCCGATGCCCAGCCTGAGGAGGAATCCCACGTTAGATGTTCTTGCCCCACACGATTAAAAAAAGTCAACCACCCAAGAGATGGACACTGCTTCTGCTCTGTGAACTAGGGCACAGACTCTCCCCGATTTCCCCAGATGTCCCACCACCGTCTTCCTCGTGGCCCGGGGACCCCATCCAGGGCCCCGCAGGACCTTTGGTGACCTCGCCTTGTCTTCTCAGGCTCCTCCAGTCTGCGGCCGTTTCTCACATTTTCCTTGTCTTTCGTGACCTCGATGCTTTGGATGAGCATGGCCCGGTGTTTGCAGGCGGTCCCGTGGGTTGAGTTCATCCGTGTATTCTCGTGATGACCCTGGGGTCGCGGTTTGTGGGGACGGGGATACCTGATGTCCACGCCGCGTCGCTGGTGACTCCAGCCTTGATCGCCCGGCTCCGTGGGGGAGGGGGCTGGGGTTCTGACCGGTTTCTCGGGTAGTGAGGTTACCCTGTCTTCTTTTTTTTTTTTTTTAAAGATTTTATTTATTTATTTGACAGACAGAGATCACAAGCAGGCAGAGAGGCAGGCAGAGAGAGAGGGAGAAGCAGGCTCCCCACTGAGCAGAGAGCCCGATGCAGGGCTCGATCCCAGGACCCTGGAATCATGACCTGAGCCGAAGGCAGAGGCTTTAACCCGCTGAGCCACCCAGGCGCCCCTACCCTGTCTTCCTTGATCACAGTGTTTGCTAGAAGCAAATCACTGAGTCGACCCACACCGATGGCGGGGTTTGGAGGGAGGCGAGGCTCTGCCTCCTGGAGGACCAGCATGGACGGGTTCACACGTGTGTTAAACCAGGTGCTCAGAGGCATGACCAACGTCCCGCCTCTCCTTGGAGTCTCCCCAGTAACGGAGTGTGTGCAGAGTGTGACGGGTCTTGTCTGCAGGGAGGGCTACTGGGGTGTTCCTGGGGTGATTTTATGCTAATGGGGGACAGGTGGTTTTTTTGAAGTTTTCATCCAGGAATCCAGATCAGGCCCCTCCCAAGTGTCCAGTAAATGGCCCCCATTCCTTCCTCATGAGTCTGCATGAGAATTTCAACCTTACGCGTGTGTGACGTCACCCAGAGTGGGCAGGCCGCTCACCTGTGGTGGGTGGGCACACAGTGGGGACCGCTTCAGGATGTTGTCACTGGGGGCCAGCGCTGGGCACTCAGCACGCTGGAAATAGCCTGTTCAGTCCCCATGGCAGGGGGCAGGGGCCTCCGGGTGGAACTGGGCTCTGTCCCTGACGCAACGTGGACAAGTGGGGGTTTGTGGCAAGGGAGCAGGAGGGGTCAGCGGGTGCGCAGTCGCCAAGAGGACACATCGGGGCGGGGGGCTCTGGCCAAACCGAAGTGATGGGGCTGGTGCTGCAGACAGGCTGGGTGACCCCCCCACCTGGCTGGGGTTTGGAGAGACTGGCCAGCGCTCCATGGCAATCGGACACAGGCAGGGGCTCTTGCTAAAACTGGGTGACGCAGAACCAAACTCAGAAGCCCAGATGCCATAGCCTGGCTGAAAGGAGGGCTCAGAGTGACCCAGCTTTGGTTGGGCCATATATATAGCAATAGATGTCAGGGAGAGAGTCAGGGAGCCCGACGGGCTGCGGGAAGGCTGACACGAATCTGAGACGTGGCCGGGGCCCGGGCCCCTGTGGGCGTCAGAACTGAGCCAACCAGAGTTCGAGCCTGGGTGGTCCCGCCGGGTTGAATGGTGTCCCCTGCAGAGCTCCTGTCCCCCAGAACCTTAGGATGTGAGCTTATTTGGAAATAGGATCTTTGCAGATGTTGTTAGTGAGGGTGAGATCATACTGGAGTAGGCGGGCCTAATCCAAGGACTTGGTGTCCTTATAAGAAGAGACACAGAACCGAGAGACAGCCGCGTGACCACAGGGGCAGAGACTGCGGGGACGTGGCCACAAGCCCAGGGCCAGCTGGCGTGCCCAGAACCTGGAGTAGGCAGGAAGGACCCTCTTCGGGAGCTGTTGGAGGGGCACAGCCCTGAGACCTTGATCCAACTTGTGGTGGTAAGCCTTACAGTGTGTGGTCTTCTCTTTCAGTAGCCCCAGGACACAGACTGCTTTGCAATGGAATGGAATGGGTGCATTTCATAACCTTCCAAGACCTTTGGTCTCCCTGTCCAAGCCTGGGCTAAGAAGCCGTGAAGGCCCATGGTCTCTGTCCTGGCTTCCGTTGACCACACTCTGTGCTGGGGGGACACCTGCAGAGATCCCCGGGTCCAGGATTTGGGGGCTGGGGACAGATCTGGGCCTGGGCCTCACATTTTCTTCTCCTCCCACAGCTCTGCAGGCTCTGGAAGCTGCTTTCCCAGGAGAAGAGGATGGCTACTGGGTACCTGTCCCCCAGACCCCAGGTGAGTGGGGACTTCCTCCGGCCCTGACGATGTCCTTGGGGTCCAGGGGAAGCGCTCCTACTAGATCTGCATGTCTTGCTACGTGGGAAGCGAGGGAGCACTGCCCGTGAGCCTCTGGGTCCCTCCGCTTCGTGGCAGGGGTCAAGGTCCCTTCCTTTTTAAGGCTGGATCAGTCTTTTAGAGCCTGGGGACAGCTGCATTTGATGGGAAGCCGACTTCTAGGCTACGAGCATCAGGAGAGAGAGAGATGGGGAATGGAGGCCACCATCGGCTGGGACAGCACATTTGTGGGGAGCGGTAGGCAGGGTCCCTGTCCCGTAAGTCACAGCTTTGGGAACGTGATCAGTGTCTGCATCAGATATACAGAGCGGACTGGCCACTCGGGTTCAGGTGGTCCCTCGGAGAACAAGCCCTTTCCTGTGGACGTTTGTGAGTGACCCTGATGTCCAGTCAGTATCTGTGATGTTGTCCAGTTGGGGCCCCCGGGGAGAAGCCCTCAGTCTGCTCTGGCCCCCCACATCGAAGTCCTGGTCATCACAGGCACACCTGCTTTCAAGCCAGCCTTGCTGCCCTTGAGGCGGACAGAGTCCCTGGGGACACTGTGAGGTTTCAGCTTGGAGCCGGTGCCGGCCCCAGGATCTGTGAGGTCAGGGCCGCAGACAGCCAGCAGCTTGTCCCTTGGTAGCAGCAAAGCGGAGATGCCCCAGGGCCGGACAGTGGCCCTTCTTGTCTTGTCTCCACGTGCACGTGAACGGAGCCGCTCAGACCTGGGTGGTCAGGCTGGGGGGTCCTGGTCTGTCCAGGCCACGCGGGATCAGTAGCTCAGACCTGCGTCTTTAAAACCCCAATGGTACTTCTCCAGCTGGGATCGCCTCTCTTTCCACATTGCTCTCCCATAGATAAAAGTCATAAAAATCACGAGTCACGGAGACTTGTTTTCAGTATTTAAAGAGCTTCCATTTTAACCTCACCAGGCAGCAAAAAGCAAAGAATCTGTGTCCCACGGAGACCTTTTCCCGTCTTCCCTGCCTGAGGTGATCCATTGTGGAATTACAATAATATAATTATATATATTTTTATTTATCATAACTTAAAATAAATAAGTAATATTTATTTATTATAAATATATTTAATAGGGGCACCTGGGTGGCTCAGTGGGTTAAACCTCTGCCTTCAGCTTGGGTCATGATCTCAGGGTCCTGGGATCGAGCCCCGCATCGGGCTCTCTGTTCCTCGGGGAGCCTGCTTCCTCCCTCTCTGCCTGCCTCTCTGCCTACTTGTGATCTCTGTCAAATAAATGAATAAAATCTTTAAAAAAACAAATATATTTAAAAACTAGGAAGTGATATTTCACACTCATTTTTAATTGTACACCCGTACGTATTAGCCACAAAGTTCGAAGCCATTAAAACAGTTTCCCGGGTGCCTGGGTGGCTCAGTGGGTTAAAGCCTCTGCCTTTGGCTCAGGTCATGGTCTCAGGGTCTGGGATCGAGCCTCGCATCGGGAAGCCTGCTTCCTCCTCTCTCTCTGCCTGCCTCTCTGTCTACTTGTGAACTCTGTCTGTCAAATAAATAAATAAAATCTTTAAAAAAAAAAACCCGTTTCCCTTTTTATTTAATCGCAGATTGACTCAAAGCCTTGCACTGAGTTCAGCAGGTGCAGGCTTAACCTGAGAGCCGCCTGGGAAGAGGACAGTGGGAATGTTGGGGGGTGCCCTGGGGAGGTTGCAGCAGCAGCTGCTGGCCTGGAAAAGGCCTGTTTTTTCCTACTTGACCTAAAATTTTTGAAAAAGATTTTATTTATTTGAGAGAGCAGAGTGCACGCAGAGCAGGAGCAGAGGAAGAGGGAGACGATCTCCAGCAGACTCCTCTCAGAGCGGGGAAGCCCAGTGTGGTACTCGATCCCGGGTTTTGATCCCACGACCTGGGGTTTGTGACCTGAGCGGACATCAAGAGCTGGACACTTGACCCACTGAACCTCCCGGGAGCCCCCACTTTATCTAACTTTTGTGGTCCTGTGTCCTGACTTCCTTCTTCTGGGTGGAAGAAACAGAAACATTTAACACTAGGGTACCCAGGTGGCTCAGTCCATCAAGTGTCCAGCTCGTGCCTTCCGCTCAGGTCATGATCCCAGGGTCGTGGGATCAAGGGTGGAGCCTGGTGTGGGGTCTCCCTGCTCAGCGGGGAGCCTGCTTCCCTTCTTCCTGCTGCTCCCCCTGCCTGTGGTATCTCTCTCTGTCTCTGACAAATAAATAAAAAATCTTAAAAACAAGAACAACCGATGGGCCACAGGTTCCAGTCCTGCCTGTGCACTGACGGAGTCTGACTCTGGGCTGCCGCCCGCTCCAGGTGGGCTACCTCCCTCTGCGCGGTGGCTGCGCACGCGGTGGAGGGGCCGTTCTTGAGCGGAACTGCTGTGCTGTTTCAGGAGTCGCTGTCCTGGGAGGATGTGGCCGTAGACTTCTCCCGCGAGGAGTGGGCGATGCTGGGTTCTGCGCAGAGACGGCTCTACAGAGAGGTGATGCTGGACACCTGCGCCCACTTGGCTGCCCTGGGTGAGACCGCAGCGCGAGTTCTCCCTCGGCTTTGTGCACGCTCGCTCCGTGTCCGGGCTGTGTGGGGAGTGGGTTGGGAAGCAGGGTTTGTGGGGTGCACACGGCGGCGGTGGCTCCTGTGCCTGGGGAGCTCATGGTGCACCGGTCTCTTCCACACACAGAATGGCTGCATTTCTCTGGTGTAGGACCGTCCGCGCTGCTGAGACGCACCGGGCCCCTTAGGCAGAGATAATGTCCCGAGTCCTCTTGGCTACAGTCATCATTAAAAAATTTCTTTGTGAGGGGCGCCTGGGTGGCTCAGTGGGTTAAGCCGCTGCCTTCGGCTCGGGTCATGATCTCAGGGTCCTGGGATCGAGCCCCGCGTCGGGCTCTCTGCTCGGTGGGGAGCCTGCTTCCTCCTCTCTCTCTGCCTGCCTCTCTGCCTGCTTGTGATCTCTCTCTGTCAAATAAATAAATAAAATCTTAAAAAAAAATTTCTTTGTGGTAAAATTACGTAGAACGTAAGATCTGCCTTCTTAGTCCGTTTCAGGTGTACAGTTCAGCGGCAGTAATTATACTCCGGATGTTGTATAACCGTCAGCCCCCTTTCCAGAACCTTTTCCTCACCTCAGCGAGAAGCCCCATACTCACTAGGCAGTGACCGCCCACCCCTACCCCAGCCCCCCGCTCCCACCCTCTCCTCTCTGTGTGGACGGGACTCCTCTGGGGACCTTTTGGGAGTGGGGACCTGCGGGATGTGTCCTCCTGGGTCTGGCTCCTCTCACTTGAGCCCTGTGTCCTCGGGGTCCCTCCACATCGTGGCAGGGGTCAGGGTCCCTTCCTGAGGCTGAACTGTGTTCCCACGTGGGGACGGACCATGTTTTATTTATCTGCTTGTCCACAGATGGACACTTGGGTTGTTTTGACTTTTTGGCCACCGTGAACGTGGGTGGGCAAATAGCTCTTCAGCTCCCTGCGTTCAGCTCCCTGGGGTCCATACCCAGGAGCGGAATTTCTGGGTCAGGTGTTGATTCTATGTTTACTTCCTCGAGGACCCTCCAGCTGTTTTCCACAGCACCGTCCAGCAGGCCAAGTGCAGGGATTCCGATTTCTCCACATGCTTTCTGACACTTACTTTCTGCTTTTGCTTTTTATTTTTTATTTTATTTTTTTTAAGATTTTATTTATTTATTTATTTGACAGGCAGAGATCACAAGTAGGCAGAGAGGCAGGCAGAGAGAGAGGAGGAAACAGGCTCCCTGCTGAGCAGAGAGCCCGATGTGGGGCTGGATCCCAGGACTCCGGCATCATGACCTGAGCTGAAGGCAGAGGCTTTAACCCACTGAGTCGCCCAGGCTCCCTGGTTTTGCTTTTTAAAATAATCGTACCATCCCTCTAGGTGCGAAGTGGTGTCTTCCTGTGGTTTTGATTTGCATTTCCCTCATGGCTGAGGATGTCGAACATCTTTTCATGCGCTTGCTGGCCGCTTGTAGATCTTTCTCAGGGAAATGTAACAGCCACAGGTTTTTAATTAGGAAAATAAGATCTCCAGTTGGGTCAACATGTCACCTCTCCAGCGTACTCTTGTCTCTCGCAGGAGCGTTGAAGAACCAGAGTTCCGATATAGGCGTTGACGATGGCGACGGCGCACTTTCCCCAACACAAGCCTCTCAGGCCACCAGTCCTTCCCCAGGGGTGGGGTGTCCACTCTTTCTACCAGTGGTGCCTTTCCACTGGGAACCAGGAGAAGCCGTGTGGATGGGGGCACGAGGAACTCCCCAAACCTCCTGTTCAGGTAAGAGCCAGGCGGGTATGTGCCATTGACTGGGGGTGACATCTTGGGGACTGTCGGAGATCTCCCCACAGAGGCCTGGACTCTGTCAGGAGAAGATTGAGGTCTTTGCTTGCACTTTCTCAGAGGCCTTCGGTTCATCTCCAGCAACCTTGCCCTGTGCACTAGCTTCTGCCTCCCGCTGTGGGTGCGGAGAGGAGACAGCCCAGTTCTGTTGTGAAGCTCTACCACCTGTGTTTCTCGTTACGCCTCTTCCCTCTCTGCTTTCTTGAGGATTCTTTCCCTCTGCCGGTCCCCTTCTCCCTCCTTTGGAGAGCCATTCCTTCTATATGTACATTTTTCTCCCGTTTTTCATCCTTGTCCTGCTTCTTACCCTGCTTTCTGTCCTTAGGATCTTCTCTTGTTTTCCCCGTTGAGTGCTGATATTTGAACATGAATTCACATGTGCCTTGCATATGTTGGAAGTACGTTTGTCCCACTGTTATTAAGCCAGACTTTCCTCCCCATCCCCGCCTCAATTTATTTCAGATTTGGAGACTAGTCTGAAAAGCCAAGAGTCGGTTTATAAGAAGGTGGTTTTGGAGGAAGAACCAGCCAGTGGCATGGATGCCAGAAAGCTCCCCAGAGAAGACTGGGAATGTGGTCAACTTGAGAAGAACCACGAAGACTCCCGCAGGCTTCTGAGGCAAATGGCGTACGCCCAGGCGGAGGCATTTGCTCCAAAGGAGGCCACTGCCTGGCACGCGTTTGGGGAAACCTGTAGCACGAACTCAGACCGTGCTTTGTCACAAGGAGGTTTTAGAGGAGGACATTTCCATGACTGTGATCTTGATATTGAGAGTCTGGTAGCTGATCCGTTCTTAAAACACCGTCGGGTCGGGTATTCAGACCAGAGGCCGTGTGAAGGGAAGGAATACGGAAAAGACATCAGCCCGGACAGTCCCCTTGCTCAGCACGAAAGGACGGGAACTTGTGTGTACCCAGAAAGCGGGGAGTCATTTAATCATAGTATTACGACCCACAACGCGGCGGGGAAACCCTATGAATGCTACCACTGCGGGAAAATGTTTAATCGGAGGCATTCCCTGAGTGAGCATCAGAGAATACATACTGGGGAGAGACCCTATGAGTGTCAGGAATGTGGGAGAGCCTTTACGCACAGCTCAACCCTCACGCGGCACCTGAGAACTCATACTGGAGAGAAGCCCTACGCGTGCAGTGACTGTGGGAAAGCCTTCAACAGGGTTTCGTCTCTTACCCAGCACCAGAGGATTCACACAGGGGAGAGGCCTTACAAATGCAAGGACTGCGGAAAATCCTTCTGCCAGAGTTCTTACCTGACCTTGCACAAGAGAACGCATACTGGGGAGAAGCCCTACGAGTGCAACGAGTGTGGAAAGGCCTTCAGTGATCGCTCCTCGCTCAACCAACACGAGCGAACTCACACCGGGGAGAACCCCTATGAATGTAATCAGTGCGGGAGAACCTTCAGCCAGAGGTCTTCCCTCGTTAGGCACCAGAGAACTCACACTGGAGAGAAACCGTACAGCTGTCCTGAGTGTGGGAAAGCCTTCAGCCAGAGCTCCTCCCTCATCACCCACCAGAAAACTCACACTAGTCAGAAAACCTACAAAATAATTGACTGCAGGAAAGCTTTCTATCAGAGCAGCCACCTTCTTGGATTTTAGAGAACGCTTGCTGCTCTGTGAAGTGACTCGTAGCCGTCCACTACGGAAGGGGGTTGGGTTTTGCCCGTCTGATGTTCTCCTTGGAAAGAAGTAGGCGTAGGCCACGTTCTTGAGGAGAAGCAGGGAGGTCTAGATCTGAGAAGGGACCTTCTACTGGGGAAAATTAACACTGAGCCGCGCCCGGTGCCTGACGTTTTGGAGACTGACGCACGGGAACGCTAACAGGCAGTGCGGTTTGGCTGCGGATCGTCGCATTGATTCATTCGTTGAAACTAAAGACGCTCTGTTTCAGCCTTTTGTTTGAAAATTCAGTATTTTTGTTTCAGTGGTCTGTTTCAGTATTTTACGTTGTCATCCTGCCCCTGTTGGCCCCGCAGCTCGGTCCTCCCTTGTTTCGTGCCCTGCTACGGCAAAGCAGAATGTGTGCTAACACAGAAAGAGCTTCAGGTGTGAAGTGGAAACTGAAGAGTGCAGAATGGTGTGTGCGATTCTGTCCAGGGAAGTCAAGATGTGTGTGCGAGGGCACAGAGGCCGGACAGGGATGCGGAGGAATGAGCAGAATTTGTCTGTTAGAATTACCCGATCGTGTGTGATTTTTCTACCTTCTGCCCTTTCGTTTGGTAGTGCTGCAACGGGCTTGACAGTCAGTAGAAATCAGACAACCCCAAGGGATATCAAGTTTCTTGGACCCGTCAGGGAGGACCGCGGCCGTCATGAGGGGATGGATGCAGTGCAGTAGGTCCTGGGACAGGGGAAGTGGAAGCAGCCTGGGGTGGCCTGGGAGCGGTCCCCGCCATGAGGCGGACCTGCCAGAGTGGAGACCACGAGCTCTGGTGTGCGTCAGTGTCAACGTTCACTGGTCGCTTGCTTGCTCTGTTTCCAGCCTCACTCTAGCGCTTACACGTGGTTCCTTGTTTAATCTGAGCAAGGCCGTGAGATGGGAGCTGTTCACGTCCCTACGTGACAGAAGGGGAAACAGAAATAAGGTAACTTGTCCAAAGTCAGACGACTAGAACATGGCAGAGCCAGGATCTGAACTTGAACAACCTGGGCAAGGTGTGTGCCACATTTGGGCGCAGGGGCGCGGGCTATGTTTTCTAAATTCTACCCTGGGAGCCCCCTGACTTCCATCTGAATCTTCCCTCTCTGGGGAGCTGGTGAGGATGGTCGGGTTCCAGCTAAGTGAAACCCCATCACAGTGGCGTTATCGCCTTTCTCCACAGTGGAGATTCCTCATCTGGAATCCGTGTAGAGCCTGCTGGGCCGATGGGTGTTTCTTGAAGGGATCTGTGGATGGTCTTGAGCGAGACACGGAACGTGTGCTGGGGCACAGTGTGTCATCTGGGTCAGCGTCTCACTTCAGTCCCATTCTGAGGACTGGCCGGTGGGGTGTCCTGAGTGCACTGTTTTTCAGTCTTGATCCCTCGTTGCCTCCAACAATTACTTGTAGAGAACCTGAACTCCTTGTGCCAGGTGGCTGTGCGTAAGAAAGACCTCTGCCCTCCCTGCACATATGCCCCCGTAGGGTGGAAGCAGGGTGGCCTCGTGGGTTGTGACATATGCAGTTTCCAAGTGTGTCTCTCAGAAAGGTTCTGCAGTTGGATACTCTGCTGTATCCGTCTTGATAGTCTTGATAACTTTGAACAAAGGATCCCCTCCCCTGCTATGTTTTTATTTTGCAGTGAGCCTGGCTCACTGTGTAGCCAGGCCCGGGATGGAGCAAGGGGCCAGGATGCGCATGAAACAGCTAACTACACACTCTTCTTAAATCATTACGGATTTTGGTAGTGCTCTGGGGGACTTAGGATGCTGCTGTGATAGAGGATACAAGAGGGACCAACCCCAGGGCCTTCTGAGAACCTGACACTTGGTTGGAGATGTGAGTCTGGAGCATCCAAGGGCAGTAATTTAACCAGAGGCAAGCTGAAGTTTAGCTTTGTTTTCATGTATTTAACAATATACGTATTTACAAGGTTGTCTGGCCGGCTCGGTCAGTAGAGCGTGCAACTCTTGATCTCAGAGTCGTGAGTTCAAGCCCCACGTTGGGCATGGAGCCTACTTAAAAATATATTTACAATGTTTGTTTTGATTTCTCGGACTCAAAAGTATTTTGAGAGAGAGTATATGTTTTTTTAAACTTTTGGGTGTTTCAATACCCTTCTCCATCTTCTTAAAAACAAATTCTTTTTCTTGTCTGATTGCACTGGCTCAGTGCTTTAGTACAGGGCTGAACAGGAGTTTTGAGAACAGACCTCCTTGCTTTGTTGCAGATCGTAGGGAAAAGCGTCCCGTCTTTCACCCTGGAGTGCAGTGTTTTCTGTGGGCTTCCTGTAGATTTCACCGTCTTTATTCAGTTTCTGCTTTCATCGTGCTGTGGTCTGAGAAAAGTGGTGGGATTTAGTACAGTTTAGCAGTAGATACACAAGTGTTCAGAAAGTTACTCACTGCATGTTCTGTGGAAATGTTGCAGGACAGTTTCAAACCCCTCCTCTTCTCCCGGGGTTGGGATTCTCATTAACACACGCTCTCGGGAGGACTGCAGAAAACCAGGCCTCCTAACATTTCACAGAAGGATGCTTACGTGGGCCGAACTTCTCGCCAGAATATCATCTGTCTACAAAGTGCTACATTTCAAACCCCAAGACGAAGTCCTCTGAAAACCTGCCGGGTCACTCCACACTGGGCGGGTTGTAGGAGCAGAGTCAGGTTGAAGGAGCACCTGGAAAGTTCAGCACTGTCTCAGGAAAAATGAGGTTGGCAAGCGGTGTTCTTGGTGTCGTGACCAGAGCCGTTTTCCTCTGGTTCGGACCCACAGTGTGAGCTTCCTGCCACGGCTCTAACAAATCACACATTCAGTGACTTAAAACAGCCGATTTCTTTAAAAGTTCTGGAGGTCAGAGGCCCAAAACCAAAGTGCTGGTGAGGCTATGTTCTTTTCCGAGAGCCTAATGGAGAATGTGTTCCCTTATCTTTTCTGGTCTCTGGAAGCCACTCAAATTCCTTGCCCCCACCATCCCCCTCCGTCCTCCCTGCCAGGAGCGCGGCGTCTGCCCATCTCTGAGGACCTCCGCCCTCTGCCTCCCTCTTGTGAGGCCCTTGTGAGGACCTTGGGACCCCGGGGAACCCAGGGTCATCCTCACCTTGGAGCGTTAATCACTTCACAAAGTCCCTTTTGCTATAGGAGGTGACGTATTCTGGTCCCCGTGATTAGGGTGTGTGCGCGGTTAGAATGCCTTCATGCCGCCCGCCACACCTTTCCCACTTTGCTTTATAATGTGGGGTTGAAGTGGGGTGGAAATCCTGCGAACCGGGTCTGCTGTGTAGACTCCCCTGACAGTAGAACCTGCTCACCAAAGAGGCTGCCCGAGGGAGACGGGGTCTTGCCCCTTCCTGTCCCTGTCACTGCTGGCAGCTTTGAGACCTCCATCTGTGAATCACAGCCTACCTTGACACACTTCTTTCCCTGGGGGTTACTATAGTTTTTTCCTTTTTCTCTGGTTGCAGTGAACGTTTTGCAAGAATTCACAGACAAGCTTCATTTTTCACCTTAATAAATGAAATGACATGTCCTTTATTATTTTTTTAAAAAGATTTTATTTTTTTAAAAAGGTTTTATTTATTTATTTGACAGAGATCACAGCAGGAAGAGAGGCAGAGAGAGGAAGGGAAGCAGGCTCCCTGCTGAGCAGAGAGCCCTATGCGGGCTGGATCCCAGGACCCTGAGATCCTGACCTGAGCCAGGGCAGAGGCTCAGCTGACTGAGCCCCCGCACGCCCGCACGTCCTCCGTGAGGGCTGCTTACGGGACGTTTATCTGAACACAGGGCAGGCCAGGGAGCTGGAGGTCCAATCCCCCACCCAGTCCTAGGGCAGACTTCTGAATCTAGTGGTTTATGGAAGCTTAGGATTCGTTATTAATCCATATTAAGCAAAAAAGTATATCATCATTATTTTCAATAGTTTATTAAATTTATTCCATAAATCTTTTTAAAAACATTGTTCGTGAAGGAAGAGGCGACGCCGGAATCTGGACGTGGCGCGAGCGGCCGGAGCGCCTTGGCTGTCCGGTCCCACCCGTTAAGGGTATTAAGGGTTTTCAGGTCTGTCCCAGGGCGTCCCACAAACTACTCCACCGTTTCTCAGTGAAAACAGGAATTCCGTTGCCTTCGGGACACCGGGCACTTCATACTGCAAAGCCCCCGGGGGACGCATCAGATCCCGCTCCGGCCCACAGAGCGCGCCCCGGCGGACTTCAGGGCTGCTCCGCCCCAACCCTTCCGGGCCAGGGGCCTGGGACCGGGTTTGCGACCTCCAGCGGGGGGTCGGGCAGGGGCGGGGCCTCCGGGGCAAAGGTCGCCGCAGCCCCCGCGCTCCCCGGCCTCCCACGCGGTGACGTCACTGTGGCGGGTCTTTATTCTTAAAGAGCGCGGGGCCACGGTGACCTCGACCCCAGGCCTTCTGGTCCCGTCCGTTCTCGTCCCAGCTCCGACGAGGGGCGCTCCGCGGGGACACTGAGTCGGTACCGCCCGGCCCAGCAGAAGGACGCGGGCCGAGTGCCGAGGGGCGGGGAGACGCCGGACCCGCCGCGCCGGGAGCGGGTTCCGCGGGGAGCGCTCGTCCGGAGCGGGCGGGTCAGCCGTGTGTGTCCGGGCTGCGTGTCACTCAGGCGCAGAGGCGTGGTCTTGGAGAACTGTCCAATCAGGGTGACAGGGGCGGTTCTCGGAGAACAATCCGGGGCTCCAGGGTGGTGCCCGGAGAGCTAGCCAATCAAGGGCTTGGGTCCGGAGCCCTGCCCAATTAGGGGCCCCAGAGGCGGTCTCGGAAAACTATCCAGTCAGAGGCCCGGGGAGAGGGAGGTCCCCGAGCACCGTCCTATCAGGCGCGGGGGCGGGCGCGCTGGCGGCCGCGTGGACGTGGCTCTGGGCCGGCCAGGGCGCTCCAGAGCACCTGCCTCGCGCGGCCCCAGGTGTCCCGGGCGCGCCGCTCTCACCTGCCCGGCCCGTGGGGAGGACGCCCGGAAGCTCGGATCCGGGCCGGAGATGGTGAGTGAGCTCGGCCCGGGCCGAGACCGGGAGGGTCTGGCTCCAACCGGCCAGAACCGGCTTCCTGCGGCCGCGGGCCCGGGGGTCCCCCCTCCCGGGGTCCCGACCCCAGCCTCCGCCCTCGGCTGGGGCCTCGGGGACTCAGTCCCGGGCCGGCTCCTCCGCGAGGACAGCCTCGGGGCGTGGGGGGCGGGCGAGGAGCGCGCGAGGAGCGCGCGGAGACCTGCAGGGGCCCTGGGCTCGGGGGACCCCCTCGCAGGCCCTCGGCCCCAGGGGACCTCGGTTCTCGCTCCCGGAACCAGAGTCCGGCTGGACGCTGCGCCCAGGGCCCTGGCGGCCTCCTGCACGGCCCGCGCGGGGGGTGGGCGGCGCTCTTTGTCCGGGGGGCACTTCGGGGACGCCGGGGCGAGACGCCGAGGACGGGAGACCCCGCGGACGGGAGACCCCGCGGACGCGCGTCCGGCTGCGCCCCCTCGAGAAGCTCACTGAGCGCGGGCTCGGGGATGCGGAGCCGGCCCGCGCGTCTAGCGAACGGAGCGCGCGGCGAAGGTGGCTGTTCCCGGCGGCGAGGATTTCCGAGAACTGAGGAAAGGTCTTTAATGCCGTGTGTGAGACGTTTTCACAGCGTCCCCGCGCGGAGCGAGTTTCCGGGGTCAGTCCCCGAGTAGCGGCGCCTGCGGCCCGGGGCCCACCCGGGAAAGCCCCCTGGGGATGAGGACGACGCAGAGAGCGCGCGTCCCTCCCGACGAGGCCGCGGGCGAGTGGACCCTTGCCCCGAGCGCGCTGGGTCGGTCCTGGGTGGTCAGAGCCGGGGGGGCGGGGCGGGGGTGGCCGTCGATGGCCGAGTGGCCAGTGTGTTCTCCGCCGCGACGTGGGGACTCGTGACGTCGGGCAGCCCGGTCCGCTCTCCTCGGCGACACCCGGCTTCAGGCGTCGCTGCACTGGCTGGTGGCCGTGGGGGAGTTTTCTGGAAGACCGCAGGTCCGGCTTGGGGGTTGCTGTCTTAGTAACAGTCAGCGCCCCCCCCCCCCAAGAATGTGTGCCTTCTCTGCGTTTGTTTCCTTGTGCGCGTTACTCGCAGTGTTTTCAGATTTTTCCTTTTGGTTCTTCCGTAGCCTTCATTTTACTTATATAATACTAATGGAGTTTGGTTTGTACCGTGGAACGTGTTAGCTTCTTAAAAATGGTTTCCCAACTTACTGTTGCTGTTAATTAGGTCAGGAAGGGGGATCTGGGTGGCTCCGTCGGTGAAGCGTCTGCCTTTGGCTTGCGCTCCCAGGGTCCTGCGGTCAGAGCCTGCTTCTCCCTCTCCCTCTGCCTCTCCCCCGGCTTGTGCGCTCTCAGTCAAATAAATAAATAATTTATTTATTGAAAAATTTTTTAATTTATGTAGAATAAATTTAAATAAAAATTTATCTTAAAAGATTCAGTAATAAAATTGGGTTTATCCTAAAGTTTTATCCTGAATTCTTGCTAAAGATCTACTCTGTGACATCATCCTGTATGTACAGTTTTCAGAATTAGGCACAAAGGCAGGTGTTTCTGGTACTGTGCCTTTGTTATTTCCTGCTGGTGCTGATCGGATCTCTAGGATAATGTCGTCTAACACTGAGGTGCTGGGCAAACCTGATTTCTCCCAAATTGTTTTCGGGGAAACCGTGAGCTTCATACCATTTATACAGTGTTTGTTCCGTTTCCTTGGTTTTCCTTTATCAGTTATGTGTGTTAACTACCGTTGTTTCCCAATGGTAAGATTTTTTGTGTATGTGTTGAATTTTATGAAACATGTTTTTGGCAACTCTTAGGATGATTACAGGTTAATCATATAAATTGATTTCAGTGTTTTCTATTTTATAATAAAGTGTCAGCACAGGAACATGCTTATGACCTCGGTACGGTTGACACTTGCAAAGCAATCATCCGTGAGGTGAAGTCCGACCCTGGATGCAGACCTTTCACACAAGAAACCCCACTTGAGGGCGCCTGGGTGGCTCAGTGGGTTAAGCCGCTGCCTTCAGCTCAGGTCATGATCTCAGGGTCCTGGGATCGAGTCCCGCATCGGGCTCTCTGCTCAGCAGGGAGCCTGCTTCCCTCTCTCTCTCTCTCTCTCTGCCTGCCTCTCCATCTACTTGTGATCTCTCTCTGTCAAATAAATAAATAAAAAAAAAATCTTTAAAAAAAAAAAAAAAAAGAAACCCCACTTGACGTGATGCCCAGGGCAGGGCCCATCCCTCTCGGGAGGTAGCCGGCTTGTGGAGTCCGGAGGGGCTGATCTGCGTGTTTGTAGTTCTGCCTGTGCACTTCCCTGCACGCGGGTGTGTTGTACGCGGGTGTGTTGTTACATGGGTGCACTCACGTGTTTTTCTGAGCACTTAGGCACCCATTTGCATGCGACCTACACGGCTGCTTTGTGCTCTTTTACTCGGCCCTGTGGTTGGTCACTTGTCAGCAACAACACAGACGGATAAATGCACAAACACACACGTAGGTAT
The DNA here is from genome assembly GCF_010015895.1 of Lontra canadensis. Classification (NCBI taxonomy): domain Eukaryota; kingdom Metazoa; phylum Chordata; class Mammalia; order Carnivora; family Mustelidae; genus Lontra; species Lontra canadensis. Next base: position 1,799,811 of record NW_022631178.1, read on the forward strand.
ATACAGACCCCCCGGTGCCCTCACTGGGGCACATTTTCCATAGTACTTATGTTTGATTTCCTTATTTATTTTCCTCCAAGAGAATTTAAATCCACAGGGTTCAGAACCTTTGTTGTGTTCAGTGCCGGTACGGGGACCTGTGTGACTGCAGCCTGAATGCGTTTTGGTCCACGAAAGAGCTAGAAGTCAGACGCACGGCTTTGCTGGGAGCAGGAGTGCGAGGGAGTAAGTGGCCAAGGGCTCTCCACAGTGCCCTGCAGACATCCGCGTCTCTTTTTACCACCGCGGGGGACGCCATCACAATAGCAAAAGCACCGTAAGGTGTGGGTCCAAGTGCGGGTGTTCGAGGACTGTGTTGTGCGTTCCCTCTGCTCTGATCCGGTATGCATATCTGCTTTGCAGAATCCCTAAGCACACATAAACTAATGTGCACAAAGCTTGTTTGCAAAGTCTTGCATATTTTGGATTCTCAGTGCGCATTTTTAATACAGATTTAGCTTATTTATTTGGCAGACAGCACAAGCAGGCAGAGCAGCAGGTGGAGGGAGACGGGGAAGCACGTTCCCCGCTGAGCAGGGAGCCCGGTGCGGGGCTCGATCCCAGGACCCTGGGATCATGACCTGAGCCGAAGGCAGACGCTTATGACTGAGCCACCCAGGCGCCCCCTCAATGCACATTTAAAAAATTAATATTGTGATCAAGTATTTGATGGTTTCGAGCTGGGTGTGTTGGGCGTCCCTGTCTCCTCCATCTGTGGGGGTTGCTAGAACAAAAATGCTGCAGATTTGGTGTCTGGTGAGGCCCTTCTTCCTGGTTCATGGACAGCGGTCTCCTCACAGTGCCTTCATGTGGCGGCCGGAGCGAGGGCGCCCTCATGAGGGCACTCGTCCCATTCATGAGGGCTGCAACCTTGTGACCTGATCCCCTCCCAGAGGCCCCACCTCCCAGTCCGGTCACATTGAAGTTAGCATTTAACATGAATTTTGGGGGGCACAGAAACATTCAGTCTCAAGCAGTTGAATGAACAGTTCGACAGTCTTGAACACCTTTCAGTTCAGAGGTGCGTGAGGAGGACTCTCGGGACCCAGCACGGAGTTGTGTTCACGGCTCTGATTATGACAGCGCAAGGGTGCAGAGCATAGTCAGCAGACAAGAAATGTCCTGAGGAGACCAGGGCAGAGCTCCAAGGGTCCCCTCCGGTGGCATCATGCGAGCTATGCTGAGTACTCCCGGCAGCCGGGCATGACGGCACATGGGCAGTATTCTATGAGGGAAGCTAATGAGAGACTCAGTTAGCAGGTCTTCTAATGGGGGCTGGTCCTGGAAAGCCCCTCTGCCTAGCACGGACCAGGATTCCAGACTCCCAGAAGGAAAGCTGGTCTTCAGCACAAGACATGGTTTGCAGAAAAAGACACAAGGGGCCTCACCTAGCAGCGTGGCCCCTCCCCAAAAGCACGTCCCTGTGAACCAGCCAAGGGCCAACCTTGGAAGCGGGACGTCATAAGGATAAGGACCCTCAGGCCTGTTCAGGTGTCACTTCTGAACAGCCCTGTGCCTTTGGCCCTTGGACAAGACCTTACAGCAACATCATCACCCGTAGTGCCCTTTGTAGCTGGGTGAGACCAAGCTAGGTATTGATTTTGGTTGTACCGTTAAGGGGGTCCTGGACTTGCCCCATTCAGTAAATCCCATTAACCAGAAAGGTAAAGGTCTTAGAATGTTAGGGGGCCTTGTCACAGTTTCTGTATTTCATTGGTGTCCATTCCCATAGGGCACAGCTCTGGCTGGAGGTTGCAGCTGACCCGAGCGTCTCCCAGGGGTAAGATGGTGTCCTGGTGGGATGTGCGTGAGGCAACCCGGTCAGCAGGCCCCCACGGTGGCCGATTTTAAGTAATTCAGTCTGGTGCTCGCTCGGAGGGACTGCCTGTGGCCGTCAGTGTCAGACACTTCGGTGCCCACGTCACTCGTTTGCCCACTTCGCCAGTGTGGATGGCGTCGGGGGGTGACGTGCGCAGAAAGAAGCAGACTGAAGGGCTCATCGGAGAACGAGGCCTTCCTCACTGGCCACTGTGAGAGACCCAGCTGGACCACCCCGACGTTTTCATCACCTAGGACCTCAGCCAAGTGTCCTAACTCTGCCGTCTTCCCAGAGTCAGAGTCCCGTTCCGGGTCAGTACGGTGTGCGCTAAGGCGGAAGCAGCCCACCGTGGGCCCCGTGGGGCGCGAGCTACAGTCAAGCTCAGGCAGTTGGGGATCAGCGCTCCCCGGATTACCAGGGGCCTTTCTTAGCAGCAGCAAAGCCCAGACACCGCACGGTCAGAAAGTTGTGTTCCGCGTTGTGTTCCAAGCCCCTGCTGTCCCGTGTCTGCATCCACACGAGCCGCAGCTGGGTGGTCGTCAGTCCGACGGTCAGCAGACACGGGGTTTCGGAATTGCTCTTGGATGAGCTGAAGACTTGCTCTTGGAGTTCCCAGAGTGTATCTCCAGGTGGGGATTGCTTGTCTCTTCATTGTTTCCCTCCTGTTTTGAACCTCTAGGAGGTAAAAACTCAGTTATCAATCAATCAATCAATCAATCAATCAGTAAGTCATTTGCTGCAGTGACCTCAGCTTATTTCTAAGGCTTCGAGTTTAAATACCACCCCCTGTACCGGTGGCACCAAGCAAGCAGGCCGGGTCCTGTCAGTACCTTTTCTCTCTACCCACGGGGATGGTCCCTCTGGCGTTTATGAAATCACACACGCACACCTGTGTCAGCTTTTATCTACACGCAAGTGGGATAGCCTGGGAGGTCATGCTGTCTGGACAGTAGATGAGGAGAGTCATGGAGGAAGCACTGTAGCTCACAGAGCATGGTTTAGCTGACTCAGGAACCTCCTGTTGGTCCCCGGGCCAGTGATAGGGGTTTCCTTGTTATTTCCTACTTTCCTATTTCATACTCCGTTGAATAGGTAGATTTTGGCATCAGAACATTGAATGACAGTATTGGCTGCTCATGGATGTCCAGGGGTTGAGGAATTAAACAAAAAAACCAACCGGTGTTTAAAGAAAGAATGCAGCTCAGTGGTTCCTGTGTTCTTAGGGGGGCAGTGGGGAGGGCTGACATGCTCATGTGCCCAAAAGGGGAGGGACACGGAAAGAAGCTGAGAGTATGGCCTGAAGGATGATGTATGGGGGGTGCTGCTTCTCCCTGGAACTTGATATGAGGGAGGGGTTCCTTTGTGGGAAGGCACTGCCTAATCCTTTATGTATTTTATAATCTTGGGCAAACTCACTGTCAGATATTTTTGACTTCAGTTAACTCTTTTGCAGGGTGGAAATTTTAACCTTATCCTCAAGGTCAGCAAGAATACTCTTACGTGGTTCTGATGGAAAGAGCTGTTTTGTCATCGTATTACATTTGCCGTGTGTGTGTGTGTGTGTGTGTGTGTGTGTAGGGCAGGTGCACGGAGACTTGGAAGCGTAGGGAATGCATGCATCGGAGTTCTCACGTCTGTGTCCTCTTTCCTGAGCTCTGATCTCTCATTAACTTTCCATCCCATTCCTGTATTACACAAATACATTAACAAGACTTCTTCCAAAGGAATTTTATCGTTGAGTTAGCAGAAACGGTCTGCGTATGGCCTGGAGTTCTGTAAGATGATGTAGTTATCTGGTCTCTGCTTAGGTGGAACCCATTAAGCCTCTTGGGTTTAGTGAGGAGAATGGAAGGAAAGGTTCCCAGTCCTTCAGTTTGTGCTTATTTCATAAAATCTCACCCAGGTTTGACCTGGGGCTTGACATGGCGCGTAGTGATGTCATATGTAATAAGGGAAGGAGTCGAAGTAGTTTGTGTCACAAGAGATCCATGGGTCTTAAAATGCCAACCTTAGTTTCATGGGCAGAGCATTTCTGTGACTTCTCAATGCGGTCTGAAACCTTTGGTTAAAGAAGGATGAGACTTGATTTCGTTGCTGTAAAAGTGTAAAGATAGGTTCCGTGGGTGGTGGAGCTATTAAATTTGTGAGGACGTGAGTGTGGACAGAGTAAGAGATCCGGTAAGTGAGTCATGGAGTAGATTTTAGGTGACCACAGCGTCTTATCTGAATTCCCTGTGAATCGAATCCTGTTGCTCAGTGAGTCTCAACTTTCCTTCTGCACATCTCTTGGGTGTTATAGGACTCAGTGGTCTTTGAGGATGTGGCCGTGGACTTCACCCTGGAGGAGTGGGCTTTGCTGGATTCTGCTCAGAGGAAGCTCTACAGAGAGGTGATGCTGGAAAACTTGAAAAACCTGGCCTCAGTGGGTAAGAATGACCTCATTCCTTCACTTAGTCACTTAGAGAACAAGCATTTTGTGCACATCAAGCCTTTTTCAGAATTTGAACTGTGGAAGGGCACCTGGGTGGCTCAGTCCTTAAGCGTCTGCCTTCGGCTCAGGTCATGATCCCAGGGTCCTGGGTTCAACCCCCGCATCACACTCCCTGCTCCTCGGGGGGGCCTGCTTCTCACTCTCCCACTCCCTCTGCTTGTGTTCCTGCTCTTGCTGTGTCTCTCTCTGTCAAATAAATAAAATCTTAAAAAAAAAAAAAAAGATTTGGACTGTGGAAAGGGAGTATAGTAGTCATAACCACCATAGAGCTAGAATCTGGTAGTTTCTGCATGAGGAGAATCTATATGGCTCCCATATGTGTCATCAGTGAATATAGATTTCATGGGTCATTAAGGAGCCCAGTGATGTTTATGTAATCATGTGAGAATTCTGTGTTTATGAGATTGCTTACCACCTTGACCCCTTGTACTTGTTATTTGTGAGGTCCTGACCCAGCTAAACCTCCTCAGTGTCATTTTGACCAACAGGTTCCTTCTTTCTTTAAACCTTGTTCCCTTTTTGCTTTCAGATGATGACACTCAGTTTAAAGCCAGTGGGTCAGTTTCTCAGCAGGATGTTTATGGGAATAAACTGTCCAAGGAACATAAAATAGCAGAGTTTACCAGAAATGATTCCTGGGCCTCTATTTTAGGGAAAATTTGGGAAGAACTTAGCACTGAAGATCAGCACACAAAGCAGGGGAGACATCTGAGGTGAGTTGCGCTCACAAGAGAAAGCAATATTCCGGGGTGGGGGGTTCTCAGTATGTCATGAAATTGAAAAAGCAAAGGAAACCCCTACAGGAGCCTAGATCAAATCTATTTACTCACAGGACTTTTAGAGAAAGATTTCCTTAATACGATGTTGATGTTGAGGGTTAAAAACATAGTTTAGTTGAAAACAGTTAGGAGGAAAAGCCACATTGAAGAAACATGGTTTTCGTAATTCCTATGGTTGAATCCTTTTCCGCGATACCTGTTTATTCTGCTTTATCAGGTAGGGTAGAAAGCCTACACATCCACTGAAATTGATGAAAATGTAATCTCAATACTTATTTGTAAATAGCAAGAAATCATTAATCAGACGGTTGGTGTTAATCTGCTTCTCGTTCTTCACAGAAATCACGTGGTAGAGAAACTCTCTGAAAGTAACAATCCATGTGGGGAAGGCTCCAGTAGGATTCCAGGTGGTAATCTGTATCAGAAGGCTGTTCCTGGAGTGAAAGAGTATGAGTGTAGTGCGTACGGAAAAGTCTCTGTACATCATTCCTCCCTCAAGAGCCACGTCGCCGTGCACACTGGGCACAAACCGTATCAGTGTCAGGAGTGCGGGCGGGCCTATAGTTGTTGGTCACACCTGCGAATGCATGCGAGGACCCACAACGGAGAGAGAACCTATGCATGTAAATTATGTGGAAAAACCTTTCCTCGTACTTCGTCCCTCAACCGGCACATAAGGATTCATACTGCCGAGAAGACTTACGAGTGTCAACAGTGTGGAAAAGCCTTCATCGACTTTTCTAGTCTTACCAGTCATGTGAGAACTCACACAGGAGAGAAACCCTATAAATGTAAGGAATGTGGGAAAGCTTTCAGTTACTCCTCAACTTTTCGAAGGCACATGATAACACACACGGGAGAGAAGCCCTATAAGTGTAAGGAATGTGGGGAAGCCTTTAGCTATTCCTCAACGTTTCGAAGACACATGATCTCACACACGGGGGAGACACCCCACAAATGTAAGGAATGTGGAGAAGCCTTCAGTTACTCCTCTGCATTTCGAAGGCACATGATAACGCACACGGGAGAGAAGCCCTATGAATGTAAACAGTGTGGGAAAACATTTATTTACCTGCAGTCCTTCCGGAGACACGAAAGGATTCACACCGGAGAGAAACCCTACGCATGCAGGCAATGTGGGAAAACCTTCATTTATCCCCAGTCCTTCCGAAGACATGAGAGGACTCACGGTGGAGAGAAACCCTACGAATGTAGCCAGTGTGGGAAAGCATTCAGCCATCCCTCGTCCTTCCGAGGACACATGAGAGTGCACACCGGAGAGAAACCTTACGAATGCAATCAGTGTGGGAAAACTTTCAACTGGCCCATATCCTTACGAAGACATATGAGGACACACATGAGGGAGAAACCCTATGAATGCAGACAGTGTGGGAAAGCCTTCAACTTGTCAGCTTGCTTTCGGGAACACGTGAGAATGCATCCTGGGGACAAATCGTATCAGTGCAAGCTTTGTGGGAAAGCGTTCTATTGCCACCTGTCCTTACAAAAACATATGAGGAGGCACACTGCAGAGAAACTCTACGAATGCAAGCAGTGTGGCAAAGCTTTCAGCTGGCCTGAACTCTTGCAGCAGCACGTGAGGACACACACTGCTGAGAAACCCTACGAGTGTAAGGAGTGTGGGAAAGTCTTCAAATGGCCCTCGTCTCTGCCAATACATATGCGAGTCCACACTGGAGAGAAGCCTTACGAGTGCAAGGCATGTGGGAAAGCCTTCACTTGTTCCTCGTCCTTAAGAAGACACATGAGGATACACACCACCGAGAGACACTACTTCGGGGATGCGGGAAACTCTCCCGCCGATGAATTCATGCCTCATGCGTCAGGAAATCCACACCAGGAGCGAAATCTTACCCAGCCTGTAAATGTGGTACCGCCTTTGTGATGACCTCATCAGAGTGGACCTGCGGGCCGTGTATCTCCAGTTCTTTTACAGATGAACAGTTAGGGGAGAACTAGCTCTGTGAGCTGTCATTCAGAATTTTGCAGGTGGTGTTTCTTTCCTACATTTCCATAAATAAACCTTCTATCTTTATGGCTTGTTGGACTCATGGGGATTTGAAGTGTGTTTTTATTATGTAAGTAGTTTTAATTTCTTTGTTCTTTGAATTCTTGAAGGGGTTTTTCTTATTTGTTGGGAGTTTCTCACTGAGTTAATGTGGCAGATACTGGATATCACCTCTTATACAGTTTCTGCCTTACTGAGAATCTATGTATTTTGGCCAGAGGAAACTTACTGCATTTTTTTTTTTTTTTTTACAAACAATTTGCAGAAATTTTTTATTATGCAGAGTTCTTCAAAAGCATGGTCTCCTGGGAATTGTTATTTTCAACCCTTTTTCTTTGCTCTTTGTCCTTGCTTGTGACTGGAAATTGGACAGTAGGCTTTTACTGAAGAGCTACTCCGTGACCTTGAGCTATAAGATACAGAATTGGAGGTGGGTCTTCTGGGTTGTGTTGTCAATGTGGGAACGTTGGGAACCATGTTTCCCTTTTATGATTATGTGGTCAAATTTACCAGTAGCCTAACTTGGCATGGGATTTCGAAGACAGAATTGAAGAAGCCATTTCTTTGTTCAGAGCCATGTTAAAGTGTGAGAGATGCAAAAGGGCTTTGGACCTCGGCCCGTTTTCCTGATCTTGGCCCTGCCAGTCAAGGGTATCATGAAAAAAATGCTGTGTGCTTGAGTCCCATTTTCTTCAGAGTTTTGTAGGCTTCCATGAGTATATCCGTGAGCTGTGTATCAAGGATCCACTTGTGTGGTCTTGCACTCCCAATTTGGATATTCCTGCCAACTCTGATGTGTTCTCTAGACCACTCATTTCGACTCAAGTTTAGTGCTCTTTGTTGCTATGATCCCCCCTTCTCCAGATTTTCCTGTTTGTGTATAAGGTCTAATTTGTCTTGTGAACACCTTATTTTCAATACTTCTAGTGACTCTGTGGTCCTGTTTCTACCACGAAAGCTACGGCGCTGCTACAGAGCCAAACAGCGCATGAGACTTCGCTAACCTGTTGCATTTTCAAGTGTGCTCATTCAGTCCTTCGTGCGACGAAAAGCACCTTCATGTATTAGATTTTGGGAGAGCTGAATGTTGTTCATATGGGCTTAACGCTTATGTTTTTTTATGTCCTCAAACACAGTATATATTTTATCATCAAGGAAAATCATTTGTAGTTATGTCTTGCATTTTCACATCACGCATGTATTTACCTTATTACTTTCCTAAGGGCTGCAGTAACAAAGGACCACAACTGAGCGGCTTAGGGCAACAGAAATTTTGGTCTGACAACTCTGAAGGTAGAAGTCCCAAATCAGAGTATTGGCCGGACCCTGCCTCCTCTTAAGGTGCTAGGGAAGGGTCTGTTCCAGCCCTCTCCTAACTTCTGGTAATTCATTGGCTTGTGGCAACGTAACTCATCTTCCCATTGCTTTCTGCATGCATGCGTGTTTATCTCTTCCCGTGGCATTCTTTTTATAAGGGCCACACACAGCCAAGTTAGGGCTCACCCGATTCCGATATCTCTGCCTCTACTTATATCTGTGATAGCACTCTTTCTAAATAAGGTCACATTCTAAGGTACTGGGGTTAGGACTTCAACTACAGATTTTGGTGGACAGTTCAACCCATAACACTACCAAATGTTACTCTCTTTGTCGTGTGCTGCGAGAATAGATTAAGATATTACACTGCAATTATGGATTCCAAATCAACTGTGATTTTATTAAGCATTCTATGTTCCAAGTCCGTATTTCCAAGTGCATAGAACTTAAGGTATTTTGTCACGTAAATTTTATTTTTATTGTTACATAAACATCTGTTATTAAACTGATTTCTTATTTGTTGTTAATAAAACCTTAAATAATTGTTTTGTCAAAGCTTTCTAACCCAGACTGCTGGGAACACGCTTGTAGTCAATGAAAATTGGGTGCCTTGAATTCAAGCAGTTTGAGTGAACACATGAAGGGCAGTAGGATATATCAGCCCCAGGCTGTTTAGAAGGATATACTTGCAGATTTGGGCTTCTGTTTGGTGATTGTAGAAAGCAGAAATAATTGGATTTAGCTAATTTAAATTGGTAAAGCAGCAGTCAGTCATTATTGAGAAGATGGGATTTTTAAAAAGATTTTATTTATTCAAGACAGAGTACAAGATGGGGTAAGGGGAGAGGGACAAGCAGATTCTACCCTGACCACAGAGTCTGCTGCAGGGCTTGATCCCAAGACCCCCGAGTTCATGACCTGAGCCAAAACGAAGAGTTGGACATTCAACTGAGTGACCCACACAGGCGCTCTGAGAAGAGGGGAATTAAAAAAAAATTTTTTTTAATTTAAATTTGATTTGGTTAACATATAGTGTATTTTTAGTTTCAGGGGTAGGATTTAGTGATTTGTTAGTTGAATATAACACTAGTACTCATTACATCAAGTGCCCTCCCTAATCCCGTCACCCAATACCCCATCCCCCCTGAAGAGGGGAATTACTAGAAAAGGTTTTAATTCCAATAGTTTACATACAGTGTTATGTTTCAGGTGTACAGTGTAGTGATTCAGCACTTCCATACATCACCCTGTGCTCATCTCAAATGCACTTCTTTATCCCCATCACCTATTTAACTCATCCCCCATCCCCTCCCCACTGGCAACCAGCAGTTTTCCATAATTAAGTGTGTTTCTTGATTTCTCCTTTTTTTCTGCTTTTGTTTCCTAAATTCCACCTATGAGTGAAACCATATGGCATTTGTCTTTCTCTTATTTAACTTGGCATAATACTCTCTAGCTCCATCCTTGTTGCAAATGGCAAGATTTCATTCTTTTTTATGGCTGAATAACACATTGTTATGTCTACACGTATATACATATGTAAATGTATATGTATGTGTGTGTATACACACACACACACCCCATATCTTCTTTTTCCATTCATCAATCAGTAGACACTAAGCCTGCTTCCATATCTTGGCTATTGTCAATAATGCTGCTATAAATGTAGGGGTGCATGTATCCTTTTGAATTAGTGTTTTTGTATTCTTTGGGTAAATATCCAGTAATGTGATTGCTGGTCCGTAAAGTAATTCTGTTTTTAACTTTTTTTAAAAAAAGATTTTATTTATTTATTTGACAGCAAGAGATCACAAGTAGGCAGAGAGGCAGACAGAGAGAGAGAGGGGGAAGCAGGCTCCCCACTGAGCAGGATCAAGCGGGGCTTGATCCCAGGACCCTGAGATCATGACCGGAGCCGAAGGCAGAGGCTTAACCCACTGAGACACCCATGCACCCCTGTTTTTAACTTTTTGAGGAATTTCCACACTGTTTTCCACAGTGGCTGCATCAGTTTGCATTCCCACCAACAGTGCTGGAATGTTCCATTTCTTTACATTCTCACCAATACTTGTTTCTTGTGTTGTTGATTTTAGCTATTCTGACAGGTGTGAGGTGATAACTCATTGTAGTTTTGGTTTGCATTTCCCTGATGATAAGTGATGAGCATCTTTTCATGTCAGTTGGTCATCTTTATGTCTTCTTTGGAGAAATGTCTGTTCATGTGTTCTGCCCATTTTTAAGTTGGATTATTTGTTTTTTGACTATTGAGTTTTGTATGTTCTTTATGTATTTTAGATACTAATCCTTTATCGGATATGTTATTTACAGATATCTTCTGTCATTCCATAGGTTGCCTTTTAGCTTTGTTGATTGTTTTCTTTGCTGTGCAGAAGGTTTTAATTTTGATATACCCCCAACAATTTATTTTTGCTTTTGTTTTCCTTGTCTCTGGAGACATATCTAGAAAAATGTTGCTAGGGCCAATGTCAAAGAGGGTACTGCCTGTGTTCTTCTAGGGTTTTTAATCCATTTTGAATTTATGTTTGTATATGGTGTAAGAAAGTGGTCCAGTTTCTTTCTTTTGCATGGGCTGTCCAGTTTTCCCAACACCATTTGTTGAAGAGACCATCTTTTTCTCATTGGATATTCTTTCCTGCTTTGTTGAAGACTAGTTGGCCATATAGCTCTGAATCCATTTCTGGGCTTTCTATTTTGTTGATCTATGTGTTTATTTTTATGCCAGTACCATACTGTTTTGATTTCGTAGCTTTGTAATATGACTTGCAGTCGAATCCTGATACCTCCAGCTTTGCTTCTCTTTTTCAAGATTGTTCTGGCTATTCAGGGTCTTTTGCAATTCCACACAAATTGTTTGTTCCACACAAACAATTGTTTGTTCTAGTTCTGTGTAAAATGCTGGTGGCATTTTGATAAGGATTGCATTAAATGTGTGCATTACTTTTGGGTAGCAGACATTTCACAATTATTCCAGTCCATGAGCATGGAGTGTCTTTCCATTTCTTTGTCATCGGTGTTTTAGAGTTTTCAGATACAGGCCTTTCACCTCTTTGATTAGATTTATTCCTAAGTGTCTTGCTATATTTGGTGCCATTGTAAATGCGATTATTTTCTTAACTTCTCTTTCTGCTTTTTCATTAATGCTGTGTAGAAATGCAACCGATTTCTGTACATCAATTTTGGGCCCTGCAACTTTACTGAACTTAGCAGTTCTAGCAGTTTTTTGGTGGAGTCTTTGGGGTTTCTATATAATATCATGTCATCTGCAAATAGTGAAAGTCTTACTTTGGGAAGAGGGGAATGTTTAATCATTTCTGTGGTTTGGAGGTGAGCTTCACAATCTGAGTGACATATAATAGGAAGATACATTTGACATCTTCAGATGGGAAAAATACTAACGTTTAAAGGAGGAGAGGGTGGAAGCTTTTGTTTTAATGATCCATGCTCCAGCAGCTCCGTTTGCTTTTCCAGATATCATTTCCATCTGTGCAGACTTCTAGCATTTGCCAGGGAAGAGGAAGAAATGTAATACCTTATTTTAATAAAGAGTGGACAATCTCTAATCATCATTTCTTCCATGCTCTTGTATTTTCATAGCACCCCACTTCTAAACATTTCACAGTTTAATGTGATTTGATAATCATTTGTATCTCATTTTACCCTCCCACTTCATCAGTCCCTCCTCTCACACAGATGAAGACAGTAAAACATGGGAGCACAGAGATGCCCAAACTGATATAGGTCTTAAAAATGGAAAGCCAAGTTTAAAGATCATCTGTGCTTAATCTTGGCTGGGAATTGTCACAGATTTAGAACAATGGTAGGCAGGTGTAATTGCTGAGTTTTAGAACTATGGCATCAAATTTGACAAAAAAAGACTCCTAAAGCTATACAAGCATCCCTTTTATGAGACATGGAAAAGACAGCTATAGCGAACTAAGATCAATGGCTAGGAGTGGGGGATTTGAGAATAAGTGGGCACCTGTGTTTTGAGAGTGATGGTGTATTCTTTGTTGATGTCTCTGCGTTTATGAGAACTCAGAACTACACTTTAAATAGTAAGTTTTACTGCATGTATATTAAAAATAATAGAAAAACAGCAAAAACTTTGATCTGCAAAGGGAAAATTTAAACTACAGAGCCTAGATCTACACACCTCCCACCCTCCCCTGAATTATTTTGGAGTCATTCTTAAGAAGTGAAGAACTGAGTATGGACTTGGACCAAGACACCTTTCTTGGAACTCAGACTGAAGTTAGGAAACACCCACAGTGGACACATTTGCCCTAAGTTCACACTCACAACTGGATAGAAGCGCAAGTGCTCCTGGAATCCATGTTTATACCAGGTTCCTCCAGTCAAATGTTTGAGAATGTTGTGGTCTGCAACATCAAGGTGTCCCCCCAAGGAAATCCTGCGTGGGGACATCCTTGTCCTCGGCTTCATCATCAAGTCTTTGGAGGGCCTGACTGCAGGCCATCCAGCCCTAAGGGTGCACAAGCCCCATCCTGGGTCTTCTCGCAGGTGGATGTTATCGGGGCTCCGCACTTCTGTTGGGATGTCATGGCAGCCCCACTGGGCTGAGAGACCAGCAGAACCTAGGTGTCAAGGCCACGTGCCCCATGGCCACAGCTGCCCCCACTCCCGCAGGAACATGTGCTCAGCGCTTCCCAAGTCAGTTGCATTTGCTTTCAGGGAGGTCACGGATGTTTTGTCAGGACCCCCAGGTAGGTGCACGCTCACTCACACCTGCTGTCCCTCACTCACCTTCGCAGAGTTCTGGAATTGCTTGCGCCGCGTAGGCACTGTCGGCACCGCAACGCCTCAGCTCAGCGTCCGCCTACCCACCGCCCATCTGAGACCCCAGCACCACCTCTCCAAAGCACATGCACATTTCTACCAATGCCTGCGCCTGCGCTCTGGTCTTAGCCCCAGTTGCCTGTGGGAAATGGAGATCTCCGGAAGAGACCCGGCAGATGCCCAGAGCCCCACCCTTCAGAGTCCTCCCAGCATGCAGCGGGCCCCACTGAGAAACGTGCCTTAGAGACCCCTGGGATTGCAGCCTATGCGGAAGTACAGAAGTACGCAGCCGCGTTTGGGCGGCGGGGCAGACGCGCAGAAAATGCTGTATACGGGAAGGGGAGGTGGAGTCCTCACCGCTTAGGCTTCAGCGTGTGGTACCCGCTCAGTTCTGCAGGGTACCTCTATGGCTGGGAGACGGGTGGGACGAGCTCCTGAGCTTCCGAGACCCCGAGGCGTCCACTGTCAGAGTCTTGGGGACGTGCCATGGCCACCCAGTGTGGATGAAGCAGGGTGTGGGGACACAGTGAAACCAGCAGAGGGGAGGACTGCTGGGAGGACTGCAGTGCCGGGCGGGATGGCTGCCAGTCTGCAAGATCGACACCATTGCTGCCCTCACTGAGCTTCCATTTGGAAAGTGATGACAAAAGCCCGAAGGAGTGATGAGTAGGTTTCTCAAAGAATCCCAAAGCAGCGGGGCCGGGGGGAGATTGGGGAGAGTGGGGGCTGGACCGTCATAACCCCTGCCGTATCAGGTCCCTGACACTTCTTTCTCAGGTTCCTGTCTTGTGTTTTTTCTTTTTCTTAAGATTGTATTTATTTATTAGAGAGCACGTGCATGGGGAGGGGCAAAGGGAGAGGGAGAAATAGGCTCCTGGCTGAGCAGGGAGCCCCATGCCCAAGGCTCAGTCCCCAGACCCTGGGATCATGACCTGAGCGCAAGGCAGGTGCTTAACCACCTGAACCACCCACGCGCCTCTCCTGTCTTGTGGTTCTTAGGGAGAGAGGTTTTTCCCCTTACTGCACAGGTTCAGGAAGTGTGAAGTTCCCGTTGCAGCAGGAGAGATATAAGTAAAATATATAACGTAGCTGATGTTGATTACTTGTAAGTAGATAGAAGAGAGCTGTTGGGTGGGTGGTTGCAGAAGGCCTGGCTCTGGATCCCTGGGAGTGAATTACTTTCTCCGGAGACATCATCTTTGCTGGGTGTCTTGAGTGTATCTGCCTGGGTGTGTCCACGTTTATGTCCCAGTGACAGTTTCTGTGATTTTGTAGGTCACTGCAGCACGTGCGTATATCTGGGAGAGTTCAGGTGTTTGAATCGTGGTTTCTCTGGGTAGGAGTATCTGTTATTGTCCATGTGTATTACTGCATGGCTATAGTGTTTCTCTGGGTTTTTCCACAGTCGAGTTTATGGAAACCCAAATACACAGCACAGATGGTTAAAAGTCACTTGTATTTAACTTTTAGAGGCAAATACTTACTGTAATAATACATTCTGATGATATATTTAAAAAGATAATTTTTTCATAATAATTTTTTTCTAGGTTTTCATGCATTCCAGCATTCTATAGAGCGCTTAATCCTACATTAACAGTGTAGCCCTTGCTGGCAGTAATTTGGACCTTTCTAGAATTTTTCACACCTATTTCCTTCCAAATCTGTTGATTTTTACTACAAGATTCTAACACCAACAGTGGTTCAGATAAACTCTTGAATGATAATTGTCATTATCATTGTTGCTTGTTTTTACATGTAGAACACGGAGGAGACATTGTTATGTGGCAAGAGTATAAATAATTTACATTTCAGTTTGAATTTCTTCAGTCTTTGAAGAATTGGTTTAATTTTGTATCATTATTTCTACAACATTTTCTTTCCAAATATTTAAAATTCATATCATCTTATTTCCATAAAAAAAGGAGATGCAAGCATCGCTAACCATTCCTGCATGAAAGACTTTTTTAAAAAAGATTTTTATTTTATTATTTATTTGAGAGAAAGAGAGTGTGTGAGAGAGAGAGAGATCATGATTGGGGGGAGGGGTAGAGGGAGAAGCAGGCTCTCTGCTGAGCAGGGAGCCTGATGCAGGACTGGATCCTAGGACCCTGGGATCATGACCTGAGCTGAAGGCAGACGCTTAACCAACTGAGCCAACCAGACACCCTGAAGACTTTCTTGATCCTTTGTTGTTTGTATAAATTCTTTTCCTTCTCTGACCTTCCACAGTACATAATTTCTATTTAATAATTGGCATATGTTGGCTGACATCTTGTTAATTGTACACATTTTGTAATTTGTAATTTATTATAACTGTGTAAATAACTACCAGTCAGATTTTTCTTATTATATGCTGCAATAAGCACTTATTTTCATGTTCATAGGTCTGGCTTGGGTGGGTTGTGACAAGTGGTGGGTTTTCAGGATGCTGAGCTGGCTCTGATCTAAGTATGTCCATTCTGGGGCTGAAACTGAATGGCTAGCAACCAGCTCAGCCAAGGTTCTTCATGATGAGTTACTAGAGGAATAGAGGAATGCCAAGTGCACAAGCATGTTTCAGGGTTTCTCCTATAATATTTGTTGATCTTAGTATTGACTTAAGTAAGTGACATGGTTTAAAGTGGAGGAAGAATTATGGTTTTGCTACCAAGAGGACATAGCTAGATTGTTTTACAGGGGACTGAAAAATCTACCACACTATCCAAATATCCTTTTAGGAAAGAGATTGCTTTAGACAGCATAATTATAGAGACTGTACCAAAACTTCCTTTTGTAAGTAAAAACCATACATTTCAATTTACTATCTCCTTTATATCCAATCTACAGTTTCCTTAGCATATGTTTTTCTTATTAATGTAATTTTTAATATAATAAATCATGTACAAATTTTCATACAATGTGTCTTCTAATTGCATCTCCATGCTGATCTTTAACATCTTCTGTTCCTTATATTTGCAGATAATTGCAAGTTAGATCTACAGGTCAGACCATTCAGGTCTGATATTTTGAGGAGAATAATTTAGATAGTATTTGAGTATTTCCAACAGGATGCATGTAGACTCTGGCAATGTTGTATACATGAGACAAAGATGATCGCCGTGTATTGGCCCTTTGTGGTTTATTTCTTCATTGCAAATCAATGGCTCAAAAGCCAACTGGTGCCAAACTCAAATTTTTACATATCTGATTGTTTTAAACATAGCTCAAATAAGCAGGTTTTTAGCTATTTAGAGCCTGCTTACTTTTCATACCCCACAAAACTCTGCCCAACAGCTGCTGGCCACAAATAGGGTAATCCCTGTAGCTATAAAAGATCCAGGCTGCTGCCACCCTTTGGATGTCTGTGATCCAAAGACTTCCATCTGGGCTATAAAGGGATGTTGCCCAAACATAGAAGTCTCTTGATTCCCCCTCTTCCCTGGAGTTTTCTTCCTTCTGGGTAGAAGCTCCTTTGCCATTGCCTCTGGATGGCCTCATGCTATGAGGGGCTTTCCCTAGAAGCAAACTTGACAGAGTATTGCCTGAGTAAAGCTCATGTGTGCTCCCACTTTCTGTGCTCATGCCCTTTTCCTGGATCAGCCTCAAAATCTCAAAAAGCAAGTGATTTATTTTGTGATGTAAGCCAGCCTTGATGACCATTACTGGAGCATTTGAAACTCTTGTGAAGGGTTACTTGAAAAAGAAAGCATGTATTTCCAGAATGTAGGGCAGATCATCGAACTAGGTGGCGTAAATTTATTTTCATAGCTTTGGAAGCTACATGCCGGAAATCGTGTGTCAGCAGGGCCTTGCTTCTTCTGACACTGTGTAGAATTGTTCCTTGTCCCTTCCTAGCCTCTGGTGGAAACCCTCAATCCTAGGCATTTCCTGCCTTGAGCTGCATCACTCCAACCTCTGCCTCCATCATCACATGGCAGTTTCCCTGGGTGTCTTTCTCTTCATATATTATCCTCACTGTATAAGGACACAATTCACATTGAATTAGGACCCACTCTAATGACTTCTTGATTACATCTGTAAGGACCCTATTTCTAAATAAGTTCACACTTTTTATTGGGGCATTTCTCATTGCTTTGCCAAAATTCTTCATGTATTCTGGATACAAGTGTTTTCTCAGCTATATGATTTGAAAATATTTTATCAGTGTCTGTGGCTTGTTTTTTTTTTTTAAACGATTTTTAATGGTGTCTTTGGGAAAGTAGTTTTAATTTAAGTTCCAACTTTTAAATTTTATTCCATCTTGCTTTTGGTGTCATCTGTTAAAAAATCTTTGCCTAAACAAGGTCAAAAAGAAATTCTTCCTTTTGTTTCATCCAGAAGTTTCATTGTATCGGTCTTGCATTTAGATCTATTATAAATTTTGAGTTAATATTTTGTGAACAGTGTGAGGCAAGGGAATAAGAGTTTTTGTTTTGTTTTTATATATGGATATCTGATCCCACACCATTTGTTGAA
Organism: Lontra canadensis; assembly: GCF_010015895.1. NCBI lineage: Eukaryota > Metazoa > Chordata > Mammalia > Carnivora > Mustelidae > Lontra > Lontra canadensis. Next base: position 1,817,558 of record NW_022631178.1, read on the forward strand.
AAGACTACACTTTCTTTATTGAACTAGTTGGACACTTTTGTAAAAAATTAGTTGCCTTTAAATATGAATGTTTATTTCTAGACCCTGTATTCTTTTTCATTTGATTTACAAAGGTACAGAAGTACAGTTAACTTTTGCCTTTTGGTCTTGTATCTGGAAACCTTGCTGAAGTTGTTTATCAGTTCTAATGATTTTAGTGTACAAGATTTTCTATGCACACGATCATGTTATCTGCAAATAGACATAGTTTTAATTCTTCCTTTCTAATCTAGATGACTTTTATTTTCTTGCCTGTCTTCTCTGGCTAGAACATTCATTACAATGGCAAATACAAGTGGCAAGAACAGACATGTTTTTCTTGATTCTGATGCTGGAGGAAAATCATTGCGTCTTTCAGTATTAGATATGATGTTAGTTTGGGATTTTTTTTTTAATCAGGTTCAGGAAAATCCCTTCTAGTCTTAGATGACTGAGTTTACTTAGTTTACTGAGTGCTTTTTATCATAAAGGAGTATTAGATTTCATCAAAAGTGTTTTTCCATGTCTGTTGAGATTATATGGTTTTTAACCTTTATGATGTTGATATGGTGTATTATATTAATTTTCAATGTGAAGCCAATCATGCATTCCTGGGATAAATCCCACTTGGTAGTGGTATATAATCTTTTAAAGATGGTGCTGGGTTTAGTTTGCTAACATTTTTGTTGAAGATTTTTGTAATTTTGTCAAATTAAGCATTATAATTTTTTAGTCAGTATTACCAGGTGCATAAATGTTTAGGCATTCTTATTTCAGATAAATTTTATTTTTATGTACTTCAACTTTTTGTCATTAAGATAACTTCTTATTAATAACAGTGAAAAATTAATGGTTTTGTCAGTGCCCGCTAGAGAAAGACCACCAGGATCACATCTGTAGTAAAAGATGTTGGGTGTAATGAGTTCTAGGAACACACCGTTAATGATTGTGGGTTAAACCAGTGCTCAAAAAGACTTATTATGTGACTTCTGCTTGTATTACTTGATTTGGTTTATGTTCAAGGAAGTTGAGATTTGCTGTCTATTGGATGCTATCAGGAGCTGAATGTAATTTTATCATTGGGAATCTTAATAGTTATCTAGAAAGCAAGAAGAAAGGTATGGTGATAACACTAATGTTAAAGAAGCAGCAGTCAGTCGTATTAGGAAGAAGAGGGGAGTTTTTGGACTTTCTCTTTTTTATTTGACAGAACGAGAGAGAGAGAGAGAGAGAGAGAGAGAATGCAAGCAGGGGGAGCAGCAGCAGAGGGAGAGGGAGAAGCAGGCTCCCGCTGAGCGAGGAGCCCCATGTGAGGGTTAATCCCAGGATTACCCGAGCCAAAGGCAGACGCTTAACTGACTGAGCCACTCAGGTGCCCTGTGTTTTTTGTTTTGTTGTTGTTTTGTTTTGTGTGTGTGTGTGTGTGTGTGTGTATGTGTTTTACTTTTTATGGACTTGTTTAGAGTGCTTTTTTTTCCCCTTGATCCATCCTTGTCACCAAAAGGCATTGTTTAATGACGGTGTTGTGTGAAACTGTTTATTTTCAATGACAGAAAATTAGGCCTAGCAGAGTGCCAGGCCAACTCTGGGTTGTCTGGGCTGCTTATGTATATACTGAAATACGCACCAGACACGGGTTGTAGTATTTTTCATTAGAGTAACTCATTTGACATATAGAAAATTCAGTTAATCCTCAGCAAACTCTATAAGTTAGGGTATTTATTATGTCCTTTTATGAGTTAACTGAGAAATAGAAGTTTACATAAATTATCAGAGATCACAGGAGACAAAGGCATAATCAGATTTCAGGCTCTTATTGCTCGGAGACCATATTTTTTATGCAATGCTAATGTTGAGCATCCATTTACGCCAGGCCCTCTACACTCAGGATTTAAGCAACTGTGGTCAAAGTAAGCAATGTAGTCTGTGTTGTCTTGTGTTGAAGGAAGAGGCATGAAACACATGCTGGTTGCTGTAGTCCTGGTACTTATGTTTCTGTGGGGAAAAGTAATGGTTAAATGGTAAAACTTAGGCTTATAAGAGGTTTGTGAGGTGAAGAAACAATGACAAGAGAGATAATAGAGCTAACACAGGGAGTCTAGTGTGAAGTTTTTAGTGTATAGGCAAGAAATTCACTGAGGGGGCACCTGGGTGGCTCAGTTGTTAAGCTTCTGCCTTCAGCTCAGGTCATGATCTCAGGGTCCTGGGACTGAGCCCCACATTGGGCTCTCTGCTCATCAGGGACCCTGCTTTTCCCTTCCCCTCTGCCTCTCCCCCTGCTCATGCTCTCTTTATCTCTAAAATAAATAAAATCTTAAAAAGAAAAAACTCACTGAGTGAAGCTGTCATCATACATATGTATATTTCCATCATTTAGTATGTCCTTGATTAGTACTGTTTCAGGAACTACTTAAGGTTGTTTGTAAATAGTGGGGAGTGATACAGACAGTCCTGCATTCACGTAGTTAACTGTAATGATTCTTCATAAAAATAAAGGTATAGGCATGGTTCAGCTTAATGTCTGTAGTGGTTAACTTTTTAGGGCATGTGATATGTTTCCATGAATTCAGACATGGGTATTTGGGGCCAGATTCTTCCCAGTGATTTGGAGTATAGGGTGTGGGTGTTTAATGTTCTTATGTGGAAAAAAAGGTATATTGTATTATATACTTAAAATATTTTTGCTTCTACTATAGATGGATTCACGCAGTTTGTACCCCCAAAAAACCATAGGTTTGCACTTAATTTGATTAAACATTATGGTTGTCTGCACATTTCTACCTTCTTATGAGTATAGTGAATTAATGCAAGCCAACTGTAATCTTCTGGCAGAAGCAAGGTAAGTTATGAGTAGGGGGCAGTTATCCGTGAAAAATTAAGATGAGCTACAGAGGGTACCATTTTGAGTAGTACTCCAATTTAGTAAAAAAGGTATATTTGATATTCTCAAGCAGGGAAAATTTTAATCCTTTTTTTAGGAGGAGAAGGTGGAAGGTTTTTGCTTTAATGATCCATAAAATCCAAAAGCCCCATTCTACTTTTTTTTGGGTATTAGTTTCAGTGATGGAATTTAGTGATTTATCAGTTGCATGTAACACCCAGTGCTCATTACATCAAGTGTCCCCCTTAATGCCAGTCACCCAGTTGTCCCTTCCTCCCATCCATCTTCCCTCCAGCAACCCTCAGTTAGTTTCTTACAGTTCAGCATCTCTTAGGGGTTTCCTCCCTCTCAATTTTCATCTTATTTTATTCTTTCTTCCCTTCCAAAGCTATGTTCATATGTTTTGGTTCTTAAATTCCACATATGAGTGAAATCACGAGGTAGTTGTCATTCTCTGAATAATTTACTTTGCTTAGCTTAATATCCTCTAGTTCCATCCATGTACAGGTCATTGCGAATGGCACAATATCATTCTTTTTGAATGCTAAGTAATATTCCATTGTGTAGATATATACACATCTTTATCTATTCATCTATCAGTGGACATCTGGGCTCTTTCCATATTTTGTCTGTGTGGACATTGCCACTGTAAACATTGGGGTACACGTCCCCCTTGGAATCACTGTGTTTGTATTCTTTGGATAAATACCTAGTAGTAAAATTGCCGGGTCACAGGGTATGTCTATTTTTATCTTTTTGAGGAAACTCCATACTGCTTTCCAGAGTGGCTATACCAGTTTGCATTCACATCAACAGTGTCAAAGGGTTCGCTTTTCTCCACAGCCTCTCCATCTGTTTTCCTGAGTTGTTCGTTTTAGCCATTCTGACTGGTGTGAGGTGGTAGCTCATTGTGGTTTTGATTTGCATTTCCCTGATGCCAAGTGATGTTGAGCATTTTTTCATGTATCTGTTGACCATTTGTATGTCTTCTTTGGAGAAATACCTGTTCATGTCTTTCGCCCATTTCTTGACTGGATTATTTATTTTTTTGGTGTTCAGTTTAATAACTTCTTTATAGATTTTGGATTCCAGCCCTTTATCTGATCAGGCATTTGCAAATATCTTCTCCCATTTCATAGGTTGCCTTTTAGTTTTGTTGACTCTTTCCTTTGCTGTGTAAAAGCTTTTTATCTTGATGAAGTCCCCGTAGTTCGTTTTTGCATTTGTTTCTCTTGCCCTTGGAGATGTGTCCCTTCAACTTTTTACAGGTGTTATTTCCATATGGATATATTTCTAGCACGTTAGGGAGGAGAAAAAAATGGAACAGCATTTTGCTTGATTAAAGAACAAACGAAGTTAAACCTGTCCATTTCTCCATGTTAATTTATGATTTCATAATGCTGCAGAAATTAGTGTGATTTGATAGTCATTAGTATCTCATTTGACCCCCTCAGCAACCCACATCATCTCTGTCATCATGCAAACGGAGAAAGTTAAGCAAGGCAGCAGTCTTTTCTGATCTCACATGGCTCCTGATCATAATGAAATCTGTCACTTTGAGTGCTAATATAGGCCATCACCATTCTGGTATTATTCAAAAACTTCAAACTCAGCATATTCTGTAAAGTATGTACAATTTTACACATATGACAGCAGAACTTACACACAGAACTGAAAAGGCAACATAGTGTTCCATTTAGAACAGATTAGGGATTAAGGGTGGGGGTGCTGACTACAAATGGGCACCATGAATTTTGGGGGTGGTGATTAAGTGTTCTGTATCTTGATTGTTGTGGAACAAGTGTGCATTTTGGAAAACTGATAGAACTACACTTAAAATAATGCATGTTGATGTACATATATTGAAACTGGATTACGAACAAACCACCACCAAACGAACAAACCCACTTTCATATGCTAGGAGGAGATTTAAAACTCTCCCCCACCCTGATATATGAGTGTACAGCAAGACTTGTTTCCGTCACATTGGGAAGAATTGACAGAACTTGGGAAGGATGTGCGCCTTACCAGGCCCTTTTGGGGAGTAGTCAGTAGTTAGAGAACAAGCCTAGGGCCCTCCCCTCACACACATACCCGGAGAGCAGTGAAGACCTCCTCTGGAATCTCTGATTTTACACCCGGTTCTTGGGGTCAGACCATTAGCAACGCTCTGGTTCTGGAACCTAAAGGTGGACCTCTCAGTTGTTCCCCGGCGGGGATCCCGCCATGGGGAGTCCTAACCCTCGGGCACCGGCACCCTGACTTTCCCGCTCCACACGTGCCGTCAAGCCAGTCCCGTGCCTTCTTGCTGGGAAGCGCCATTATGGACCCCGACATCCCTGGGAAGGCCGTGGCAGCCCCACGCGGCCGTGAGGCGGAAGCAGGACACACAGCTCTCGGCTGCCGCACCTCCCGCGGCCACATACACGTCTGCTCACGACCCACAAGCACAGTTACACGCCTCAGGGTCTCAAAACCGCCTGTCAGGTCACAAAGACGCCTCCAGGCACTCACACCCTTTGTCCCAGTCTCCAACGCGACTTGTCTCCCAGCTCAGGTCTGACACTCGGAGTCTCCCAGACCCCGACCGCCCACCTCCGCGTCCGCCTTACCCGCAGGCTCCAGGACTAGTGTTCGGAGAAGCCAACTGGGGCGCATGCGCCTCGTCCGCGTGGCGTCCCCACTGCGCGGACCCCAGCCCGCTGGCCTGTGGGAAATGTAGTTCCGAAAAGAGGCCCTCTCAGAGGCGGGGAGTCCCGGCCCTCAGGCTTTTCCCAGCATGCAGCACGGGCCTGCGTCCACCCCTGCGTGCTGGAGACCCCTGGGAGCTCGTCGGAGCCGCCGCGCAGGCGGACCCACTCTGCGTGCGGAGACCGCCAGAGGGTTCCCGGGTTCGGGGCGGGAGCGCGGACGGAAGTGGTGCGGGTCTCGCCGCGCACTCCCCCAGCTCCAGCTCTGAAGTGCTGAGGGCCGCGACGTCCCGATCGGTGGCGCTTTTCCTGGTGGCCCCAGCTCGGAGGCTTCCACCATCATGTCCCCCTGCGCGGGGGCAGCGTCGGCCGACGCGGAAGAGAGGCCCCACGGCGGGGGACGGGGGCACTGCCGCGCGGGGATGGCTTCGGAGGAGACCGCGTGCGGGACGAGGCGGCTCCCCGGCGGAGCTGTGCGCGGCCCGGCGCCAGGGGCCGGCCTCTGCCTCCTCGCTGCGGTGCGTCTGGCCGCCGACCCTCGGGGCCCGGAGTCCGTTCTGCAGTTCTGAGGGGCAGGGAGGGCCCCAGAGCACCCCTGTGCCCCAGGATGGCTGGGGGCACCCGCGCGTGGGTTTGGGGACTCCTGCCAGTGGGTCGGGCGCAAGAACGGCGGGTCTACCCCGGTCCCGGCGGCTGCGGCTCCACGACGACGGTTGTGCGCAAATCCCACCGTCGCGTGTCTGCGGAGCCGGACGTGCGACGATACTCCGTGGCGTTTCCGTGCGGCGCGGCGGTGTAGGTTCTGCGGTGAGCGCCCGGGACGCGGCGTCCGGTGCCCTGGGAGCGTGTGTGTCCGCGCAGTGCTTCCCGGTGGGCCCAGCCCGTGTGTGACGACAGAACGGCCGGTCCGGCCCTCATTTCCAGGCAGGTTCTGCTGACCTCCGGGGGTGGGGGGGACGAAATTACTGTATCAGGAACCCTTATGTGTGGGATAACTAGAAGGCGTCGCAATTATCTTTGTTGAGTTTGATGCTACAGGAAATAGAAAGGTTGGGACCAAGCCAGCTTTTTAGGTTTATTGAAAATAACTGAAATACAATAAAATTCAGATATGAGTAAGTTTTGATACATGTATGTGTCCATGAAACCATGACTGTGATCATAATAATGACCTAGAAAACTCAGTTTGGAGTGAGGAATAAGTCATGAGTGGAATATTGGACAGTATGATTCCGAATTTCTTAGATACTTGTCGAGGACTAGAGCTCATTTCAGGGATAAAAATGTCCCCATGTTATAAAATACAAATATATTTTATCAGGAAGATGCGGCAGGCATCGCTGCACAGCGGTAGAAATTACGGCTACATTAACACATGGACAGTGGTTATCTACAAGGGAATAACGAATCCTCTGTCAACTCCATGAATGATAATCTACTTCTTGAAAATTTACCTGTGAAGAAGGAAGCTAGAACACTCTTAGAAGTTACAGCAAGTTTTTATGACTTCAGAATATGGAGAGTTTTCTTATATAAGAGAAAAGAGTACGCTACAAAGGAAGAGAATGAAAAATTAAACTCAAACCTACAGACCACTGAAATGTAGAATAAAGGGAGTACAAAGATAAGCACATTCTGGGGCATGATATTTGCAATACATACAATTGAAAACAATTCATGTCCAGAGTATATAAAGGTGTCAGAAGGGGCACCTGGGTGGCTCAGTCGTTCACTGTTTTCCTTCCGCTCAAGTCATGATCCCAGGGGGTCAAGCCCCGCATGAGGCTTTCTCCCCACACCCTGCTTGTACTCCCTCTCTCGCCATCTCTCTTACTCTCTCTCTGTCAAATCTTTAAAATCTTTTTTAAAACGATACCAGAAGAAACCAATAAACGTACAAATGAATTAAATGTAAGAAAATGACTGATAAATATTTCATAGGTGAAAGACAAAAAATGCTCAATATCACTGGTAATTAGCAAAAAGCAAGATATAATCACAAAACAGTCGTCTTCACACGTATGATACAGGCAAATGTTCCGCAATTGCAGTGTTGTCAATCTTGGGATAAATAAACGTATGTAAGAATAGTGGGAGAGTCTGGGGCGCCTGGGTGGCTCAATGGGTTAAAGCCTCTGCCTACAGCTCAGGTCATGATCTCAGGGTCCTGGGATCAAGCCCCACATCGGGCTCTCTGCTCAGCGGGGAGCCTGCTTCCTCCTCTCTCTCTGCCTGCTTCTCTGCCTACTTGTGATCTCTGTCGAATAAATAAATAAAATCTTAAAAAAAAAGAATAGTGGGAAAATCGATTCATACATTTCATTGGCATTTCCTATAAATTTGAAATTATCTGTAGTCTCCAACTAAGTAATTTTTCTCCAATATAGAGAATTTGTTATGCATGGTCATTTGGAAATTGAAACAGGAGCAGCGTTTTTCACAAGAGGAAAACAAACTTGAAACAGCCCCAGAAGTATAAACACCAGAATGGAAAAGTAAATTGGGTTACCCCCAGCCTCAGAAGCCTGTGTGTGTGAAAACAGAAGGCAAGCCAACGAGTGATGACCATATTCCCGGTAATTCTATAATGCCCTTTCATGAAAAGCTAAAAAAAAAAAAAAAAAAAGGCAGAGTTGAAACATTACTTAGTGCTGAACAATAGATGGCAAATCTATGAAGACTAACTAAAATTCACAATAGCAGTCACATTGGGGGTGGGAGGGAAAGGAAGAAAGGAGGACACATTGGGAGTCTAATATCTGCCGGAAGTCTGTTGAGGATCATGTCCAATCTCCAGAGTTCATGCAATATTAATACTTAAGATAGGACATACTTAATATTTAATACTTAAGCTTAAGGTGGGACATTTATGCAATGTTTTCAAAGTATGAGATAGCACACTATAAAAATTTAAAGAGTTTTACATGTGAAAAAAAGTACAATTTAAAAATATTGTTTTATCCTATTAGAGAATAGACCAGCTATCTAGTTTTCATTTCAGGCATTTTGGAACTATTCACCAGCCTTTTAACTGGGTCCATTTAACTTGCCTTGGTATTCATTTGAGTAGCAGAAGATTGATGATGGGCCCAGTCTCTAAAAAGAACGGGTTACATGAAATTAAACCATCACAGGTTTAATTTCACAGCTGCAGGAATTTATTTCCAACTGAAGAGAATCGAGCACATTTTAGTGTGTAAGCCATGTTACCTTTGTATGCCTAAGGGAAGAAACAATGTAGTTGAAATTGCTTCTCTTTACATAAACTCTGTATTATGAAAACTGATAAAATTGAAATTTGGAGGGGACAAAGGGACACGATGCTAGAGGGTGTGCTAGGAGAGAGTTTTAAGGCAGATTTCTAAATCTCAGGTGATTCTGTTAAGCTTTGTGTTCATTCAGGGGCCCCTGACTGGTACAGTCAGATAAGTGTGGGATTCTTGGCTTCAGCTCAGGTCACGATCTCAGGGTCCTGAGACTGAGCCCCTCCCCACACTCCACCTCTGCTTGAGATCTGCTCTCCCTCTCCCTCTGCCCCTCCCAACAAGTGCTATCTCTTTCTCAAATAAGTCTTTAAAAAACTTGTTCATTTATAAATAATAAAAATAAATATATTAACTATGTTTTATTTTTATACCTTATAAATCAAATGAGTAATATATTTTCTGAAGATTTTTATTTATTTATCTGAAAGAGCAGCAGAGAGAAGCAGCAGCCAGAGGGAGAGGGAGAAGCAGGCTCCCTGCTGAGCCGGGAGCTCCGTGTTGGACTCGATCCCAGGACCCGGAGATCGTGACCTGAGCCAAAGGCAGACGCTTAACGGACTGAGCCACCCAGGCGCCCTGAGCAATACATTTTTAATGAGAACCCTCTTTTCTACATGCTATGTCTCTGAGCACTAATTTTTATGAAAGTGAACAATCCTTTTTAAAAACCATAAAACACGAATTTTTTCAACTTTGTAAAATATGCAATAGCGTTTCCTTCCACCAGCTCTTAAACTGGCAAGTATTTTCTTCACAGGGAAGCATATTAAATGCACTAGGAATTTTTTGACTCAATCTGTTACTCATATTAAATTTCTGGGTCCATTCCAAGTTTATTTAAGCTTTTTCTCTTTTCTTCGAAGAGTTAAGTGGCCTGAGGGATATCATAGCCATTCACATTTCAAAGTCTCTAGCGATACACTAAAACACGGATCTGCGATTAATTTCCTTTTAGTGTAAAATGTGAACCTGAGCATTCTAATAAATCCATCTGGTAACTTGTGGTTGTTCTGAGCCCAGATTTAGGCTGCAGGGTTCCGATTTCCCGTGAGCTCCCAGCACTCCTTGGCTGGACCTCCCTGATCTGAAGCAGCAGGTAAGTGTGGTGAGGCAGCGTAGACGCGGCCTCAGCTGTGTCAGCCGCCAAACATCAAAACGAATCCAGACCCTGCACTACACGTGGTGAAGTCACTGTCAAAGTCAGTGTTCTTAGAGAGACAGACCCACCGGTTACCCTCCCGTCCCAAGCCAACGTCCGACTCCCGGAGGACACCAGGCCCTCCTGGGCCGCCCCGTCTTGTCCCAGCCCAGCCAGGCTCGGGTACCCCCCACCCCTCTCTGGACAAAGATGTGTTGCTCCACGGGGAAACGGAGTCTGGTAACAGGGGATGCCACGGAGCTGCGGGAAGACCCCCAAGTCCTCAAGGAATTAGAGCTACTTCTACTTGGACACAAATGTGCCTCTTGTGACAGCCGGAAGAGGCCTGCCCCCTGTGTTCCACTTGTGCGGAATCTTCCCATCAGGGGCCCTGGGGTGTTGGGCTACCCTATTAGGAGGGCCGGGGCGGGGTTCCGAGCACTACCCAATCAGGATCCGAGGGCCGGGAGCACCGTCCAGTCAGAGCAGGGGGCGGGGGCGCTCCCAGCCTCACGGTCTAGGCCCGCAGCCCGCCCGAGGCACTGGTGTGCACCTGCCCCGTGCGGCGGCAGGTGTCTTCAGTTTGCGTCGCTCTCACCTGCGCGGGCCGGGCAGTCACACGGAGGGAGCCGGGAGAGCCAGGAGCGGGGCTGAGAGATGGTGAGTGCGTGGAGTCGGGGCCGACACCGGGAGAGGCTGTTTCGAACAGGCCGGTACCGGCTGGAGGTGGCCGGGGTTCCTCCCCCTCTCCCACCCCATCCAGGTGCTGACCCGAGTTTCCGCCCTTGGCCGCGGGGTGAGGTCCCGGCGTCCTGTGCCATGCACACATGAGTCTGGGTTCTGAGGATGCCTGGGGTGACCAGAGGAGCGCAACTGCTCCCACCCGGGCATGCGGGAGTCTCAGCCCCCGGTCGTTTCCTCCCAGAGGACAGCCGTGGGGCGCGGGCGAGGAGTCTGGGGAGACCCGCTTAGGGCCCTGGGCTCGGAGAGATCCCCTGGCAGGTCCTTGATCCCTAAGTGACCGTCCAGTTCTCATTTCCTGGAGGGACTTTAGTCGTCAGGCGCCCAGATGCGGCTACCGAGGGGTAGAGAAAGGTTTCCTGCCCTCCGGGTTCTCATGGTGAAGGAGGCAAAAGCCAAGGACAGAGAAGACCCACCCGGTCTGCCCGTGCGGCAACCTGCAAAGCAGAATGCGCTGGAGACCTGCAGTGGGGCAGGCGCCAGGGCGCTCCGGGAGGGTTGGGAGGGTGCTCCGGGAGCATCTCAGAGAACAGGTGTTGGGGGGGGGGAGGCCCACGTGGGAGGGTGGCCGCGCTTGACCCTTGAGTCATCGGTGGCTGTGTTCCCGTTTTGCACTGCCCCTCCCTGGGTTTGTCACCTTGAAAAGATTTATTAGGTTATTCAAGCCCCGGGTTTTTCAGTAAATGAGAAATACATTTTACTAACAGACTTTGAAAGATTAGATAAAATATTTGCAAAGTAACACGGGAGGGGTCAATTTCAGGGAAAAAAAATTAAAAGATCGAGTCTTAACATTGCGTTTGTCAAAAATTCTTTTTGTATCTTTTTTTTCTCTCCTGGAGCGTGTGTGGTTAAGTTTCTCACATCTGTTGTTTTCTTTCTGGTGATGACAAATGGAATTCCGGAGCTTAGCCTTGAGGATGCTACTGGGGGGAAAGAATCTAAGAGAAACAGAGAAACCCTCTCTCCCGTGATGAAAGTGTACAAACGAATGCATTTCCACACACAAAACGTTTGGCATATTAATTGGTGAATTACAAAGACTCACCAAAAACGGCAGCTATTCTTTTCAGCAGAATAGAATAATTCTATTTTGTCTGGTATTATTAGACTTCAGAGACTCTTGCTAAATCCCGATGACCCGGAGTGGGGATAGGGCCCTGCCCAGTGACTCCAAGCTAAGTAAGACCAGCCACGAGACAGCAGAAGGAGGGAATGAAATGGTTTCTTTCTGGGGAGTCTCTTCTCTGCCTGTGTCCCAGGCTGCTCACACCATCTGGAGGAGGAGTGTGTGCGCCTAGGAAAGTTGCTGGGCACTGAAAAATGTGTGTGGCTGGCGATGATGCCCTTTCTGAGGTCGTGCTTGCCCCTCCCCCTCCTGGTTCTAAATAATACATTTGGGGTGACCACATACAGAGATGGTGGCCTCAGAGCCTAGCATGTGTGCACTGAGAAGGCCTATCAAGGTCGGACTTAGGGAAATACTCTTTCGGGGTCTGTCTTCTAGAGAAAGAATTATGAATGTGGAAGTTCATTTGGGGTAGAGACGTAAACTGACTCCAGCCGAGAGTTTCCTGGCTACTGAGAATTGAAGCCTGGAGAGGGAGCATTTCCACCTGCTAGGTGGGGAGAAGAGGGCGTTCATCCCTGTGTCTGCTCAGGTCTCCCTCTCCTCCATCACGGGGCCTGGCCGGCAGAAGGCTGCTATTTCTGCAGTGAGGCTCTGGACCCCAAGCCTGTGAATGTTGTCACCTTCTGAATATGGTGGGTTTTCTTTGCGAACAGCGGATAAGTGAGTGGCTTTATCTGAGCTGATGGAAATGTTTGGTTTTCTCTCATTCTGATTCCCGTATCAAATGTTACTGCTGTATAACTCCAGTCTCCCTAAATGTTTGGCCTTTTCATGTTCCTGTTTGAGTGTGTAAGGTTTTTATTTTCTTGGGTGAGCAGAAGTGGACTGAGGGATAAAATAGAAGACAAGAGAATTCTGGAAGCATACATTTTTCTTCCTTTTTTGGTAAGATGTCCAGATAGGAGATGGCTGTATTTAAACTCAGGTTAATTTTTCACTTTTCCCATAATTTTTTATATCAGTGATTGTCTCTATAGAGTTATGACATTTAAAATGTACAATTCCTAAGACAGTCTTTATTTTAACCGATATGAGGAAAGTTAGCTTTGGATATGCAAATCCTTGAAAATCATAGTGTGTTGAATGGGTTAGGTCCAAACCCCTAACATGTGAAGTATCCTACACATTTTTGAAAATACTCCCCACTTTGAGGGGCACCTTGGGGGCACAGTCTGTTAAGTGTCTGACTCCTGGTGGCAGCTCAGGTCATAATCTCAGGGTCACGAGACTGAGTCCTGCATCCGGCTCTAAGTCAGGCTCCCAGCTCAGCATGGAGTCTGCTTGAGATTCTCTCGTCCCCCTCTGGCCCTCCCCCCCCCCACTCACTCTCTCTCTGTCTCAAATAAATAATTTTTTTTAAAAGAAAAAATACTCCCCAGTTTGAGATAGAGTTGAAACAATGATGATGTCACCTGTCATTTTAGTTGTAAAGATGTTTGAGATATTTTACTTTTCATGGTTTACACTGTCATAAACTTTAGTTTTCAGGGAGTTGTTAACCTTAAAAAGTAATGTCAGTCACTTTACCAGCAAAAGTGGGTTTATTCAGGACTAGCAGAGAATTGTAATTTGGGACATACAAGCTATAGCAACACCATAGGCATGTCCAACAAACAAAGGAGAGGAATATTATTTTTTGTAGAAGGAGGAAGTTTGGATGGCTTTCTTGGACAAAAGCCCACCGGACAAAGGGGGATGAGAATTTCTCTGAGTTCTGATGACAGTCTTTCTTGTTGAATTATAGGGGTAGTCAATTTCTTTTCTCTCTCTCTCTTTTTTTAAAGGATTCTCCATTCTGGGGTGCCTAGGTGGCTCAGTGGGTTAAATCCTCTGTCTTCAGGGGCACCTGGGTGGCTCAGTCGGTTAAGTGTCTGCCTTCGGCTGGAGTCGTGATCCCAGAGTCCTGGGATTGATCCCCACGTCGGGCTTCCTGCTCAGTGGGGAGCCTGCTTCCCCCTCTCCCACTCTCCCTGCTTGAGTACTTGGTCTTGCTGTGTCTCTCTCTGTCAAATAAATAAATAAAATCTTTTAAAAAGGGGAGCCTGGGTGTCTCAGTGGGTTAAGCCTCTTTCTTCAGCTCAGGTCATGATCTCAGGGTCCTGGGATCGAGCCCCGCTTCGGGCTCTC